>NC_079213.1:75405688-75733188 GCF_029633865.1 Lampris incognitus
TTTACAACATGCCACTGATCATGAAGACTTAATGCAGTTGTTGTATAAATAAGCATAATCAGTGGTATTTTTTTTACTGCACTTATGTCATTTCCTCCTCAACACAGTCTTGAATTTCAAAGTCCCATTGTAATTTCCTCTTATTTGAGCCCACTTTAAACTGCCCGAAGGCAGATTTCGCTTGGCTTTCCTCAAATCAAACTCATGTTTCTCTTTCTGTGCATATGTTATAGAGTCCCTCTTACTAGAGTCAGCACTTGTATTTATGTAAGGTTATATAAACGTCTACGGATATTTGACTTGATACTTGCAGGGCCTTAAAATACTTTTTGTACTCATTCACTTGGTATGCTGTTGTTGCATATCGTCGTCTTGTGTTCTTCTTTACTTTTCAATAGCTCTTCTGAAAGTCTTTGTGAGGAGAGAGCTGTCAGAAGTCCAGTAATTAACATAGCAGTCAGGCCTTAACTCATACAACGCCTTATGGGTAACAACTATCTCGCAGCTGTTCTCATTGTCATTTTGAAGGATGGCAAATCACCACTTTCCCCTGATAAAAGCATCAAAGACAGAACATGACTTTTTCAAAAGTGCACTTTTGAACCCTCTCTACAGTCACAAGTGAGAAAAATTGAATTGTTCCTGTGTCACCTTGGGAGGCGTGGAAGGCATTTTTATTTCTTTTTCTTTTTTGTCAAATACTGTCAGTATTTGGTAAAGAGGATAGAAATCACTGATCTGACTCAGTTTTTTTATTTGGTGGCTTTTATTTAATCTTGTTTTGTTTTTTTTTGTTTTTTTGCAGTTTAATTCTTCACACCTCTCCACTAAACATTTTAATGACGAATATAACCAGCTAAGCTAACTGCACTTAGACATCAAGTAATTCAACACTTACTCTTATGAACATGTATAATTACTAATGATAAACCAATTGTACTTTATGTTTGTATGTTTTACTCTCAAGAATAAAGTAATCTCTTTTGGGTACCTTGAATGTCAGACTTAAAATTCTTTTCAGATGATCAACTGAAATCAGAGCAGCGATGGTTTGCAAAGCATCTCAACAGCTTCCTCATTAGAAAGTCCAATGCCGTTAATGACTTTTAAATTACACTGATTATTTATTTTCTTAAGGGCTTGGAGTAGAGTAGTGCTAGCGGTCGGGTCTGCATTTTGAAGAGCTAGAAAGACATCTTATTCAAATGTACTTCGCCTTCGTTCTTTAACCCAAATCCTAGAGAAATGTAAGAGGCATGTGAAGAGCGAAAGACGTTTCTTCAGATTCTGTGATAAACACATTTCCAAATAGCAACCAAACCTGCTTCTAACCTGGCATTGGTGTGCACTGTTTCTAACCCCGGGTTTTCTATTGCCTGTTTGAGAAAGAAAACTTAACAGCATCTTCGGAATTTACTTGTAATCTCTTGTCCCGGCATAAAATGCCTCTTCAAAATAAATGTTCAGTCTGTTTAGAAGTATAGTCCATCTCAGTGTAGTGTATGGCTGAAGTACATTAAGGTGTTGCGCTTTTCGATTTGCAGCCAAATTAGACTTTTCTTTTGGCTTCCCATTATTTTCTTTGCCCCCCCCAAAAAAAAAGTTTATCTGCTCAACAAGGCAGTTTGAAATTGTAACAACAGTTATCCTTCTAAACTCTAGCACACTACAATGAAGTGCTTCTTTATGGTAACAAAATTGGATAGGAAATGGATGCCGTTGTTTCCTCTGTTTTTAGAGAACAGGCTTGGTTGTGAGGGGGTTGGGAGTTGGGGGTTGAGCTCCTCACACTGGATTCCACAACCTAATTCCAGCTGAGTGCGTGCTCCCTGTTTGGACAGGCTTCGGGCCAAGTCATTCCACAGCAACCGTCGTTCCTCCTGTGTGGAGGCTGCTGTTCGTTCTCTTCCCTGCTCGTGTCTTCCCCCATGGGGCATTTCAGATAAAGTGTAAACGACTGTTTGCCTGCCAGACAGACCACATTCCCGATAAGTCTCTGCTTGGGCAATTATTTCCGGGTCGAAGATATTTTTTTTTCTTTTTGTTTTTTCTTCGTCTTCTGCCTCCATTGTTTTTCCAGTGTTGTTATGAGAGAAGTGGAAGAACAGCTGTGGTGCTGTGGTGACCCATGACTAAGTTAAAAGTAAAGCGTAGCATTCGCTCTGCATCGCCCTGTTTTATTTGAAGGTAGCAGAGCTCGCAGGCAGGACATACGTTAGTGCAAAAGTTGGATCTCTGCATTGTAATTGGGCTCGTGTTTGAATCGGCAGTAAATCCTTAAAACTCATTCGAGAGGGCAAATACTCCAAGAACAGTTGTTGGGGGGGGGTATGGGAACTTATACATTCTTTACCCTTCCTAGAGCTCTTTTATGTATCTCTAACATGAACAGTCATGAAATTTGGTTTGATGAACATCAAATCAAGTTAAAACATAATTTTGTGTTATCAATTAGTTTGACGAATTGCTGTAATACTGGGAGAATAAGTTGTTGCTGTTAGAGGACATATTAATTTTAGAAACCATTTTAGGTTAAGATGAGGGTTATTTTATTAAGGCTGGAATACCTACATCCCTAAAACAGTTATCTAGATAGGATTATTCAACCTTATATTGCAGCATTGTAATGAGCAGCCTCTTTTTTGTCTCAATGGGTTCATAAAGCCTTGCTCCACTTCACCAGTTATGCTCCATTTCTTACTGGGGACGACATTGTTATGAACTACATGCACCACCCAAAGAGCCATTTTCACTAGTTGTACCACTAAACTACTAAAAGGGAGCAGTGTTTTGAATTGTTATTAAAACACTACTTGCAAAAAAAAAATTCATTTGAATTTTATTTCTGTTTCTCAAAGTAAAATTTGTTAATTTTGCAATCTCATCCTCAGGTTCAGTCATGGACAGCCCTCAGCTCTCACCATTCAACTCCAAGAGCCCACTCTGCCTCTCACCCACCTTCCAGATGTCTACTCTCAGCCTCCCGGGCCAAGCCCCCCCCTCACCTCTGCAAAGCCCCATCCTGAGCGAGGTGGGCAGCAATGCCAGGCTAGAGGAGGAGGAGGAGGGCAGGAGGAAGGTATACTGCACCCTTCCGCTCTGTGCCTCACAACTGTTTTTAGTATACTAGACCCATGACAAATCACTTGGTCAGAGCAATAAATGACAGCAAGACTAAAAACAGCCTTATTGTAAGTCACTTTGGATAAAGGTGTCGGCTAAATGACTGTAATGTATTGTAATGTAATGTAATGTAACGTAATGTAATGATTCACTATGTGGCACTGGATTTAAAAATATCCTGATCCTAAATTGGAGCTAAAATGAAATACTGCCTCCTTACCGTATTTATATAAAAACATGAGAATTTCCACAACACATAGTATATGCCCTGAAGCTCTTTGGCTTTAATGCTAACAGCCCTCTTCTCCTCCAGAGATATCCCACAGACAAAGCCTACTTTATTGCCAAAGAGATTTTGACCACAGAGCGAACATACCTGAAAGACCTCGAGGTCATCACCGTGGTGAGCTCCTCTTCAAAGCCCTGATCGAACATTCCTTCCAGCCCATTTGCTGGTGGAATATACAGTGTATTAATTAAGTTGTATCCTCTCATGCTGCCCACAGTGGTTTCGTAGTGCTGTGATCAAAGAGAACGCCATGCCAGAAGGCCTGATGACTCTACTCTTCTCCAATATTGACCCAATCTATGAGTTCCACCGTGGCTTCCTCAAAGAGATTGACCAGAGGCTGGCTCTCTGGTAGGCACTCTTATTTTAGTTGCTTTTTCATGAGACAAGTTATTGCAAAGCTGCTGACAATATGACAATGAATAGTATTTATGTCTTTCTCTTTACCCAGGGAGGGACGCTCCAATGCCCATGTCAAAGGGGACTACCAAAGGATCGGTGACGTAATGCTGAAGAACATGTGCGCCCTGAAGGTGTGAGACTGATGGTTGTCATTGGAAGGCTTACTGATTACTATTACCTTTCAAATACATATTCTACTGTACAGCTGGGTTGGGAGGCAGAAAAGTTGAATGGGCTGAAATGTATACTGTTTTCCACAGCAATTCACCAGCTACTTACAGAAACATGATGAAGTGCTAACAGAATTGGAGAAAGCCACCAAGAGGCTAAAGAAGCTGGAGACGGTCTACAAAGAGTTTGAGCTGCAGAAAGTCTGCTACTTGCCTCTTAATACATTCCTGCTCAAGCCCATCCAGCGTCTCATGCACTACAAGCTCATCCTGGAGAGGCTGTGCAAACACTATTCTCCTATCCACCGTGACCATGATGACTGCAAAGGTGAGACTCTGTTGTAGTCCTGTGTCAGGACTGACAGCCCATGCTACTATCTTTTTTTTTTCTCCTCCTACATTTATCCTGCCAGTATTCCCAACTCTTGGATTAGCCATTTTGGTCGTGGATGTAAAACATTGATGTAACCATTTAAGGGAGCTAATGGTTTATGTCTCTATGCAGAGGCCCTTAAGGAGGTGACTGAGATAGCCACTCAGCTTCAGAGCAGTCTCATCCGACTGGAGAACTTCCAGAAGCTGACAGAGCTGCAGAGAGACCTGATAGGCATCGAGAACTTGACAACACCCGGCAGGGTAAGTGTAGTGACCTTAAGCAGATGGTAGGGGGCACTGAGAAACAGGGTAGAAGATGAAATGTTTCTAATCAGAACTCCTGCTTTTAGGAGTTTATACGAGAAGGCTGCCTGTACAAATTAACCAAAAAAGGGCTACAACAAAGGATGTTTTTCCTGGTGAGTAGAAAAGTCATTCTGCTTAAAATTGTGGTGGAAACTGGAATAATTTCAAATAATTGCAAATCACTGTGCTCTTTTATATTTGTTTTGAGTGTGTGTGTGTATAATTTTTTTTTTTGTAGTTTTCAGACATGTTCCTGTACACGAGCAAAGGTGTTACAGCTACTAATCAGTTCAAAGTCCATGGCCAGCTGCCCCTTCATGGCATGATTGTGAGTATAACCTCCATTTCTCGTGTAACGTTTGTCATTCAGGTTAGCTCAGTTAATTTGGGTCAGTCCTATGAATTTCCCTCAATGACTTTGGGTTATTGATATTTGAATTGTAATACCAGCAAAGGTGTTTTGGAATGTTGAACGTTGACTCTAAACTCATTTGAAGTGCAAAAATATGATTTGATGAACATGCTTATTGAGCTCCCCAATAAACTTGCCAGTGTTGAGGGTTTAAATTGTCCCACATTCCCACTGTTAGGCAGTGAAATTCTATAGTTGTTTTAACTCAAGTATTAAATGACAAATGTTATTTAATTTTTTTTACACTCAAAAATTCTTTTAACAGTTTAACAGCTGGGGAGAGAAGAAAGTGATTAAAGTGTCTGCCATCATGTATGTGGTAGGGGTGGGAGGGTAAAACACATATGATCTGTAATGACTAAACAGAGTGGCAGGGGAGGGCCCCAGTCTCCTAACCTTGCATGTCTCTGCTTTACCCCTGGCTGCAGCTCATAGTGCTGGATGCACCGGTAAGTACGCTGGGCTCTGCTAGCTTGGAAGGCCAAACCCCCTCCCATGCTTGACTAGACAAAATGACTAAAAGCACACCTATCAGATTGCTTAAGACTAAGAATCAAGTCAGACTCTCCCTGCCACTACCTAGGGATGCACACAAAGCTAAATGTACCACATGCATTCTAGTCTTCTTTTTTTTTTCTCATCCATTATCCAAACCGCTTATCCTTACACAGGGTCGCAGGGATGCTGGAGCCTATTCCAGCAGTCATTGGGCGGCAGGTGGGGAGACACCCTGGACAGGCCGCCAGTCCATCACAGGGCATTCTAGTCAACTTACATATAAAAATGATTAAGCTTAAGGGGGAATATAAATGTTGTGTTTCACAGGGCCATTTCTTAAAAATATCTAAACTCTTCAGCAGTTGGCTAGCTGCCCAGAGTTTATGGACTACTGATGACTGTTTAGGGCTGTGGCCATCTTGACCATCAAGGTAAACAAACCGAAGCAGACTGCTTGATCTTACTCCTGATCACTGGCCACTGTTGTGCTTTGACCTTTAAGTTGGTCAGTCTGTGAGGTGTGTTTGGCTTTAAAACATGGGTGAGGAAAGGAAGCTAACAATCTAATTTATTAATAGAAAAAAAATGAACCCATGTTTGTTTAGCGTGTCAGATATATGTCGGCCATAGGTGCTTCTGTAGAGGCTCTTTGGCAGGTCCCTGTGTAAACTGTTCTGCGTCATGTTTCATCCACTCCACAATCTTAAGTAATTCTAAAAGGTTTGGGCATGTTGAGAGTGGTGGCCCAAGATATGTTGATGATCATTATGAAGCTGTCATTCTGTCATCTATCTAACTATAATTGTTACTTGGTTCTTTGTCTTTAGGTGGAGGAAAGTGAGAATGAGTGGTCTGTGCCCCACTGCTTCACCATCTATTCTGCTCAAAAGACCATTGTTGTAGCTGCTAGGTGGGCACAGAGCTACACTGGCACACATGCACACACCTTCCTAGCTTTGCCTTTATTTCAGTGCACACTTAACCTATGAAGTTCTAATTATCCATATGTGATGTAAGCTCTAAGGTGGAGATGGGCAAGTGGATTGAAGATTTGAATATGGCTATTGACATGGCCAAGAAGTCGCAGGAGAAATCTGATATCTTCCTTGATGCTGGGCTTGGGGATCGCTCCAACCGTAAGAGCTTTTATCAGACTTAGTATGTCTTGAGATGCATTTTAACTTCATGTTTCATTGTGCATTTTTGGAAATTGGTAACATTGTTTAACCATGTTATAATTCTCTCAATCTTACAAGTTAATGCTTCATAAAAAGCTGTTGCCATAGGACATAATCAACGCTCTGGATCTACAGCTAGTCTCCCCTTCTGGCAGAAAAACCTATTATGCCAACTTACCTCCTTCTCCCTACCTCGTCATTCCTTCCTCAGGGTCGTCTGACGAAGTGTCTCTGGAGCAGGAGTCGGAGGATGACATGCATTCCTCCCGAACCTCACTGGATAAGCAGACGCATCACCGTGCAAACACAACTATGCATGTGTGCTGGCACCGCAACACCAGTGTGTCAATGTCTGACCACAGTCTGGCTGTGGAGGTACTCCTCCTCTGCCACCATTAGATCACCCATACACATCGACACATCACAGATACGTACATGCACACCAGACCGCGAGAAAGCTGTCAGTTAAATAAACACCGAATGTGTAAACATCCAATGGTGGCCATGACTTCAACAGACATTCGTCACTGCTGCATTAATGATGAGGGAAACAACATTGCTCTGTGGTCCACCCTTGTGTTTAATTCCTTACCCCCTGCATCCTTCTTAAATTGCCTCTTAATTTCTCCTCTTACCTGACCCTTTGTCTCGCCTCTTAATGATGTACATGCAGTAGATTTTATTCCCGGAGATTCTCTGCCACTAACATTCTCATTTCGCAGATCTGGAGGACTTTCTGATTGGTCTCTCTCTCTTTCTTTCTCTTTCTCTGTCTCTCTCTCTTGCTCTCTCTCTGTGCCCATGTGTCACTGAACTTTCTGCTCTCTTTTCCTGCCATGGAATGCTAACATGCTAACTCCTCGTTCTCCTGTCCTCTTCATCCCCTCACCCTTTCTGTCTCTGTTTCTTCGCTCCAACTCAGTTTTCTGCTCTCCAGTCATTTCACCAGAGCTGCCCCCTCGTTATCTCCTGGGTCAGGGCCAGAGACCCAATACCATCACACACGTTTGCTGGTACCGAAACCAGAACCTCTCTCTCACTGATTACCTGCGCATGAACCAGGTACCAGAGATGGGGGACCGTGACAAATTACAAGGAGTAGGCTATGCAAGAGAGGCCACTCTCCATTCTAGTCTTAAAATAAACAAACACTGTGGTTAGCATCCAGGGATGATGAACCTAATGGACCGCCATTAGTTCAGCAACGCTCAACAAACCTCATTAGAAGAATATCAAAACCAACAATTTTCAACATGCAATTGAATCAGTGACTTTTATCTATTATAATTCATCCAAAACATTCAGTCATCACTTGTGTAACTTTTTTTTCTTTGTTCGTACGAATTTTTTTCACAGAACCAGCTCTCGGGCTACCTCCTTAGGAAGTTCAAGAATAGTAATGGCTGGCAGAAGCTCTGGGTTGTATTCACCAATTTCTGCTTGTTTTTCTACAAGACTCACCAGGTAGTCTGTTGAGCCTTAATTTCACAATTTAATCTTATGCATTTACCCTGCCTGAAGAGGCCAGAAATAGATATTCAAAATATGTAACAATAGTGAGGGAGCCATAATCCTAAGTGACTGCATTAAGCGTTTTATTTTTCCCTCCCTCCTCAGGATGACTTTCCCCTGGCTAGTCTCCCATTGCTGGGCTACACAGTCAGCACCCCAGAGGAGTCTGACAGTATTCACAAGGAGTACGTCTTCAAGCTACAATTCAAGTCCCATGTTTACTTTTTCCGAGCAGAGAGCGAGTACACCTTTGAAAGGTACATAAAAATGCCCTACATATTTATAAAATAATGTACAATTCTCATTTTCATAATAGTTTAAAATTTTTTCCCACCAGTCAGGCTTGAGGTCATCTAGTATTGGTGCAGTGCTTTGAACTTGTGTCTGTCTTTATGTTGCGTATATCCCCTCTTTGCAGATGGATGGAGGTGATCAAGAGTGCAGCCAGCGCTGCAGGCCGGATGAGCCTTCTCATACCCAAAGGACCTCTGGAGATAAATGGAAACTGAACAAAACATCCAAGTCTAGAGGCTGAGCCTCACAGACATTAAAAAGGACATGCAACTGTCCACTTCATTGCCATTTTTTTATTTTTCATTTTTTTTGTTTGTTTGTTTTTGGGTTTTTTTTCCTAAATGAATCTGGGATTTGGAAGATAATGGCTTGATGTCAACTACAGACTGTTTGAGATAGGCTACATTTTTCATAACATTCATGTTTTTTATCCACCTGTGGATTCTATTATCATGGTCTGTATTTTGTTTGTTTTATTTTCATTGAACATTGATGTAATGTCTAACATTGGTTCTACAATACAAGATATAGTGAAGGACAGGAATGTACATAATGGTCACAGGCAGTTGCTACAACTACAGTACAGTAGGACAGATAGTACTGACACAGAACAACATGGGGGAGGGCAAGTGTAATTTGGGACCAACTTAATAACACATTTTGGGCATTGTGATCACAGTGAATTTGCAGTGTTGGTGAAGGACAGTTCAGAGCGTTAGTGGGTTATATTGGAAGGCTCTCTATGATTGGTTTGAGAATGCAGACTAGATAAACGGCATGTGGAAAATGAAGGTGTTTACAGGGCGATAAGGACAGGTACGACTGCTGGGTTAATATCTAGATACCTTCATCCCCCTTTGAAGGAACTGAAGATATGTGACATGGAGGAACGGTACAGTGCATGGGAGCAGAAAGTTGATGGCATGTTGACTACGGGAATAAGAGTAGTCTAGATCTGGGAGATGCATGTGCTTTTCAGTATTGAAGAAAAAAATGACAATTAGAATAATGACACTATATATATATATATATATATATATATATGGTCAAAATCATGCTGTTTTGTGTAACTTTGGGAAGACAAAATGCACATTTTTGAGGTTTTTGAAAATCGACTGTTGTAAACTATATTGTCTGCAGTATGTCTTTCTCAAACCAGTTGTCACTTTAGTCTGAGGCCAATACGTGTATGGGGGTTTAACTTGTCTGTTAATGAAAGGGGAGTTCAGAAAGCAGGACTGTAGGGTCCTGAGTAGTTTACTAGGGAACATCACTGCAGTTCATGATTAATTCATAAGGATTATAAATAACTCCTTTTTATTGCTTAAACTGACAAAGGAGAGGTTGAAATCCCCAAAATCTAGCTGTTTATCTCCTTTCTCCATGAGATTTGTGAGGCAGCCCTTTGGTCTGTTTGGTGCTAGTCTCACTCTTCAATGTCCTTGAGCAGCATCTCTGACATTTTACAATCATTAATCCTGTTTCTGTTATTTTCCATAGGGATTATGACTATGCAGTGTTTATTCTAGTATCTGTGTCTAAAGGTTGCAGATTTTCTTTCTATTAACAAAATGCCTAAGAACATATCACAATACAGGTTGTGTTATAATTGTATCTGTTAATAATTGACATGCTGTTTGTAGGAGTATCTTAGACCATGGGGGCTTGGTTATGAGACCTGAGCTGACAGTCACCAAATTAATTTACCCCCCCGTTATTTAGTGCACTACATGGAACCATGGTATTATTTTGTATATTTTTTATGAAGACTGGAATCTTTTGTGTGTGTGTGTGTGTGTGTGTGTGTGTGTGTGTGTGTGTGTGTGTGTGTGTGTGTGTGTGTGTGTGTGTGTGTGAGCGCGCGTGTGCAGGAGCATACAGTGTAGTCCCCATCTACACGACCTCCAGTAACTGCAACGAAACATGATGGTAGAAGGCATCTTTAAACCAAGTGAGGTTCTCTCTAAGAGAGATGTTAAACCGCCTCCGTTGCAAAGCTAAAACATACCTTACTTTTATTTATTGTGTAGCATGTCATCAGGAACCATCCTCCTGAATGCCCTCATGTAGTCTCATGTTATTGCATTGAAAGCTTAACAAATAATAAAAAAAAAACTATTTTAAAAAATTGAGTCACAGTTTCTGTGCCTTCGTGTCGAGTGTTGAAAAATATACCAAAAGGATTTGGACAAACGTTCCTTAAGTAGGAGAAAGGGTTCGGGTTCATATCTGCAACTCTAGTCTATGAGAGAGAACTGGAGGCTTGGGCCATGCTGCATACATGCAGTGGATGTGTTGGATTCATTTTAAATGAAAACAGCACAGCAGAAACCACCATGAGTGTGTATACAACTTAGAACTCAATAGTTTGCCATCAGTGATAAGAAGCGATAAGCCCATGCCGCTTTGTCCCAGTGCAGAAATGATGCAGGTTAGCAAGATATATATATATATAACAAGCAGAGAAACGACTTGTCCTTGGATTCAAATTTGAGCTTTAAAGTTAGACCAAAAATTGAAATACTACTATTTTCTAATGTCATTTATTGCTTAAATCATCTTGCGGTTTGTACTGTCTCTTTCAGCTGAACAAATACAGCTATACAAAGTAGAATTGAGTTTTTCTATTTTTACCTTTACAGAAGCGCTCCCCCTGGCTCCGCTTCTCAGACACACTCATTTACATATACAGCCTACCAGGTCAGATCACCAAAAGATGAAGCCCTGCCCACCCTTGTGCTCGTCACGCAAAGGTCAGTTCATGAATACTAATGAGGACTAGCCCATTCCTGCACAGTTCTTGAGACACTTGAGAACTACTGTGGATAAAAGGTATAAAAAGATTATTAGTCATTTACAAATGAGACGTTGCTGAACGTTTTATCCTGCCGTGTTCAAGATTTGTAGACGTGAAAAGGTGATTACTGATTTCAGCCCAGCGTTACGACTTAAGGGGTGGCGCGTCTTTTTAATGTGGTCCAGCCATCAGAGAAACTGATGCCCCAACCCCAAAATCAGGAAATGTTATTGCTCAAATCGAGAAAGTTGAAACAAACCTGCCTTGTTTCTTTGTAATTAACTATAGTGCTCCCCAGATTTTAATTGAGTTTGATAAGGACAATAAATATATTTTCCTGGTGTCTTTTAAAGTGCCCTTTTTAGGTAGACGCCAGTCACAAACTGCTGAGCCAAGGTCAACATGTCAATTGACATCTTTGGTAGACTATACATGGGGACTATAATTGTGTCTGAAATAAATGTGTTTGCCTTAGTTAAAGCAAAGGGTGCAACTTTTTCCTGCAGGAGAAATAATTTTAAGGACATCCAACCACTATTATCCAAGCCACTTATCCGAAGTTGGGTCGCGGGGATGCTGAAGCCTATCTCAGCAGTCATTGGGCGGCAGGTGGGGAGACACCCTGGGCAGGCCGCCAGACCATCACAGGGCCGACACATTCACACACACACATTCACACTTAGGGACAATTTAGTATGACTGATTCACCTGACCTACATGTCTTTGGACTGTGGGAGGAAACCGGATTACCCGGAGGAAACCCATACAGCCAGATGCAGTTAAGGACATGTGAAGCCAATGTGCTCAAATGATCCACAACATGGGAAGCTGTTATGAAAAATTCACACATGATGGTTGTGAATCCACACTAACTTAGAAGAGAATTAGCCATCCACAGCTGAAGAAAAGCTTTACCCGCCTATACACATGGACCTATATACAGCAGCCAAAACATTAAAACCACTGACAGGTAAGGGAATAACATTGATTATCTCATTAAAATGGCACTTGTCAAGGGGCGAGATATGAACAGTCAGTTCTTGAAGTTGATGTGTTGGAAGCAGGAAAAATTGGCAAGCATAAGGATCTGAGTGACTTTGACAAGGGCCAAATTGTGATGGCTAGACGACTGGGTCAGAGCATCTCCAAAATGACAGATCTTGTGGGGTGTTCCTGGTATGCAGTGATCAGTACCTACCAAAAGTGGTCCAAGGAAGGATAACTGGTAAACCGGCGACAGGGTCATGGGCACCCAAGGCTAATTGATGCGCGTGGGTAGTGAAGGCTTGCCCGTCTGCTCCGATCCCACAGAAGAGCTACTGTATGTAGCGCTATCTATCCCTTTTAACTGTCAAGGACAATGCTCCTGAGTTCTCTATACAACTCGGTATCCAATAAACTATTGAAGTATGTTAACTTCGCTTCTTATGTGTTTAAAGTATATTCTAAAGGCTCTAAATGTCTTACAGTGTCATCTGGTAACTCCAACTAAAAATGTTGACTACCCCTTTAAGGCGCTTAAATATGGCATATGACCCCTTTAAGGCAATCTAACATGGTCTAGACACCTCAATGTGGCACCGAGTAACTTATATTAAAACGGTGGACTAGCCCTTTAAGGTTCTAAAATATGGTGTATTAGCCCTTTAAGGTTATATGCTATGGTCTACACATCTCTGGGTGTCACTAGGTTACTTCAAGTAAAAAGGTGGACTTGTGGTGGACACGTATTGGGGACAGAATTCAACCCAGGAACTAAGGGTTAAGTCATGGTTGCCCTGGCAGGTTAACGCAGGGTTAAGTTATGGTTGTCCAGCCAGTTTTCTGGTTATTCTTGCCACCTCCGCTCAGTCGAGCTGTGGGTTTTGTTTGTCTCGCTGATTTACCGTGGATTAAAGAAAGTTGCCTACACGGCTAAAGTGTGAACCTACGGTCTTCTCCGTTACTTCGGCTCTACACAGGTGACCCCGACGTCGGTTTTCGGATAAGTTTTCTGAAACCACACACATTATGGCTACGAGCGCCGTTGCAATTAAACTGCCGGAGTTTTGGGAGTCTTCCGCGGCTACATGGTTCGCGCAGGCTGAGGCACAGTTCGCGCTCAGAGACATAACAGCAGACGAGACCAGGTACTACTACGTAGTGGCAGCGCTGGGGTGCGCTACGGCTTCCAGGATAAGCGGTTTCATAACCAACCCACCGGCCGATGGTAAATACGCCGCACTTAAACATCTCCTCCTTGAAACTTTTGAACTGTCAGCAACGGAGAGAGCACGTCGCCTCTTCGCAATTCAGGGCTTGGGAGATGGCAAACCATCGGAGCTAATGAGCAGGATGTTAAACCTACTGGGTCAAGAAAAGCCATGTTTCCTGTTTATGGAGCTGTTTCTGCGCAACATGCCGCCCCACGTCCAGACTGCGCTCGCTAACTCCACCATCACTGATCCCCGTGAGCTGGCAAAGGAGGCTGACCGATTCTTCGTCGCTACACAACGTTCCTCCCATGCCGGGGTGCTGGCTCCTACCTTCACTGGCCCCCCGCCGACATCGCGGGCGTGGCCCGACGGTGGCGCCACAGCATCAGACCGCTACAAGCCCTCTGGACTCTGTATGTACCACGCTCGATTTGGTGCGAAAGCTGAACGGTGCCGTTCCCCCTGCAACTACAGGCCGACGGGAAACGAGAGGGCTAACACTCAGTAGTGGCCATGAGTGTTGGCGATACGAGCAGGCTACTCTTCATCCTCGACACCATCTCCGGTCGGCGATTTCTTTGTGACACGGGCGCACAGAGAAGCGTGCTCCCTGCTACTGACGTCGACATCATGGGCGGGGAGCGGGACCCCCAGTTGGCGACGGCTGACGGCAGCCCTATCCACACCTACGGCGTGCGGTCTGTAGAACTGTGTTTTGGTGGACAACGTTTCACGTGGGAGTTCGTCATGGCCAATGTAACGCTTCCCCTCCTCGGAGCTGATTTTTTGTGCGCTTACGGTTTGCTAGTGGACATTCAGAACAGCCGTCTGGTCGATGCCTTAACCTTCTCCTCCTTCGCATGTACGCGGAGGGAAGCGGCCTATGCAGGTCTAGCCAACTCTCTCTCAGAGGCAGACAAGTTCACCCGCCTCCTCGCTGAGTTCCCTGACCTCACCCAGCCTACCTTCTCTGCACCCACTGCTAAGCATGGGGTGGAGCATCACATTGCTACGAAGGGGCCCCCGGTCTACGCCAGAGCCAGGCGTCTCGACCCCGCCAAACTCGCCATTGCCAAGTCTGAGTTCGAGCACCTGGAACGCATGGGGATCATCCGCCGCTCTGACAGCCCGTGGGCGTCCCCACTCCACATCATCGCTAAGCCTGATGGAGGTTGGCGCCCATGCGGGGACTACCGCCGACTAAATGACGCCACCACGCCTGACCGCTATCCTGTCCCGCATATCCAGGACTTTTCTGCAAACCTGTCTGGCAAATGCGTCTTCTCAAAAGTCGACCTGGTCCGTGGTTATCATCAAGTTCCCGTGCATCCCCAAGACAGCGGTGACAACCCCATTCGGCCTATTTGAATTCCTACGAATGCCATTTGGACTCAAAAACGCGGCCCAGTCCTTTCAGCGGCTGATGGATTCAGTGCTCCGTGGCCTTCCTTTCATCTTCGTCTATTTGGACGACATACTCATCGCCAGCGCCTCCGAGGAAGAACACCTGTCCCATCTTCATGCCCTCTTCACACGCCTCAGCCAGAATGGGCTGATCGTCAACCCGGCGAAGTGCCAGTTCGGGCTGACAGCCATTGATTTCCTCGGGCACCGCATCACTGGGGACGGGGCAGTCCCCCTGCCCTCAAAGGTGGAAGCGGTGGCGGCCTTTCCGCGCCCCCAAACAGCTCGTGCGCTCAGGGAGTTCATCGGGATGGTGACATTCTACCACCGCTTCATTCCTTGAGCCGCCTTTATCATCCGGCCACTGTACGAGGCGCTGAAAGGCATGTCCCCCAACCAGGCGGTCGACTGGACAGCAGAGCGGGACCGTGCGTTCACCGAGACTAAAGCTGCGCTCTCCCAGGCTACCCTGCTAGCGCATCCTTCACCTACAGCGCCTATTTCCATAACCACGGATGCATCGGACTATGCTGTTGGTGCGGTTCACGAACAGTGGGTGGGGGGGGCTTGGCAGCCTTTGGCCTTTTTCAGTCGCCAGCTTACACCCCGAGAGCGCAAGTATAGTACTTTTGACAGGGAACTCCTCGGTCTCTGGCTCGCCGTCCGGCATTTCCGTTTCCTGCTAGAGGGCCGCGAGTTTACTGCGTACGTGGACCACAAGCCCCTCACGTTTGCCATGTCCAAGACGGCCGAGCCATGGTCCGCTCGCCAGCAGCGACAACTCTCCTACATTTCGGAATTCACTACCGACATCCAGCACGTCGCTGGTAAGTCTAACCAGGTAGCTGACTGCCTGTCTAGGGCAGTGATTGGAGCGGTCCACCTAGGCCTTGACTATGCACAGATGGCTGCTGACCAGGCCACGGACCCGAGCATCCTCCGTCTCCGGGCCTCCGACACGGGGCTCCGCCTGCAGGACGTTCCTTTCAGCGACACAGGTGTCACCCTCCTGTGTGACGTCTCCACAGGACAGCCCAGGCCCATCGTCCCGCACAGCTGGAGACGCCCCGTATTTGAAGCTGTGCACGGCCTCTCTCATCCAGGCGGTAAGCCATCCGTGCGCCTGACCTCTGCTAAGTTTGTGTGGGAGGGACTTAAGAGAGACGTGAAAGCGTGGGCCGACTCGTGTGTTGCCTGTCAGCGGGCTAAGATACACCGCCACATTAAGGCGCCCCTGGAACGCTTCGCAGTGCCGGAGAGACGATTTGACCATGTCCACGTCGACCTGGTTGGTCCCCTACCCCCCTCCCATGGGTTCACCTACCTCTTCACTGTGGTGGACAGGACTACGCGCTGGCCTGAAGCTGTTCCCCTGGCATCCACGACGTCTGCTGATGTGGCCCGGGCTTTTATTGGGTCGTGGGTCTCACGTTTCGGTACGCCTTCCGACCTTTCATCTGACCGTGGGCCACAGTTTACCTCAGAGCTATGGAATGCTGTGGGTGAGGCTCTGGGCGTCAAGCTTCATCGCACTACCGCCTACCACCCTCAGGCGAACGGCCTATGTGAGCGCTTCCACCGGTCCATGAAGGCTGCGCTTCGGGCTACTCTCAAGGACTGCAACTGGGTTGACAAGCTCCCATGGGTCATGCTGGGCCTGCGGACCGCCCCGAAGGAAGACCTACAAGCCTCCTCTGCGGAGCTGGTGTACGGCACACCGCTGCGAGTCCCAGGCGATTTCATGCCCAATGCAACGCGTCCCTGGTCAGCTGTGGACCAACGAGCCTCCTTGCTGGACGGGGTCAGAGCTTTCACACCCGTCCCTACCGCCCAACACGGCGCTCCGGTGTCCCAGGTGCCCCCAGGTCTGCAGTCAGCGGACTACGTGTTCATCCATCACGACGCACACCGCCCCCCTCTGCAACCCCCTTATGACGGCCCCTTCCGCGTCCTGGAACGGGGAACTAAGCACCTGGTGGTGGATTTTGGGGGCACGGCCGAGCATGTTTCAGTGGACCGAGTTAAACCCGCACACCTGGACTTGACGCAGCCGTTGGAGTTAGCCCAACCTCCTCGTCGCGGTCGTCCCCCGGCTCCGCCTCCTCCCCCCGTGGAGGCCCGAGCTGCCTCTTCTGCTCCTCAGGCCGACCTCCACAGGCCCGCGTCAATGCCTCCCACAGACACTCCGGCCCCTGTTATCCGGAGCCGCCGCGGACGGCCTGTCGTCCACCCGCGCCTGCCTGACTTCGATTACTAGGGCGAATTCTGGGGGGGCTCATGTGGTGGACACGTATTGGGGACAGAATTCAACCCAGGAACTAAGGGTTAAGTCATGGTTGCCCTGGCAGGTTAACGCAGGGTTAAGTTATGGTTGTCCAGCCAGTTTTCTGGTTATTCTTGCCACCTCCGCTCAGTCGAGCTGTGGGTTTTGTTTGTCTCGCTGATTTACCGTGGATTAAAGAAAGTTGCCTACACGGCTAAAGTGTGAACCTACGGTCTTCTCCGTTACTTCGGCTCTACAGACTAGCCCTTTAAGGTTGTCTCAACATGTCACTTACCATAGCCTAGACACCACAGGAATAAACACATGAATAATCCACACTCACACAGGTACATAGAATTATATATACAAATGTATTATGAGTAATAATTATTAGAATGAATGAAAGTAATAAGCCTCAATGGCTAACAAGCATCTGCATTCATATACACACAAATTAATCAGACCAACACATTAGCATACAGCTCAACAACCCTATAACTAAGCCGGCAATAAAAATAAAAGAAAGTCAACCCCCAGTTGCAGGCCTGTTTCTTTATCGGGTACTTTGGAGCCCTAAACAGCCCTCTTCGCTCCCCTTGGAAGCCCGCACATCCAGCTTGTACTCACAATGAATGCTCCTCTTCGTCTCGCGCTTCCCACCGCAGTGCAGCAGCGAACGTCAGGCCGGCAGCCATCCTAGCTAACTGGCTAGTTAGCCGTTAACACCATCTCACGGTCGAACCGTGCGCTTGCCTCGGCAGCACAACATGGCAACAGACGACTCCTGCGTTCCTCGATGGTCGCATGAACACACCACTACACTGTAACTGATAACGTTACTGTTGTGTAGTCGGTTCATTGATTGTTCATGCATTGCAATACCACCACGCCACCAGAGGGCGCAGTAGCCTAATGAGTGTTGCTGAGTGTAGTACGGTGCTGAGGGTGATGAAGAAGTGAGATAAAAAGAAAGGAGTTGAAAACGTACGGTGCTTGTCTCTTGCCTCGTTATTATTTTACTGCTATACTAATGTGATAAAGTCTAGTATAGGACAAATTGGCGACGAGAAATGGCGACTGCAGCTGTGCCCTTACCTGCTTTATTTCTGCCGTGTGCCGGACAACCTACAATTCCGTTCGACATGTGGGCTAGGATGTTTGAGAACTATCTGCTAGCCATTGATGCGGATGGTGATGACTGGCCAGACACGAGGTTACGTGCACTTCTTTTACATTGTCTGGGTACAGAGGGCCAGCGTGTGTTTTATACACTTGCAAACGTAGGTAGGACTTACAAAGAAGCGATGATGGCACTGCGTGCACACTTCAATCCAGCCATAAATGTTGTGGTGGAACGTCATAAGTTCAGACAGAGAATACAGAGACCGCAGGAGTCCATTACAGAGTACGTTGCCGCGCTGCGCGAGCTTGCCACAACATGTGGGTTTGACAACAATAGAGACGAAATGATACGTGACCAGATCATCGAGCATATCCATTGTGTAAAGATACGCGAGAGACTGCTAGGACAAGCAGATGCAAATTTGACACTTGGAAAAAACACTCCAGATTGCATGCCAGGCGGAAGCTGCCATCGGGTATGCGCGCACGCTAGGTTCAGAGTCCCAGGTTCCCGTGCAAGCTGTAACGACGAAGCCTAAACGTCCATTCAAAAATAAAGGGAAATACAACCGCTCTGCAGAGCCTGCAAACGCCACTCCAAGACAGGACAGATGCTGTTTTAGGTGTGGGTCGTCTACTCATCTTGCAAATGCTCCAGACTGCGCTGCCCTGAAAATGACTTGTCGGAAATGCAATAAAGTAGGTCATTTTGCCAAAGTTTGTAAATCTTCTGAAAGGTCAGGTGAAAAGTCTACCAAAAAAGTAGGTGAAGTTGTTGTGCAAGTGCTGGGAATTAACGCAACCCAACCAGCTCAGAAAATATCATGTGAAGTGACTATTAATGCCAAGTCAGCTTCTTGCCCAGTAGAGCTAGTGGTGGATACGGGTGCCGCTGTGTCCATCATTCCTGAACCCGTCTACAGAGAGCATTTCAGCGATGTGCCCCTGACAGAACCAGAGGTTAAGTCAGTGTCATATACAAAGTCAGACATCCCAGCAATAGGCTGTCTATCAGCTACAGTGCAGCACGAAGATACTACAGTTCCAGCTACACTATACATTGTGAAAAAGACAGGTACCGCTGTCTTGGGGATGGACTTATTCAGGGCACTGAGACTTTCTATGGTAAATAATACTGTGCTCTCAACTGCGGCTCCAGTGACAGAGGTTAAAATTGGACCAGTGAAACTGGGCTTAGCCAAGGGTTTTGTCCACCGTGTTAAAGTGAAGGAGGGCAATGAAGCAGTACAGCCCGTCCAACAGAAGCTGAGGAGACTTCCCCTCTCCGTGAGACAAGCTGTCTCCACAGAACTTGAGAGACTGTTAGAAATGGACGTGATAGAGAGGATTGATGCATCTCCATGGGTTTCACCCATCGTGGTCACGCGACGGAAGAACGGTGCGGTGAGACTGTGCGTGGACTTACATGAGCCTAACAAGGCTATAGTGATGGACAGTTACTCACTTCCACACATGGATGACTTGTTCTCCGAGATGAGCGGTGCTACTGTATATTCTTCCATAGATCTCGCAAACGCATATCATCAAGTCCTTTTAGCGCCAGAAAGCCGGGACTTAACCGCATTCATAACGCACGACGGACTTTTCGGGTTCAAACGGGTCCCATACGGGCTGTGCTCCGCCCCAAGTGCGTTCTCCAAGATGATGTCACTCGTACTTAAAGGCCTCAAGGGGGTCCAGTGCTACTTGGACGATGTCATAGTGTATTGCAAGGTCAAGGAGGACCACGACTGCAACCTGCAGGAGGTGCTCGCCGCTATCGGGGGCGCCGGCCCCCAACTAAACGAGGAAAAATGCCAGTTTAACCGGTCCAGCCTGCGGTTCCTTGGGCACACGATCTCTGCCCAGGGCCTGCAGCCACTCACCGAGCACGTCAGAGCCATTACAGAGGCTCCAGTGCCAAGTGATGCTACAACACTTCGCTCATTTCTAGGGCTCACGGCGTGGTACCAGACGTTCGTAAACAACTACGCGTCGCTCGTGGAGCCTATGCGAGCATGTCTGCGTGAGGACACATTTCAGTGGACTTCAGCAGCTCAGGAGAGCTTCGAGGCAGTGAAGGACCGTATTGTAAACAGCCCAGCGCTGTCCGTCTTCGACCCCAGCCTCCCCACCTACGTGTCTACGGACGCATCCGATTATGGCTTGGGGGCCATACTGACACAACTACACCCAGATGGGACAGAACGTACAGTTGCATGTGCCTCACGCACACTTAACCCCGCTGAACACAAGTACTCCATTGTTGAAAAGGAGGCGTTGGCCTGCGTGTGGGCCGCTGAAAAATGGAGGACCTTCTTATGGGGTACTAGGTTTACACTACGCACGGACCACCAGGCTTTGACCACACTACTTGCAGCAAAAGGCCTGGGCCGCGCAGGGATGCGTATTGCGCGTTGGTCTGCGAGACTACTGTGCTTTACGTACGACGTGGAGTAACGTCCTGGCTCACAAAACCAGGTGGCCGACTGCTTTTCCCGGTTGCCCCTCCCTGCAGACGAGGATACAGAGCCAGTGACCGAGCCGGAGCTTGTTGCTCTGTTGGACACAGAACTGAAAGCTCTTTCAGTAAAAGACTTTACAGAGGCATGTGAGGCGTGCCCTGAGCTCACAGCTCTTAGAGCACAGATAAACAGGGGCTGGCCTAAGACAGCTAAGTCCCTACCAGACGAGCTCAAACCATACTTCGCCACAAGAAATGAACTGTCAATACAGGATGTGATTATTTACAGGGGGCCTCACCGACGACTTGTGCCAGTTGCCCTATGGAAGCAGCTGGTGGACTTGGCACACGAGACACACCAAGGGGTGGTCCGCACCAAACAGAGGCTGCGGGACTTATACTGGTGGCCCGGTATGGACACGTGTGCAGGAGACTATCCGCTCATGTGGATCGTGCCAGATGAATGATAAAAGTGCCAAGACGCATTCTGCTCCTCTCCAGCCCATCCCACTCCCGGATGCCCCATGGCAGAAAGTGGGGATAGACATAGTGGGACCATTCGAGTCAGCTACTTGGGGCTGTCGCTTTGCTGTGACGCTGACTGACTACTATACAAAGTGGCCAGAGGTCGCTTTCACTTCAACTATCACTACCGCTGCAATCACTACCTTCCTGTCTGCTGTTTTCTCCCGGTTGGGAAATCCTATCGAACTGGTGAGTGACAATGGAACACAATTCACCTCTACCGAGTTTGCAGACTACCTTGCAGCGAGAGACATTAAACACAGTAGAGTGTCTCTTTACTATCCACAAGCGAATGGAGCCGTGGAGCGCTGGAACCGCGTTCTCAAAGAAACACTACTCTCTGCCGAGCAGGAGAGAAGGCCATGGAAGCCATACGTACAGGATTTCTTGTCCACCTACCGTGCTACCCCACATGGCACCACCGGGGTGTCACCGTATGAACTCATGTACAACCGACTGATGCGCACCAAAGTGAACATTGGCCCTGCACGAAAACCAGACCCACTGTCGGAGGAACAACTATGCAGTCGGGTTGCTGCCAAACAGGAGGCATCGAAAACCTACACTGACAAGAAAAGGGGAGCACGTGTGCCTAAGATCAAAGAGGGAAGCTTAGTCAGAGTGAGGAAACCTTTCCATGTGAAAAAGGGACTGTCTAAGTTTCAGAGACCTACCCGAGTGATACATAAAGCTGGTTCGAGTGCTTATGTGCTAGAGGATGGGCGTACATGGAACGCTGCCCACCTCTCTCTGGTCCCTGAAAGCGGAACAAACAGGGAATCCGATGCAGAGCCAGTTGCCAACCCTGCTCCAGTGCCGGAGTCGGCCCGACAACCTGAGCCGCCCCAACAACCAGTTGGCACTGGGGTCATGGACAGACCCTGTGGGAGTAAGAAAGGAGCCTGCTTGGCTGAAGGACTATGAACACTAGTTAGTCCAACGGACGGTGAGAAATGAGGAGAGAATAAGTGGATGTGAAAATGTGAAAAAAAATACTGTTGATACTAAAATGTGAAAAAAAAACAATGCTGTGACTAAGAAATAAAATGTTTGTTTTGCGCTGATTTTGATTGATACCAGGTTACTGTGATTTTAGTGCCTTGTGATTGAAAGTGCCTATGTTACACTGATTAACATTTTTGGGATTACAGGTTCAAGATTTCCTGCTATATTTTATTTACAGTAATACTACAGTGGAACTGTGGTTGATGGTTATTGTGGTTGATGGTTATTATAACATTTCTATTGTGGGAAGTTGTGTTATTGTTCTACTGTTGTCTGTGACATGGGACATAGTATTTTCATGTACGGGTAAGCTTCTTAAGAGAGGGGGAATATGTTGTGTAGTCGGTTCATTCATTGTTCATGCATTGCAATACCACCACGCCACCAGAGGGCGCAGTAGCCTAATGATTGTTGCTGAGTGTAGTACGGTGCTGAGGGTGATGAAGAAGTGAGATAAAAAGAAAGGAGTTGAAAACGTACGGCCCCTTTCTCTTGCCTCGTTATTATTTTACAGCTATACTAATGTGATAAAGTCTAGTATATGTAACGGGGGCAGTCCTATGCTGTTCTATGCTGGTCAGCCTGCTGCATGCCCGTCACTCTCATCATTAGCTCTGCGTTGTGTTCTAGTTGGGTGGGGCCCCAGGTGTTGTGGGGGCCCTCAGTCTCTCATCATCATCATCATCATCATGATCAAGGAAGGAGGGGGGACACACAGGACTCTATTTGGCCCACCTTGCCATTTATTTTGGTTTCAAACCCTTCGACAAACGTCCAGTCCTCCAGCGGGAGCGGTGTTTCTTACGGACGTGGGGGTCGAAGTTCAACCACTGCCCGGACTTCACTCGTGTGCGTTAGAAGGAGAAACCGTCCACGGGACTCCGATGTAAGAAAGGATAAACAAGTATTTTATCCCACAGCTTGCAGTATCTTCTTACAGGGATACTCAAGGTTACGTTCTCCTCAACCAGCAAAACTGTCCTACGGTAAGAAATACGTGTGGCTCGGCTCGATTGCTGCTTGAGACTCCTCCCACAAAACAAAAATGGCCTCTCCCGCGTTCCCTCTTCCGTGTACCCACAAGACCTCTCTCTTAAAGCGACAGTACATGTATATGACGGTCGTTGGAAAACATACATAAAAGTAAATAATGACATAAAATGTAGTAAACACAAACAGCACACAGACAGGATTTGGTGATATTTCATACTCAAACAAAATAAAATAAAACATTAATTTTAACCTGGTTACATATAGGACAGTTACTTCGCTAAACTAGAAGACGGCCCGACTCACTGTGGGGCAAGCCCCTTACCGCATCCAGTCCATTCGCGCGTCTTGCTGTGCTAGCAACGAACACCGACTGGCTAGCTCGCTCCGTAACGTCGCTGAGTCCACATATGGGACTGACGAGTAGTCAGTTTGTCTCCCCAGTCCACACAAACTGTTCCCGGGATGGGTCTCGGTCAGACACCCGCACACATCACTGTTCACTAAACTTCAATTACATTTCTCTCACCGCAAAATAGCATATAACAACTCGACATCAAACTGCTCCGTTTTGCTCACACAAGGGACGAGCGACCTACCCTCTCTCCCAGTTCAGTCTGCTCGCGCTGACGTTCCCCGCTGCCCTCTCAACCAATCGCATTCAAGGTAAGTTATTCTCTCCACAGCCAACCAATCACAACAATGGTAAGTTTTCAACAATAAAAGTAAATGCATTTCACATTGGTAAACAACTGTTTTGCAGAAAATATCAACAATATAATATATTCATATTCAAAAGGTAAACAAAATAACGAGCATAGGCCAAACTCTTATCTAATAGTTCAATATAATATATCTAAGGCCTATAATTTAACCACAGGGTTACATGTAGCTCAAATTGCAGAAAAAGTGAATGCTGGCTATAATAGACAGGTGCCAGAACACAGTGCATCACAGCATGCTGCGTATGGGGTTGCATAGCTGCAGACCGGTCAGAGTGCCAATGGTGACCCCTTCCCACTGCTGAGAGTGCCTACAATGTAATCTATTATTATTATTATTATTATTATTTCTTTCATGCTTCCTGTTTTACATCCTATAGAGCCGGGTCCAAACTATGGACCTGAGGCACTGCAGGGCAGATGTCACTTGATTGACAGTACTCGTCGTAATATGAGGGCTGTTCCGAGTAGGCTGATCTTCTGGACTGCATGCATGTTGATGTTGCCTGGGATACGGTTGGTGAACTTTTCCATTCCCTTCTACATGAGTCCTAGAGCTCCGATGACCACCGGTGTTGTTTCGGTCTTCATACCCCACATCCTGTTGTTTTCAATCTCCAGGTCTTTGTACTTGGTCAGCTTCTCTGTGACTTTCACTGAGGTGTTTATTTTTCAGATGGTATTGCCATGTTAATGAGCATGTACACTACCGTTCAAAAGTTTGGGATCACCCAAACAATTTTGTGTTTTCCATGAAAAGTCACACTTATTCACCACCATATGTTGTGAAATGAATAGAAAATAGAGTCAAGACATTGACAAGGTTAGAAATAATGATTTGTATTTGAAATAAGATTTTTTTTACATCAAACTTTGCTTTCGTCAAAGAATCCTCCATTTGCAGCAATTACAGCATTGCAGACCTTTGGCATTCTAGCTGTTAATTTGTTGAGGTAATCTGGAGAAATTGCACCCCACGCTTCCAGAAGCAGCTCCCACAAGTTGGATTGGTTGGATGGGCACTTCTTTGAGCAGATTGAGTTTCTGGAGCATCACATTTGTGGGGTCAATTAAACGCTCAAAATGGCCAGAAAAAGAGAACTTTCATCTGAAACTCGACAGTCTATTCTTGTTCTTAGAAATGAAGGCTATTCCATGTGAGAAATTGCTAAGAAATTGAAGATTTCCTACACCGGTGTGTACTACTCCCTTCAGAGGACAGCACAAACAGGCTCTAACCAGAGTAGAAAAAGAAGTGGGAGGCCACGTTGCGCAACTGAGCAAGAAGATAAGTACATTAGAGTCTCTAGTTTGAGAAACAGACGCCTCACAGGTCCCCAACTGGCATCTTCATTAAATAGTACCTGTTAGAGCCTGTTTGTGCTGTCCTCTGAAGGGAGTAGTACACACCGGTGTAGGAAATCTTCAATTTCTTAGCAATTTCTCGCATGGAATAGCCTTCATTTCTAAGAACAAGAATAGACTGTCGAGTTTCAGATGAAAGTTCTCTTTTTCTGGCCATTTTGAGCGTTTAATTGACCCCACAAATGTGATGCTCCAGAAACTCAATCTGCTCAAAGAAGTGCCCATCCAACCAATCCAACTTGTGGGAGCTGGTTCTGGAAGCGTGGGGTGCAATTTCTCCAGATTACCTCAACAAATTAACAGCTAGAATGCCAAAGGTCTGCAATGCTGTAATTGCTGCAAATGGAGGATTCTTTGACGAAAGCAAAGTTTGATGTAAAAAAAATCTTATTTCAAATACAAATCATTATTTCTAACCTTGTCAATGTCTTGACTCTATTTTCTATTCATTTCACAACATATGGTGGTGAATAAGTGTGACTTTTCATGGAAAACACGAAATTGTTTGGGTGATCCCAAACTTTTGAACGGTAGTGTACCTCTTTTCCTCCCTGTCCTTGATAACGATGTCGGGCTTGTTGGCTTTTATCTCTCTGTCAGTGTGGATGGGCATGTCCCAGAGGATGGTGACATCATTTTTCTCAGTGACCGTTTTTGGCTGATGTTTGTACCACTTCTCAGTCATCTTGATCTTGTGACTCCTGCAGATCTTCCAGTGCAGGTATGCTGCTTCCTTGTTGTGCCTGTATATGTACTCGGTCTTTGTCAGTTCCAGGAAGCCTGAGAGAATGTGGTCGATGGTTTCTTCATACATTCCACAGATTCTGCATTTTGGGTCTGTTCCATCTTTAATGATGTGATGGTGATAGAATCTGGTTGCCAGGCTCTGGTCTTGTGCAGCGATTATCAGGCCCTCCATCTCTGCTTTCAGCCCAGTGCTTCTCAGCCACTGGTGTGCCTTTTGTTGGTCCACGTCTGCGTCTTTCATTCTTTTTGGGTACTTCCCGTGTATTGCTTTGTCCTCCCAGGTTTTTTGCAGTTGCTGCTGGCCATGGTGTTTTGCTCTCTGCTTCACTCATTTGGTGTAGATGGTGTAGTTGCCTCATTTTCCGTTGGTGGGGTTTCTGAGACATCAGGCTCTTTCTTGAATTGTGCAGCTTCTTTATTGATGCATTATTATTATTATTATTATTATTATTATTTTCTTTCCTTATTATTTTCTTATTCTTAATTATTATTATTATTATTGTTATTATTACAATGGGCACATGAGCATCAGAACTGGATCATGGAGCAATGGAAGAAGGTGGCCTGGTCTGATGAATCACATTTTCTTTCACATCATATGGATGGCCGGTGTGCATTGTTTACCTGAGGAAGAGATGGCACCAGGATGCACTATGGGTAGAAGGCAAGCTGGCGGGGGCAGTGTGATACTCTGGGCAATATTCTGCTGTGAAACCTTGACTGCTGGCATTCATGTGGGTGTTACTTTGACACTTGCCACCTACCTAAACATTGTTGCAGACCAAGTACACCCCTTCATGCTAACAGTATTTCCTGATGGCAGTGGCCTCTTTCAGCAGGATAATGCATCCTGCCACACTGCAAAAAAATTGTTCAGGAATGGTTTAAGGAACATGACAAAGAGTTCAAGGTGTTGCCTTGGCCTCCAAATTCCCCAGAACTCAAACTGGTTGAGCATCTGTGAGATGTGCTGGAAAAACAAGTCTGATCCATGGAGGCCCCACGTCGCAATTTACAGGATTAAAAGAATCTGCTGCTAATGTCTTGGTGCCAGATACCAGAGGACACCTTCAGGGGTCTTGTGGACTCCATGCCTTGGTCAGAGCTGTTTTGGTAGCATGAGGGGTACCTACACAATATTAGGTATGTGGTTTTAATGTTTTGGCTGATCATTCTATCTGGTGAACAATACTAAAAAGAAGGAGGTACCTTGTGCATGTTCAGACGACAGCCAGACAAATGGGTGTGGTGATTCCCTAAGAAATGCCAATACCTCCTGTATACCAAGGAAACACATTAAGGGGTTTTCTGTGAGGTAGCGAAGAAGGGTGTGGTATGTGTAAAGTCAACACACTTGGTGTGTGGGTGCCTCAGCATTAACTGGTTTCGCCAAGCTGCTGCCTTTGATTGCGACAACCATCTTTTAGATGGGCAGTGATGTCAGTATTTCTGAAGTGTGGGATATGGGAAATGAAACTTCATACCTGGCAATACAACACTTGACTGTGCCTGTTTCATAATTTTCTTTGCTTTTTATCATTTGCAGACATTTTAAGCAACACACCTGTGTGTCTTGGTCCAATTAACGAATGGCCAACGGCCATTTTGAACAGGACACTGCACTGCCACCACTGTTGTTTTTAGCTCCACATTCAGGACCAAACCCTTTATTATATGGTTTCGCAATATGTGAAAATCACTTTGCTTCAATGACAAAAAAATAACACAGCTCACACAATCGATAAGCAATATTTCTGTATAAAATGTGTCCAGTAAAGGATCAGGTCCATAGTGACCTGTGCTTTCAAGGTGTTATACGATATGCAAGTTTGAATGTTCCCATTGTTCATAAAACATGAGATTATAAACAATCTCACATAGCCACCTCTGCATGACCAAATGTGTGTTTTTCAGTCTACATGTGTGGGCGTGAGTCAAGCCTTTGCCACATCCCCGGCTTCAGACAGCATGTATACTGTTACAGTCCAATTGAACACTAATGCTTCATTGCTCAGCAGCTATAATGCACATATAATTGTTACATGTGTTAATTATGTAAATTTTTTGGAATAAAATCATATTTGTTTTGCACACACCAATTCCCACGTGACCTCTTCATTCACAGACGTCAACACTTTACATGGCATATACTTTATAAATCTTTTGTGACAATGTTGATTCACATTTTAGTCATTTGATTCATAATTCACAAAATTAAAGGATAATTCCGTCTTGTAAAAAAAGTGGAACGATCCTTTCATTTTGAATATGTGACCATACTGCTTGTTCAGGTCTGACCGATATTAATATTGATGTTCCTTTCTGCGGTGATACATATGTTGGCTATGGAAAGTGGCATGTCTAGTCAGTCATTCAGTACGGTTTTTTGAAGTACCCACAGTGGTACTGCCACCAAGTAAAATGTCTTAGCAAGGTGACAGCGCTTTGAGTGGCTGTTGCAGCTAGAAAAGCGCTATAAAAATGCAGCTTGAACTTGAACATTTATGCACGCAGTGAGAGAGCAAAGTTTGTCTAATACTGCTAGATAGTGGATCCCTACCAGACAGCTGGATAGCATATTGTGTGTGCGCACGTGCGTGCGTGCGTGCGTACGCACGATTGTGCGCGTGGTTGTGTGTGTGTGTGTGTGTGTGTGTGTGTGTGTGTGGTCTGTCTGTGGCGCTGTGCAGCAGGGGGATACTGTAAAGCGTTGAGAATAATCATTTTAAAAAGGAGGAAGGAGAAGAGGAAGGGGAGGAAACTTTATTCATATCGCGCTTTTCATATCGGTTGTCGAGGCGGTAATGTCATTGCCATTGAACTTAGTGCATGACAGAGTTAAGGCTGGCTGAGGCGGGGCCTCTGGGGCTTTTCTTATCTCCGCCTTTCGCCTCAAGAATGAGTGTCCTTCTAAGGAAACACGGTCAGACTAGATGGACTCCAACACATTTTTGCGCGTAACTTAGAATGGCTGCGAATCTCTAGCCCGCACATTTCAGTGGTCAATACGACGCACTCGCCCCCCCCCCAAGAAAAAAGAGAGAACACGTGAAAAAAAAAGAAGAACCTTCAAACGTTAATGTAGGATTGTAGGTGGGGCCCATTGGACACCTTAATGAATTCCTGGGTAAGTCTCATACTTCGTTTTTTTTTCTTTCTTCTTTTTTCCCCCCACATGTATAACTATGTCGTGAAAGGAGATTCCCTGCTGTGACATTATGTAATGATGTTACTGATGAGGATATTTCAATGCTGGCTTTAGGAAAGGCTACCCCGTTCCACTATCGAACTCGCAAATATCTGTCTGAGCCACAAAATGTGACTGTACACACTGTTCATCATGTACCCTCATAACCTGCTGGTTGTAGACAGGCGCGTTTGAGGGTTTATATGGGCAATTTATGCGCACACAGATTATTAAAAAAAAGAAAAAAAAGAAAAAAGGGGGTCCACAACTTGTTGGTCTGTAATCCGTGTGTGTTATAGGGGCTATATTACTATATAACTACTACATCATAGGCGCTAAGTTTTCACAAACCTGCATCACAGGAGGGGGAGGTTTAGCTGGCAGGAGGTCAGCACCATACACGGAGATCCAGGGAGAGGCGGAGAGGCGGATTCGGGGTGTCCGGATAAAGTCCGCCACGGATGAGAGGGGCATGGAGATGCTGCGCCGCTCCTCCGTATTCGCGGCCGAGGTGATGGAGGTGTTCGACCGATCTCCCACTGACAAGGAGCTGGTGTCGCAGGCCAAGGCCTTATGCAGGGACTTCATCCACTCCAGACTGAACCGGGCCGGGATAGGCTGGCACAAACCCGAGCACGGACTGTCCGCGTCGGGAGGTCCCCTCGGAGAGATATCATCGGTTCTTCTATGGCTCGGTAGGTGATGATAGCGTGGAGAGTATCTGTGGAGAAGTACGCATAGGCTATGGAAGCAATTAAAGCTCAGAAGAAGAAAAAAACAAAAACAAACAAGCAGAGAGCTTTAAGAAGTTAACTTTCAAAACGTTTTTTTAAGACACTAGCCCAATATTCTGTAGGATGAACCCAGTTTGATGAAGAAGAATATTAAATCTAATCACTGATCTCATCTTAAATTCAGATCTCCTCCTTTGCACATATCATTTAAATACAGAGGGGATATTTTTGATGCATTGTGCAGTAGCTGCAAAAGTGAAATGATCTCAATGGAGTTTACCATGCAAACAAGTTAGGTTATTAGAATATAATGACCATGAGTACCATGAGAAATTGGGTTACCAAAGAGATTACCAAAGATATTTAGCTGATGGGATATTTGATTCACACACACACACACACACACACACACACACACACACACACACACACACACACACACACACACACACACACATATATATATATATATATATATATATATATATATATATATATATATATATACTATATTTTGTCCAGGTGATGAGTTGGAGTACCTGCGCCCCAACATTTACAGGAATGTAGCACGACAGCTCAACATCACGGTGGCATCTGAGAGTGTGGTGTCTGATGCACTCCTGGCTGTGGCTGCAGACATATTCTCTACAGGTAGGTCAATGCAAAAGAGGGATCACTCAGAATCCATGGATCAATGTGTGTAGGTCCACTCACCAGTGCAAGGGTTGGCCTGCAAATACGCTGTTAGAGCAACAGAGGCACAGAGCGGGTTTGCCCATTTTGGAGATGCACATCCTTTAGTTTGGAATCACAAAAGAGCTTGAGTCAAATACACTTAACAGAGTTTGCTGTCAGGTGTAGCATTTGCTCTAGGAAGTACGTGCAAGAAGTAACTGAGGTCAGATTACAGTGCACTGTGTTACTGCTTTAAAGGATCTCTTCAAACTGATTTACAAGGGAGACTAAAGATGCTTCAGTCCAGAAGAGCACAGTAAAACATTTTAAAACATTTCTGTTTACCATTAGACTGAATGATTAATTTAGATAGATCGAGATAGAGACACAGACACAGAGAGAGAGAGATAGAGAGACAGAGAGAGAGAGACACACACACAGAGAGAGAGATAGAGAGACAGAGAGAGGGACGGAGAAAGAGAGAGACAGAGAGAGACAGAGAGAGATAGACATTTAGCTTTTTCAATGTTCAATATTTAAACCTTTGCTTTGGCAATATGTACAGTGTTATGACATGCCAATAAAGCCATTTGAATTTGATAGAGAGACAGAGAGAGAGACAGAGAACAGAGAGAGAAAAAAAGAGACACCACACACACACACACACACACATATAAATATATATATATATATTTATATATATACACACACACATACACACACACGTAGAAAGGGTATACCACACACTATCCATTTTTTTCCCATGTACAAACAACTTTATTGTGTACACACACTATTATCCCCGTAGAGGAAAGGAACTTGAGCAGGAAAGAAGTTTGGCCCATATTAGGTTAAAATGTTCCTCTAGTGAGTGATCATTACAGACAGTTAAGGCCCCACCCAAGGAGTTCACTCTTTCCTGAGGGAATAACAAAGCATTCTGCTCCAAATCATAATTGAGGAGCAATTGCAAAATGCATATAAAGGGACTCATCTAACAGCAGGTCACAGATTACTTTTTTTTTAAAAATCACAATACATTTAACAAATATTAACATTCTCAAACAGTAAAAAGGATACACATTTTGATTGCAACACAATATTGTGAGTATTTACTCACACATATCTATTGTAACGTGCATGGATAAGTAGACATGTTGGCCGCTGGCTGGCGGGTCTAACCCTTTAGTCAAGCGGTTAGCGATGTCTCCCGCGGTGCGGGCGATACGAGTTCACGTCCCGGCTGCGGCAGTTCCTGTGGTTGCCCCCCGACTTCGCTATGTTTGTGTGGTACAATATGTCCTACTGGAGGGAAGCTGTGGTTTTTCATTCTCATTTCAAAGGTGAAGATGAATCCCTCCCTGATGATAATGTGTAGACATAAGAGTGACAGGCCTGCTGTTATCTGTAGGGGAAACCATGGGTGGCAGTAGATTATAACCATAAGCCATATTGCTCTCTTATAGGTGCAGTTAGCCTACACTAAAAACAAACAATCAATAAAAAGAAAAATTCTCTTGCTCTGCCTGACCAGACCAAGGATCTGAATACAGACATGCCATCGATAGGCTTAACTTAACTGGAGGAGAACATGTCTGTCTAATTTAGGGTCCCGTAATTATGATTAGGGGAACCAGGCGATTTGTAAAGCAGATCGCCACCTTACCCTTTTCTGTCTAACTGCATTAAAAAGAAATTCGGAGTGTGTTTACTCTAGTCTAGAAACCTACCCCTTGTACAGTAGATGTGACAGATGTGGACTGATCAATAATGCATTACATTACAAAGTAGGTTGCATTTTATGTGCACTTTAAAGTGGAGAAAATCGATTAAGGCATTTCATATTAATTGTTTGAATTCTTCCAGAGAACTTCAGCAGCCTATCCCTTTTGTAAAATCTGAATCTGTCATTGCTCAAATCCCCTGCCTAGTCAAGCAATGCATGGGAGAGTTTTCTTGTTGTGTTTTTAGTGTGGGGGGGAAGTATGGCAAAATACACCAGGCTACCTTGGAGTGATCTTATTATTTGCCAAATATGCTCGTTAATAGAAATTAAAATGAAAATGAAAAACAAAAACCTCAAGGCCAGAAAGTGTCATATGGGGTCACTTCATTTGACTTGAAATATTAGCATCCTGGAAGTATTTTAAAGTATGCATGTGGTATGCATCAATAAGTAAACCTGTGAAAACCTTTAGTTAAAGTTAGATTAGGTTAAAATACTGCTAGGTCAAAGGAGGAACAGTACCCTGGAAGTTTCTTTACCCGTGTGTCTATTTGATGGAAGTTGTATGCTGCTTAGAATGAACAAGGACGATTGTTCTCTCTACAATAGCATACAGGGAACACAGGCTCGCATTAGGTTTACAAGGTTCCAAATTATAGTTAGATCTGGTTCAAATTGGTCCAGGTGTTGTGTCAAGGTAGTATTGTTACACCCAGGAGTTGCCTATCACCTTTCCCCTAAAGTTTCCAACCAATACTCATCCATCTGTGTTAGAGTGGTTTTCTGTGGACGTGGAGGACTTACATTCAAGTGCCTGCAAAACATATTTAATTTTAGCATCACGGTATCAGAAAACTGAAAAAAACAACAACAATTGATTTCGTCAATAAAACTGATAAAGAAATGAAATTGTAGGGTGACATTGTCACATTAATGTTGTTCCAGATCGGCCTTTTAAACCAAGAGAAACACAGCCACCACTTATTTGAACCAGGAAACTACACAGATGGCGATTCTAGAGGATAGATGAGAGTGAGACTCAGTTTAAAAAAATATTGCACATATAAACAATTATGAATAGTCTGAGATTCTTGGAATGGTGGGGCAGATAAAATCTTTACTCAACATGTGCACTAGGTCTGAAAAATGATCCACTGACTAGATTTACGAGGAATAATGGATTACTGTTTGCACCAAGCCTTGTGTCTGTTTCTTTGTGAGGAGAAAGGCATCTCGGCCTAATGCCTGGCTGCTAATGGGAGTTATGTAACTCTTTCACCACCGCCCCCTTTAGTGTGAGCTGCTGGCAGGGACATTCACACCCCAAAGCATGTTCCAAAATGTTAGTGGCTTTGATTATCATGCAGCCCACATTTCTAACCATTTCAAATTTGGATAAGAAAGCTTACTAATAGGATTTATCAATCATGGGATATATTTTTGAGTAAGCATTTGTTATATTTTGATTCATTTACTTTCAGTTCTGTGATGTATTTTTGTTCGATTTCCACCCCAGGTGTGACATGGGGAAAGGTGGTTTCTCTGTATGCAGTTGCAGGGGCCCTGGCAGTGGACTGTGTGCGACACGGCCATCCAGCCATGGTCCATACCATCGTTGACTGCATTGGGGAGTTTGTCCGCAAGAGTCTGACCTCCTGGCTGAAGCGAAGAGGGGGCTGGGTAAGGGGAACTCACTGCTAATTTGCTTATTTGTGTGGATACGTGAGCAGTGGCGTGTTTGTGTCCGTGTGGGAATATTTTTGTCGTTTTCGAATAAGCTTGAAAACTGAGAACCAGGCATGAGCAAAATTCTGATACCATTTTTTTCTCTGGTAGCCGAGATGCCATATTCAACCAGAATATCCAAACTGAAACTGAGTAGCTTTGCTTTGTCAGTACAGTTCATGTAATAGGGTGTGTGCTATCATCTCATTTGGGCTACTAGAGCACAAATGGCACAATGAGGTCGTCATTTCAAAGGGGAGCGCAAGAGAAAGCAGTGTAAGAGCTGCTGGTGCTCATTAATGTTTATAATGGCTCAGCTATCATCTATCGATGAAAAAAACGAACAGGCAGACTTTAATCTGCACCACTTCAGACAGGAGGGGAGCATGTCCTTTTTTTATGTAATCTTGTCATGAGAACATCTGATAAAAATCAGCAGAAATTATAGGCATACAAGGGAAAATTAAACGAGGTCTTGAAAAAGGCCTTAGCTTGCAAAGCGCAGGGAGAGAAAGTCTTGCACCAGGACTGAAATGGTGCATTCAAAGTGAACACAAAGATTAACCATGCACCCTAATCCTCAGGCTCTGTCTTAAACCCAGACTTCCTTCCTAAATTAGTTTGCTCATGCATATAAGTAGGGTATCAAAAAATGGGAGACAATGCATTGTATAACCTTAAGAGGACAAATGAGGGCTCAGCTGCAGTTGGATCTATGATTGAACTTGTACACTGAGAAATATCAGCATGGAACATACAGTCACTAACCAAACTTGTTTGAGCAGGAGTAGACCACATTAGGCCAGGAAGGTGTGAAGACGGCTAAAGATCGATGCATCTTTCATAATGCCCTCTGCACAATTTTTCTGTCTCTTGTGTCTCTTGAAATCTTTCCTTAGTTATATAAGTAATTTGAAATATGCATTGTTGAGACTGCAGAGTTGGCTTTGGCTTTGAAAATACATATTTGTGGGTCAGTTGCACATCCTCTCACTGCAATTTCCCGGGATGTAGTTAAAGTAAGAAAACAACTCATCACCATTTCAAACGTATATTGCAGCATATATGGTAAAAATGACAAGTTTAATAATGTTTTGTCCTGTTGGCTCATTTTAGAATGAGGCTCAACAGTATTACTTGAAGAGCTCAGTGACACATGCATGACTGACTGTACCTTTGTTGCACAGAATACTCTCACCTTGCCAAGTACTGAATATCTGTATCTCTTTTACTGTCTCAGGTGGATGTAACAAAATGTGTGGTGAACACTGATCCCAGCTTCCGCTCTCACTGGCTGGTGTCCGCTGTGTGTGCATTTGGACACTATCTGAAGGCAGTGGTGTCTTATGTCCTGCGGGAAAAGTGAACGGCATCATCACACACTGTCTGGACTATGGACAGATTTTCTCCTTCACCACCATAGTACAACATTACTCCATGGACGCATCCACAGTTTTGGATATGTTTACACTTGCTGAAATTTGCCCTGAATCTGCATTCATGAACAAGCATACCTTCACAGATATTGTGGACTCGTCTCGCCTCCTCTGCTTCATGTGCTGGAGTGTTAATTGTAAAATTATGACACACACTCAAGATAGTGTTCAAACGTAAAAGTACTAGACAACCTAAAAGCTATGCTAATTACATCCACCTCATCTCTGGTGTCCTTACATTCAAGTTATAAATTTCACAAAACCTGAACAAAAGCCTATATGAAAATACTGAAAATATGTGACTTTTTTAGTGTGTAGATCATAAATTAAGCTGAACATGGTCCCCCACTAATAACAGTAATGATTAGGGTGCACTGCTGCCAGAGGTTGAAAGCGACAGGTATTGTGAAGTCAAGAGGACTGTGTAATTCAACAGACTAGTGCCTGCTGGACACTGACTTGCAAAACTAACAAAGTAAAAAAAAAAAAAGTTCCTCTGCAGAGACATTTTAGGTCTGATGAACAAATAAAAAAAAACTATCTATCTGAATTGCCTGCCCTCCATCTGACAGTATTTTGGTCTATTAAAAACTGAGTGTAAAAATGCAACAAACATTTCTGATGTAAAGAAGACCAACATGTCATATAAAATGCCAGTTTAGGAGTTAGCACTGTACACTTAATGCACCTGCGTGTGTGCTTGTTTATGCATTTTGTTTGTGTGTGTGTGTGTGTGTGTGTGCGTGTGCGTGTGTGTTTATCTACAGTCATAAGCACCAAATGTCCTGCTAAATATAGTAAAGCCACAAACCAAGTACTTTGTGAGGTCATATCCCAATAGGAAAGGGGTTATTTCTGGGAAGGGGTAAGGCTGGGGTTGCAGCTGGGGCTATCGTTAGGCTGAGGTCTAGTATTAAAGTTATGCATTAGAATTAGGTTGAGGGTTAAGGTTAGGGTAATGGGTGAGGTTAGCGCTAGGGAAATGGTTAAGATTGAGGTTAATTTTCCAGTTCGGGGTTAAAGAAATAAGATTTTGCCTAACGATTTTTTTTGTCACCACAAGGATATATGAACAAACGAGTATGTATGTATGTATGTATGTATGTATGTATGTATGTATGTATGTATGTATGTATGAGGAGAGAGAGAGAGGTTGTGTGTTTACTCACTTGCCTTTTTTGTATTTTTTCCTGTGTGACAGTGGGTTGGTCTTGACTGTTTTTATATTTATTGTAAGTGCAACTGGCAACAATCTTTTTTTCCCTTGAGCTTAAGCACGTTGATACGATTTAATGTTATGAATGGACTTTATTCTGTGAATAATTTCAGTTACTTGGCATGTAGCACCCAGTGTATTATTCGTTGACAACTGTCACTCAATAAACGCATCCAAAGAAAAAAACCGCTCAAAGTATTTCACCAAACAATGCTCAAAGTATTTTACCAGGCAACACCCAAAGTAATTCACCAAACAACACCCAAAGTATTTTACCAGGCAACACACTAAGTACTTCACCAAACAGGTAGGCGACCACTAGCGCTTTAACACATAACATACAGCAGCAGTACGTAAACAAGGACACGTTTAAATTTCTGTTTACAGGCGATTAAAATGTGCTGATCTACATAACATGTCGCTGGCATAGTCCAAGCGAGGATTGCTAATTTGCAGCAGCAGATCTGTAACCGTAGCACTCGTCGACCTGAAACGAGCTCTTTTGCTCATAACAGAGGATCTGATTGGATGCTACATGAATCAGCCCGCCCTTGTTCCTGAAATTCCCCACAAACATTCACTGCCCATTGGCCGAACGGGTTGCAACGTTGGACATAACAAACAAGGTAGGGTGAAGACCGTCGGGATGGATGCAGGTAGGCAGGGTTGTGGACGTACCAACTGTTGTTTTATTTCCCCTTAACCACTTCGCTTGCCACAAAACATCATTAACTTGGGTACTTGCTACTTGGCAACGAATCGTTGACTCTGTCATGAAGAATTGGCAAACTAACCGAGCCCTTCCCTCGTTAATATTAGCCTGCTAATGTGATGGCCAACGCTAACTCCTAGCTTAATGCTAGCTAGCTGTTATAAAGTAATACGTTGTCGATTGCTCGTGTCAACATTTTACTGGCCAGCTTTCCGGAATAGTATAACGTAGATGGATAGATAACGCCCCGGTTGAGGTTTCTGCTGATGTTATGACTATCAGAAGCTGTCTGTCTGTCCTTGGTTTGACTGTTGACGCTAACGTTACGCCCAGGATGACATGCCAGGCAATGCGCTGTCACCATCACAGCCAGGCTACCGTGCAGCCTGGGAAATGTTATGTTTTAATTTGTGTATTCATAGCCATCAGGCTACCGTGCAGCCTGGGAGTATATTTGCGGGTCTAACTTAAAGTTTGAAGTGAGAAGCTGGCTTCGCTCACCTACTTCTTGGATACGACCCCGCAATGTAACGAGGCTCATTTAGCTCTGAAAACTAACACTAACAAGTGATCAGCTTTTGTCTTTGATAGTTTTTCGAGAGAGTGGTTTCCTGTGAAGCTGTGCACACTGGTTAATTTTGATTGATTCCTTCAATAAATCGACCGATCTGTCTAAATTAATCAGCATAAAGCAGACACGTAATCAGCAAATCGTCACTTTCTTTAGTTTTGTTTCCGTTATCGAATAGCTACTCTTACCCAATCTGTTTCCGTTGTGGAAAACGTTTTCAGTGTACCATTGAGGACTCACAAGCCATCATTCAGTCAGATAAAGAGAGGACAAAATTATTTAAGTAGGTAGATTTTGAGTATTGGATGTCCCTGCGATCAAATGTTGCAATAATTTCTTTTATCTGAAGTAAGCAATATGTAACTTGATTTTAATTCAGTTTAACGACAACTGTTATGATCTAATCTGATGTTTGGTGAAAACCCCTGCTGTTTATTGTAACATTTGCTGCTTTGCTGTGATCTTGCACACTGATGCACAGAGTTCAGAGGGTTCATGGTTTATCCAGATAAAGTAAAAGTGCTGAATTTGATGTGAGGGCCAACAGCTAATGACCATTAGTTACATATGCAGTGTCAATTTGACAGACAGTAAAGAATTGCCTCTGACTAAAGTTAATATATACTAGTGAGTCAATGCATATGTTTGCAAAAAGGGTGAAATGTCTTACCTTCAAATGAAAGGGTGACTATTTATTTTATCACCCCACCCCCAAATAAAAGAAGGACAAAAGTAGGCATTGAAAAACACTACATAGAGAGACTAGGCTATAATTTTCAAGTTCAAGTTTATTGTCATATGTATTTAGAATACAGTGAAATTCTTGTGCTCTGGCTTTCTCTGCCTTAACACAAGGACAAAGAACACAAGGACAACCCCCCCCCCAAAACAAAAAAACCCCAAAACAAAAACAAAACAGAGACTATATACACAGTGAAATCATACATTAAATACATAATTTACTGTACACAATAATGCAAAAATGTAAGGTGCACATGGGTGCGTCAGCTGTTGAGCCACCTGACTGCCAGTGGAAAGAAACTATCACTTAGACGGGTAATGTGTGTTTTGATGCTCCAGTAACATTTTTTTTAGGTGGATGGAGTGAGAATAGAACATGAGCAGGGTGGTTGGTGTCCTTAATGATGTTTTGGGCTTTCCTTTTACAGCGAGTGGTGTAAATGTTATGCTGTGGTAGTTCCATGCCAATGATTTTTGCTGCTGTCTTCACAGTCCTTTGAAGCAGTCTGCAGTCCTGAGCTGTCAGGTTGCCAAACCACACTCTTATACAGACTGTCAAGACACTCTCGATGGTACTGCGATAAAGTTCACAAGAATTTTGGTACTCATACCAAAACACTTGAGACGCCTCAGAAAATACAGTCTCTGCTGTGCTTCCTTGAGGATGCAATTGGTGTTGAGAGACCATGTGAGGGGGGTCTGTGATGTGTAAACTGAGGAATCTAAAACTGTCCACAATTTCAACAGATGAACCATTGATGGAAATAGGAATGTGATTTTCTCTGATCATTCTAAAGTCAACAATGCTTTTGTTTGTCTTGTTGACATTTAGAGAGAGGTTGTTATCATGGGACCATATGGTTAAATCTTCCACTTCCCTCCTATAGGCCCTCTCATCACTGTCACTTATTAGTTCAATCACTGTGGTGTCATCTGCGAATTTAATGACCCTGTTGTTGTCATATTTAGCAACACAGTCGTGTATTAACAGACTGTACAATAGGGCACCGAGACAGCAGCCCTGAGGTGTGCCTATTCTAAGAACTAATGTAGATGAGTATGTTTTACCTATTCTCACAGTCTGGGGCCTGCCTGTCAGGAAATCAGATAGCCAATTACAGGTGGAGTTGTCCAGACCAAGACTTCTTGAGTTTCAGCATCAGTTTGGATGCTACAATTGTATTAAAAGCAGAGCTGTAATCCCAGAAAGGTGGATCACTTCATCTGGACACAACGTTTATTGGGAGAATTTCTCCCAATAAGCTTGCATCAAGAGCTGTAATCAATAAACAACATTCTAACATAGGTATTTTTTTTTCAAGGTGTACTAAAGCAGTAATTCCTAATGCCTTGTTCCCATTTTGGGAATAATTTTACTATACTGTACAATGGGAAATTAAGGTTATGATACAAACCAGTGATTCAAAGAGTCACTCGTATGCATTCTCTTATTTAGATACTTTAAACTGAATTGTAATGTAATTCAACTATTTCTCATTTCACTGGGGACCCCCTGGAGTGGGTTTGAGAACGGCTGCACTATGAGCCAGGTCTAAAAACACTCAGGGCAGCCTATAGATACTTCCTCACAGCCTGATTTAAAAGTGAAACTGAAGGCATACAGATTTATTACAGGTAGCTAAGCAGTCATCAGCTGCGATAATTGGCTGGTGGTCAGCAAAATGATAATGGCCACTCCCTTTATGATACACAAACTACAAACTCACTTGTCTTCTTCTTTTACAGCTACCCTTACATACGACACACTTCGCTTTGGAGAATTTGAAGATTTTCCTGAGACCTCAGAACCTGTGTGGATCTTAGGGAAAGAATTTAATGCGCTCACAGGTAGCATTTTGGAAAATGTAGTTAAGTTTCGAAATGTGTGTAACACGTGTAATGGTGAGAGAGATACAGTGATACCATTTGTTTATAGGCCAGAACATGAAATCAAGAACTAGACAGCCAGTACAGACATGAATGTGACCATATTGTAATTTGGCATTTTTATATTCAATTAGAGAGGGATGACATTTTGTCAGATGTCGCATCACGGCTGTGGTTCACATACAGAAAAAACTTCCAGCCAATTGGTATGTCAAGGCAGTCGCTCAGCATTTTTCTTAACCAGCACTTCTTGACTTTTGAAATAATCTGGGTTATTAAGTTTAAGTTATGTACAAAGTGTATCTGTCCAATGTGTGACTAATAATTGTGTTACAGGGGGGACAGGACCAACATCAGATACAGGCTGGGGATGTATGTTGCGATGTGGACAGATGGTACTTGCTGAGGCCTTGGTTTGTAGACATTTAGGCAGAGGTATGTCTCCTTGGCGTATTTGAACATGTTCGTGGTACACTCTGTCACTATTAGCTAAGATCTTACAGTAACGTTTCTGTTATTCCAGACATAACCTTTAAACTAAGTGGCTCCCAGCACTGTCTAGCACAGATTACTATTCTGGAGTAAGTAAAATATATCATGAGAAGGGGTGTGAACAGCTTTTGTAACTGAATGCTTGTTTATTAGATTGGAGATGGGTCAGAGGACAAAAACAAAGAGAGGAATACATCAGTATTCTCAATGCCTTCATTGACAAGAAAGACAGCTTCTATTCTATCCATCAGATTGGTAAGCACTGATGTATCACACTTATGTTGTATCATAAGCCTATTCAGACGGTCCCAAAATGATTTCCTTAATTACCGATTGCTTCTTTTTTTCCATATTAAATGCTACAGCCCAGATGGGAGTTGGCGAGGGAAAGTCCATTGGACAGTGGTATGGACCAAACACAGTTGCCCAGGTTTTAAAGTAAGTGCAGATAGCAACTGAATAGGACTTTATCAGTGTCCCTTACAATCATTTAGCTACAGTGGATTCTCACAGTTGGAAAATGGATACAAAAGGCAAGAAATTGACAATTAACTGTCTGGCCTCAGTGCTCAGCCATCCCCCAAATAAAAATTACAACTGAAAGGGAGGGTTTCTAAAGTTTATTCTATGAAACAGGACATCAATCAACCCTCATGGGGCAAGACAAAAATTAGCATGGGAGCGGGACTTAAGATGTTGAGCTCCCTGAGGAAATGTGGCAACTCAGCTTGAAATGCATCCACACATCCTCCTTTTGTATAAGACCTGGTCTCATCCAATTTAAAATATTACATCGTCTGAACTATTCGAATGAGAGACTTGCTAAAATATACCCTAATGTCAGTCCAGGGTGCCTGAGATGCCAACATTGTCCGGCTACTACAGGTCACATGTTCTAGGTATGCCAATCTCCAAACAGTTTCTGGGAGCAGATTTTTGAGGCATTTTCTCATATATGCAGGAAGATAATAGTGCCCAAGCCCATTATTGCCATTTTTGGTGTGCCTCCGCTTGAGTACGGAGTTACTGTTCCTCAGGCGAATACCATAGCATTTGCTTCGCTCTTGGCCCGGAGACTTATTCTTCTGCTGTGGAAATCAAATAAACCCCCTTCGTTCAAACAGTAGGTTAAGGAAGTGCTTACCATGCTACCATTGGAAAAAAACTCAGGTATAATCAAATTATATCCCGGGAGTATTTTACCAGGACTTGGTCCCCTTTTATAGAATTTGTTGAGAGCCTGTCTTTTGCTTAACAAGTGTGTTTTTTATCAATATTACTATAAGGATGGGAACTGGTCAGTTGGATCTGATGATGCAAAAAATGTCCCTGTGTTTGTTTTATTGTGTACTGTCAAACATGCTTTGTATTCTATGCTTTTTCTTTTTGTTTTGTTTTGTATTTTTTTGTTTTCTAGTACTATTTTTTTCTATCTGTCTATTTTTGTCTTCTATATTTGGAGGGCCTTGGGGTGGGTGGTGTGGGTGGGGAGGGATACATGGGGATTGTGTATGTTATTTTGACTATAACTCAAAACTATAAATAAAGTTAAAAAAAAAAAGATTTAAAGAAAAACAACTGTAATTACAGCCATTTGGGAGCTGATCATGGAATGAGCCCCAGGAGTGAATTTGGATTACATTTAACAGAATTTTTACAGGACACACTAATAACTTTCCACAAAATAATTAAACACGCTGAGCTTCAGAGCTATACTGTTTTCATTCGTACATTAATACCCTACAATCAGACAATTTAAAAAATGGGGTTAGAGTAGGTCATAAACCCATCTTCAGAGTCATAAAAAAATGTGACTGCCCTAGTGTGCTGTCTTTCTCTCAGGAAACTGGCAATGTTTGACTCGTGGAGCCGATTAGTTGTACATGTGGCAATGGACAACACTGTGGTCATCGAGGAGATCAGTGAGTGCAGTCATGTTACACCCTTGTCTTAGGGATTTTTTTTCACAATCATTATTAGCATAAGCAATTCAAATGTCAGTCCTGTAGCTCATCTTTGCCTGTGCGGAGGTGAGCTATTTACAGCTAACTTTTACATGATGATTATCTCATCAAAAGCATCTTTATACAAGTGGGATTGGAGCAAGCATCCAAGAGTTCATGGTAGTACTGTTAAAAATGACGCCAAATTAAGTAATGAAACTTACATTTAATGTGCAAAATATTGAATATTTGTTCTTGAGAAAAAATTCCATGGGAGACATTGTTTTGACAATTATGTTTATAACGTCAGTACAATAGAAAGACATCATACATAATCATAAAGCTTTCATCACTACTTAATAATTGAATAGGCCTACATAGATCTACCTTTTTATCAATGGCTAGGGTACTGTTGCATCACCATATGGTAAAGCCATCTTTGATGTGGAGCTTTCTGTTTATGTATGCAAATGGATGTGTACAGAGATAAAAGCTTGAGTTTTATGTAGTGCAGACAGCCTACATCCAGTTTAACTTTTAATGTTCTTTGTTTTAATGGTGCAACTGCAATACAAGCTACAAAATGTTAGTAGCAGAGCAAAGTTGTGTGTGGGGCTGTTTCCCCATCCCAGGCCTTTCCAAAGTGAAACACAACAAACTTAGAACATTTACATGTAAATAATGTTGTAATAAATGTATGACAAGAATATAGTATGTAATGAATTTGTCCGAACTATTTTTGAAAAAATAAAAATGCTGTATTTTTTTTCTGCTGTAGAGCGTTTATGTATGCCTTGGCTGGACTATGGAGGAGCCTGTGCTGAACCAGTAGGAGCAGGAATCAATGGCTGCCTGGAAGGGGCCTGTGCCCTGGCTGAGGAAGAGACAGCCCTCTGGAAACCTCTTGTGCTACTCATCCCCCTCAGGCTGGGCTTGACTGACATAAATGAGGCCTACATTGAAACCCTGAAGGTGAAATACTTAAAGACACATATTCACATGATACAGCTATTAACTACTTTGAAGTAGTTGATTACAGGGAGAAAATGGCCCATTGGAGAGAAAACGAAAGTGCTTGTTGCCCAAATAAACCAGCTTCAAAACAAGCCCCTCTACGAAACAACCACTACTTGCTTATATTAATTTGAGACCAGGTCAGTAATGGCTGAAGTCAGATAAACCCTCTATTGTCCCTGTTTACAGCAATGCTTCATGCTGCCTCAGTCCTTGGGCGTTATTGGGGGAAAACCCAACAGTGCCCATTACTTCATTGGTTATGTCGGTATGTTCTGTCTCTTGTTTGTGTTGGCAATATGAATACATGACTGTGAATTACAAACAACTCATGGTGAAAACACTCAAGTTTGTCTCCTAAAAAAATAGGCTGCATTTTAATCATGCCTGTATCCTTTTTAACCTTCAGGAGAGGAGCTCATCTATTTAGATCCACATACAACACAGCCTGCAGTGGAGCCATGTGAAGATGGCCAAATACCTGATGAGACATACCACTGTCAGCACCCACCCTGCCGCATGCACATCTGTGAACTGGACCCGTCCATCGCAGCGGTAGGAATGTCAAACGGAAGGCAACCTATTACAAATTAAATCAAACTCTTTCTGTGTTGGCATGTTCATGTCTGGCTGCATATGAAAAAACTTCATGACTTTTGTTAAATGTGTGTTGAAATGTATACAGCAACTAAGTTGTGTTTTCTGGTGTTTACCAGGGATTCTTCTGCAAAACTGAGGATGAGTTTGATGACTGGTGTATGCACATTCGAAGGGTATGTTTCTTTGACCTGTTCCTGTAAATAGGAAGAACATTTTATTAGGTGACGATTCTAAGCATGGAATTATTTGCTTTGTTGTAGTTGTCCTGTAATAGAGGGGGCCTGCCCATGTTTGAGCTAGTAGACAGTCAGCCCCCTCATATGGTCAGTGTGGATGTCCTCAACCTCACTCCTGGTAAATAACTCAGATTCGTACAAAATCTTACTTTTGGGGATACAGCTCATAACACTTCATTGAAAATGCTTTAATCATACTTGTTTTTGTTTTATTGGTGCCTTCTTTTTAGATTTTTCAGATTCTGACAGGTTGGAGCGGTTCTTTGATTCAGAGGATGAAGAGTTTGAGATCTTGTCCCTCTGAGGACGATATGGACGAGTTACTGTTCTTGAGAGTAAGCAAAAGATTCTCCATCTCTTCTCTGCATTGGAAGGGAAGCCAAAGGGGATGAAGATTACTGGCAGCCTCCTGAGCCAGTCCAGCACCAATGACGTTGTCATGTGTGTCACACAGCATTCTTCGAAACAGCCCTCTGAATGCTCTCTGTATCCAACATGGAGACTGCCCAGTGAGAGGCAGTAGCAGGAGCTCAGGACAAATTCTGTATGCACATCTCCACATAACGTGTTTCCATTTGAGTCTTAACACTTTAAATGTTTATTTTGAAGTGATATGGTGCCTTTCCCTGACTCCATAAGCAGAATTGCCATAAGTTTGTTGTTTAGACACAATGGTTCATGACACCCATGGCTTACGCAGTTTGTCACTAATATCTGAAGTCTGTAACAGCCTGTAATGAAACCAAATTTAGTCAGTTTGCAGACCAACGTTTATTAATTGTCCGTGCAATGTATTCTTGTCAACTCTAAAATCTGTACACTAGTTCATTTGAAGATTATTTATTTACTCACACTATAAACAGCTGAGAGAACAATAAGACATGTAACAGAAAAAAAGGATTAAAAAGGTTAAAATAAAATCAAACTGATGTTTGAAAAAGGGATAATTCTCCTGTGCTACAAGAAAATTAATGCAAATTTCAGTGGTCCAAGTTATAATTGAGTCTTTTCTCCAAGTGTGATTTGTTTAACATTCAATGCAAAGCGTAAAGGAAGACTAGGTTAGAAGCCTTGTCCAAGAAGGAATTCGTGGACTAAACGGAACGTGTTGGTATTATAAAAACTTGTCCAGGGTTCACTTCCATAGCTCTCCAAGTGGCTGATCTTCAGCTGTGTTGATGGCAGTTATGCTTTGGTTCTTTATGTTTATGTGCACATCTTCAATATTCTGAGAGGCATCAATTACCTAAGAAGGAGAAATTTCGATGTTCATATTAGATTATGTGTGAAATTGCCATTTTAAAAAGCACAGAGAGGAAGAAAACCATGAATCAAAGTTTAAGAACCCAGTTCATACCTTCCAGTTGACTGAAGAATCCTTCATCAACTGCTCAAACTTGTGATGGACTGTTCTTTGGAAACCCCTATTCTCATATCTCTCTGTTCCAAACTGACCTCTGAGAGCAGCCTCAGTGGGGCTAAGCTGTAGAAACATTACAAGGTCTGGCTTTGGCAGTCCCACATCAGGATTCATGCACCAGTTTAGGCAGAAGCCCTATACACAAAGAAGACATGTTATAAGCTCCTGTCTTACACATCCGTCTGATTACATAAAACAGACGGTGGCATGCAAGTGAAAGAGGTTGCTGAGAAACTCACTGGCTTGGCACTGGTGAAAGCAACTCCTGAGAAGGCATACCTATCTATAACCAGAGTGGTGCCTTGCTCCAGCTTCTTCTTCATTAAAGGCCTGGGGTCAAAAGAACCCATGATGTTGCAGATTACAATAAAGGTGTGTAAATTACATAAAGAAGGCCCACATGGAGAATAGGCTAAACACATATGTAATGCGTTAAAGCTTGAGTGAATGTATACATGACAGAATATGCAGCAAGAAGTTTACAGCCCAGTCATGCTACTGCCAGATATACATTATTACTTCTTACACAAGTTCCCAGCGGTTTGCAGAAAACAATAGGTGTACCGTGTGATCTTCCAAATCACTTTTCTTTTCCAGATAGGCGCTGATAAGCTGACCAATCGTCGTAGTCCGCTCTGTCACACAAACCAGCATGACAACATCACATCAAATACCAGCGCAACGAGAGATGCCTCTTTTCACTTGATGAATGCAAAAAAATAAAGAAATCTCACCGGGAAATCTCATCATCTCAGCTGAACGACCACTTTGCTGCAAAGCCTGCACCAACTTTTGACATTGTGTCGTTTTTCCAGCCTTGTCCACTCCCTCCAGCACGATGAGAGCGCCTCTTTTACACGCCATTGCTCCGGTAAACGTATTGGTATTGTTGTTCGTTTAAAGTTGGAGCGTGACAAAGAAGTAGTTGGTTGGTACAGTGCCTGACACCCGCCACTATTTGCGCGCCTTTGCCGCACGCAAAACCCTTGACAAGGAAGTAAAGATGCGCTTCCGTTTCCAGTTCTTCTTTCCCTTGGTCTTTATTGGCGGTTGGCATCTGACAAGCTGCATTACCGCCATCTACTGAATTTAAGCTAAATCTCTACTAACTAAATAAAATGCAACTAAGTCTTTGTTGTGGTATATGCTGATGAAGAGACTGGCTGGTAGTCCTTTTTATGAACTTTATTTGGGAACAAAGAACACCACGCGTGCAAGCGTGTCCTTACCGACTTCAGTTCCGTTCACACATCTGCCTGAGAGCGCACCTACTGGCCTCTCGTAGTATTACCTATAGTATAGGCTCACCGCCGTATTACTTTGTATTTTCAAACCCTTAAACTACATCCCCCCTTTCCCACAAAAAACAACAAAAAAACAATCACATTATATACTTGTTTGTTTAACTATCTATCACTTTGAACTTACTGCATCAAGAAACATAACTGCCTTTGTTCGTCTTTCTCTTTAATTTAAACTTAAAGTGGAGATATAACACTGTCCACAAGACCACTATGAACTGTTTAAAGGCCTGGCTTTGAATGTTTACCATACCCATTCTTGACATAAATACAGTGTTACATTCTTCATACATTCATTCTTCATATATTCTTCGTTATATTTTTCAAGAACTTTGTAAACTTTTTGTACCCAGTCGTTGTACACTATCCCTTTGCACTTTTTTGGGGGGGGGGGTCAGAGGTTGCTAGCACACAACCCTCTGTAATTTGGTAGGCTGCTTCACCAGTCTGCCACTGCTGGTGTGTTGGACCTGTGTGCCTGAACAGTTGACTGGTTGTTCCACATTTCTTGTTGTGTCATGTACATGTGGTTCTGCAGGCTCGCTTAGAGATGGCTGCTCAGTGACACTGACATTACCATCCTCTACTTTAGTATGTGTGTCATTTCGAAGTATTCTCAAGTGCCTCCTATTCCTCTTGTACCTTTGTCCTGCAGCCGTCACAACATTATATGACCTTGGGTCCTGTCTCTTCTGTTCTACCAGGGCAGGTTTCCAGCCTTGTGGAGTCTCTATATTGACAGCCATTCCTGGTTCAAGCACAGACAGAGGTCTTGCATGTTGGTTGTAGTACTCTCCTTGTCTTTGTTGCAGTTTAAGTAGCCTCTGCTTGACTCTTGTCAGATGCCTAGGTTTGAGCACAGCACTGCCTACTAGCAAAGAGCTTCTTAGGACCCGACCCATCAGAATTTCTGCAGGAGAGAGCCCAAGTCCAGTTACAGGAGTGTTCCTTAAAGTCAACAGAGCTAGGTGGGGGTCTGTCTTAGTCTGCTCCCCTTTCTTCAGCATGAATTTAATGGTCTTTATTGTACGTTCAGCCATCCCGTTAGACTGTGGATAGCCTGGGCTTGAGAATGTCCATGTTATGCCCTGTCACTTCCAGATTGACTCATCTCAGCACTAGCGAATGGCACATGGTCACTTCACCACTTCCTTTGGAACACCATGTCTGGAAAACAGCTTTGCTATTACTGTACTTGCTTTTTTGTTATGCATTTGTTGGAATTCAGGATATTTTGAGAAATAATCTACTGCGAGGAAGAAAGATTTGTCTTGTAGCTCAAAAATATCCACACCTGCTTTGTACCATGGTAGCTCTGGCAGCTCATGGGATTTTAGTGGCTCCCTCTGATTCTTCGGTAGGTGTTGTTGACAGGTGGGGCAGCTCCCAACCACTTGCTCTAATATATCAGCTGATATGCCTGGCCAATACAGCTACTTGCGTGCCTGTTCTTTGGTCTGCTGTACTCCTTGGTGGGCTGTGTGCAGTCTCTGTAGCATGTCTGATCTCAGCTTTTTAGGGATGATGAATCTGTCTCCTGTCATCAGGACTCCCCATTTACTGTGATTGTATCTCTGATTGGCCAATAGACTTTCAGCTCAGCATCTATCTGTTTTTTGTGCTTTGGCCATCCTCCCTGGTGAGTGTCTAGTAGCTTTTGCGAGGTCCGGTCTGCCTCAGTAGCCTTCTTAAGCCTCTCGTGCGTCTCTCTTGCCAGAGCCTCAGTTGCTTCCATGGCATAGACTACCTTTTCATCTGTAGTCATGGACTCCTCTTGTGTTTCCACAGCACCAAATGCTCTGGATAAAGTGTCTGCTATTAGCATTTCCTTCCCAGGCACGTACTTGATGTGGAGATCATAATGCTAAAGCTGTAGCACCATTTGTTGTAGTCTGGCAGGTGCCTGTCCTAATGGCTTTGTGAATATAGCCTCCAGAGGCTTGTGGTCTGACTGCACCACTACACGTGCACCACACATGTACTGGTGGAATTTTTGTGTCGCAAACACGACTGCAAGCAGTTCTTTTTCAATCTGTGCATAGTTGCGCTCAGCCTGTGTTAGGGCTCTGGATGCATATGCAATTGGCTGTCCTTCCTGCAGCAGGAATGCACCCAGCCTATCTTTTGATGCATCAGCTTGGAGGACTATCTGCTGATTTGGGTCAAATAATTTCAGCACTAGAGCCTCAGTTAGTGCTGTCTTGAGTTTGTTCGGGGCAGCATCGTGTTCATGTGACCACAGCCACTCAATGCCTTTCCTCAGTAGCTGCCTTAAAGGTGCTGTCACTGCTGCCTCATTAGGTATGTATTGGGACAGGTACTTAGTCATACCTTGTAGCCTTTGTAGACCCTTTCTATCTTCTGGTGCTGGCATGTGTACAATAGCGTTCACCTTGTCACTGTCTAGCTGAACTCCCTCACAGTTTATCACATGTCCCATGTACTTCACCTCCGTCACTTTGTACTGCACTTTGTACTGCACTTTGTCTGCATTGAACTTGACATTAATCTCTTTGGTTCTCTGTATTACCTTGTGCAGTTTCTCGGCATGTTCCTTCTCATCAGCTTCAGTGATGATCATATCACCAGCAATCACCTGGACACTGTTAATGTCACCAAACGTTTCACTGTTCTTCTGTTGGAAGACTTCGCTGGTTTATTTTATACTGAATGGGAGGCGCTTTAACCCATAATGCCCCCATGGCATGTTGAAGGTGCATAGCAGTAACGATGCTCTGTTAAGCTTGATTTGCCAGTACGCATCTTATTTCATCGAGTATTGTAAATATTCTCTTGCCAGACAGTCTGCTTTGGACATCTGTGGGTGTTGGTATGGAGTATTGCTATTATCTGATGGCTTTGTTCAGCTCTTGAGGATCAAGGCAAAGTCTGAGTGAGCCATTTTTCTTTTCAGTTATTACCAAACTGTTCACCCAGTGTGTTGGTTCCATTACTGGAGTGATGACATCAGCTTTTTCCAGTTGACTCAGTGTCTTTTTCAGTTTGTCCATGATGGCAAACTGGATTTTTCCACTGCAAATGCGAATTCGCACAGCCATCTTCCCACACCGGAAGCGGTGACTTACTTAATGATCCCTTACCTAATCTACTTATCAATAATGTTTATTGTGACTTAATCTGACCTTCAACAGTGATATTTTCTTGGACAATATCACACATTTTCTTCATCTTAGTTTCGCTTCACCTTCGCGTGTTCGACTGGCAAACTGGCCAGTCTTAGCGCTTGAGGGTGAGACTCCTGGCAAGCTGAGTGACAGTCTGACTTGGCCCATCCTAGCACTTGAGGAAAGAACTTCCCAGATTTATCCTAGGAAACAATATTCGCACGCGGGACACTGGAGCCTATCCCAGTAGTCACTGGGCGGCAGTGTAAATGATCCATTGTGGAGTTAGAAAACAACGAGACAGGAGACGTGAGAGTAGACGTAGTCGAGGTAGTTTACTAGCTCCAACTTTACATGTCATATATTCGACAACGACACTGAACTCTCTGCTCCGGAAGCGGAAGTGCATTCTCTCTTAGGTGAATGTCTCTAGTTATATAGATGTGGGTCACCACACAGGCCCCCCCAGAATTCACCTACACAAAACAATGCAAAACAGCAAAAGCGCAACTCATGAACATAAAAATAGACTCTACAACAGAACAGTCAATGACATAGTGCAAAGTCACGGGGAAAACAAGTGACGAGTCAGGGGGTGGACCCTGCGGCCATAACGGCTGCGCTTCACAGGAGGGGAAACAGATGGGGCCGAAACCCGGGCCATAGGCGGGGCCGAAGCAGGAACAGAGGCAGGTGCCGGGGCCGACCTAGGAGGGCGTCCCCGCCGCGGGGGTAGGGCCAATTGCATTGGCTCCCCAATGTCCAAGTGAGCAGGCTTGAGACGGTCTATAGCGACCCGCTCCGGCCTGCCCCCCATGTCCACCACAAAGTTCTTATCCCCCGCCTCCAGGACGCGGAAGGGCCCGTCGTATGGGGGCTGCAGCGGGGACCGATGGCTGTCGTGCCTAATGAAGACGTACCTCGCCGATGGCAGATCCTTGGGGACGTAGGACCGGGGGAGGCAGTGTTGAGACATCGGAACGGGAGCGAAGGCACCGGCAGCGCTCCGGGACGCACTGAGGTGAGAGGCGGCCGACCAGGGAGTCGTAGCATCCGGAAGAAACTCCCCCGGAACTCGCAGGGGCTGGCCATACACCAGCTCAGCGGAGGAGGTCTGGAGGTCTTCCTTCGGGGCCGAACGCAGGCCGAGCATGACCCATGGGAGCCGGTCCATCCAGTCGCAGCCAGTGAGGCTTGCTCGCAGAGCGGCTTTCATGTCCCGATGGAACCGCTCACAAAGTCCGTTGCTCTGCGGGTTGTACGCCGTAGTGCGGTGGATCTTCATCCCCAGGTGCTCAGCGACCGCCGTCCAGAGCTCCGAGGTAAACTGGGAGCCCCGGTCGCTCGTGATGTCACCCGGTGTGCCGAAACGGGCCACCCAGCAGCCGATGAACGCCCGTGCTACCTCTGCTGCCGTCGTGGAGGACAAGGGAATAGCCTCTGGCCACCTGGTGGCCCTGTCCACAATAGTGAGGAGGAACGTATAACCACGGGAGGGGGGCAGGGGACCCACCAGGTCAACATTGACGTGGTCAAACCGCCTCTCTGGAACCACAAACGGCGCCAAAGGGGCCTTGGTATGGCGGTGCACCTTGGCGCGTTGGCACGCCACACAAGAGCCGGCTCAGGCTCTAACATCCTTACGGAGCCCAGGCCAAACAAACTTGACGCTCACCAATTTGGTCGAGGCCTTCACTCCCGGGTGGGAAAGGCCGTGGACGGTGTCGAAAACTCGGCGCCGCCAGGAAGTAGGCACCAGGGGGCGCGGTTGACCGGTGGAGATGTCACAGAGGAGGGTGGTGTTGGCCGCGTCGAACGTCACGTCCTCCAGCCGTAGCGCCGTAGGGGTCGACCGGTAGTCTTGAACGGTCGCGTCCTTGGCTTGGTCCGCTGCCATAGCGGCGTAGTCGAGTCCCAAGTGAACGGCGTTAACAACCGCCCGTGAAAGGCAGTCGGCGACGGAGTTATCCTTGCCCGACACGTGTTGTATGTCCGTGGTAAACTCGGAAACCGCCGCGAGATGACGCTGCTGACGCCCAGACCACGGTTCTGAGGTTTTGGCCATACAGAACGTCAGCGGTTTGTGGTCCACGAAAGCGGTGAACTGTCGGCCCTCCAATAGGAACCTAAAGTGTCTGGTTGCGAGGAAGAGACCCAGTAGTTCCCTATCAAAGGTGCTGTATTTGCGCTCGCTCTCACGGAGTTGTTTACTGAAGAACGCCAACGGCTGCCAGCCCCCCCCCACCCACTGCTCACACACGGCCCCCACGGCGTAGTCGGAGGCATCCGTTGTAAGGGCTATGGGGGCGGCAGGCGACGGGTGAGCTAGCAGCGCAGCGTTGGCCAGCGCGGTCTTGGCGGCCACAAAAGCCTCGTCCATCCCCGAAGACCAGTCCAGCTCGTCCTTAGACTTCTTACCCCGCAGGGCCTCATACAGGGGACGCATGATGTGGGCGGCACGGGGCAGGAAACGGTTATAAAAGTTCACCATGCCCAGGAATTCCTGCAGCGACTGTACAGTGCGGGGGCGGGGGAACATGGTGACAGCCTCAACCCTGCCAGGGAGGGGAACGGCCCCCTGTGGAGTGATGTGGTGCCCGAGGAAGGTGATGGACGACTCCCCGAACTGACACTTAGCTGGGTTGATGATGAGGCCGTGTTCGCTGAGCCTGTCAAACAGCTGTCTGAGGTGCGTCATGTGTTCCTCCGCCGACGCGCTGGCCACGAGGATGTCGTCTAAGTACACAAACAAAAATGGCATGTCACGGAGCACAGAATCCATAAGGCGCTGAAACGTCTGCGCCGCCCCTTTAAGGCCGAAAGGCATACGTAAAAACTCAAAGAGCCCAAAGGGTGTGATGACAGCCGTTTTTGGGACATCCAGTGGGTGGACCGGCACTTGGTGATACCCCCGCACTAAGTCGATTTTGGAATAGATGGCAGCGCCCGCCAGGTGGGTAGAGAAATCTTGTATGTGCGGTATGGGGTACCGGTCGGGGGTCGTGGCATTGTTTAGGCGACGGTAGTCCCCGCACGGGCGCCAACCCCCGTTGGCCTTAGTAACCATGTGAAGAGGGGAAGCCCACGGGCTGTCAGAACGGCGGACAATGCCGAGGCGCTCCATAGTCGAAAACTCCTCCCTGGCTATTGCGAGCTTGGCCGAGTCGAGGCGTCGGGCCCGGGCGTAAACTGGGGGCCCCACTGTGGTGATATGATGTTCCACGCCGTGCTTGGCCACCGCCGAGGAGAAGGTGGGTGTGGTCAGCTCGGGGAAATTTGCGAGCAGGCGTTGGTATGGATCCCCGGTGGAGAGTGTGTTAGCGAGGCACAGCGCTCCAGCGCCCCCAAGCGTGCAGGGGTATGACGCAAAAGAGACGGCATCAATCACGCGACAGTTTTTAACATCCACCAGCAGGTTGAAAGCACAGAGGAAATCCGCACCTAGGAGCGGGGTGGATACAGCAGCCATCACAAAGTCCCAGCCGAAACGTCGGCCGCCAAAACACACGTCCACATGTCTGATACCGTACGTCCGAATGGACGTGCCGTTGGCGGCGTCCATCTGGGGGCCGTGACTGTCGGTCATCGTGTCCACAGCTTGTGCTGGTAGTATGCTGCGTTGAGCGCCAGAGTCAACCAGCAGCCGCCGGCCCGACAAGGAGTCTCTGATGAACAACAGCTTGCAGTCACGGCCGGCGCCCATAGCCGTTAACAAGCGCCGGCCTTGGCGTTTCCCTGAACCCTGTAACTGCAGGGTTTGCGACACCGTTTTGCTTTTGCCCCAAACCTGGCATGGTAATAACAGAGCCCGTCGTCAGGTTGGCGGCGGGCTGTCACCGCAGCCGCGGTGTCCATATAGTCGTACACAGGTGGTGGTGGGGCGGTCTGGTGGGGTAGCAGGGCATGCACAAACTGTTGCCGGTTGGCCAGGAAAACCCTGTCTGCTTCAGCAGCCAGAGAACGGTAGTCCTTGGAGGCGGCGAGAGGAGAACTGGCCAGTGCTGTGCGTACAGGTGCGGGGAGCTGCCTCAGAAAAATGTGTGTGAAAAGAAAGGCCGGATCAGCCGATCCCAGCACAGACAGCATTTTTTCCATTAAATCAGACGGTTTGCCGTCGCCGAGGCCATTCGGGGACAGTAAACGGTCTGCCTTCTCCAGCTCCGACAGTTCAAATAGTTTCAGGAGGAATGTCTTTATAGCATCGTACTTGCAAGCAGCTGGCGGAGCTTCCAACAGCGTCATTGCTCGCGCCGTTGTCGATGCGTCTAACGCCGCCACTACGTGGAAGTACTGCGTTGCATCCTGCGTTATCCCTCTCAGCTGGAACTGGGCTTCCACATGTTGAAACCACGGCCGTGGATTATGCTGCCAAAAGTCGGGTAGCTTCACAGTAGCGGTGTAAATGCTAGCGTTAGCAATAGCCATGTTGTTAGCACCGGCGTCGTCGTTGTCAAACATACTCGTATTAGTTGTTCGATCACGTCGGGGTCACCAATGTGGAGTTAGAAAACAACGAGACAGGAGACGTGAGAGTAGACGTAGTCGAGGTAGTTTACTAGCTCCAACTTTACATGTCATATATTCGACAACGACACTGAACTCTCTGCTCCGGAAGCGGAAGTGCATTCTCTCTTAGGTGAATGTCTCTAGTTATATAGATGTGGGTCACCACACCATATAATTTTGTCATAATATTTTTTATTATTATTGATTTGTATGGTGCTCATTATTGATTTGTATTTGGTGCCTAAAGTACAGTCCTGATTGATATTAACAGCGAATTACACTTCCTTTTGTTATGTGACCTTTATTTGAAAAACTCTGGTCTCCCATGATGCTGTGCGCCGCTGCGAGAAAACGGCAGAACTAAACTGAAAGTTGAAGACGATGGTCATGTTCGCTATGCACAGAACGAATTCACAACTTATAATTCATTGATCATCATCATTTATTTAGCACCTAGCTGGAAGGCGAACAGGTATGAGTGCCGATTGACTGTTTGATTCGAATTTCGTTATGTTTTTATTTACAATGTGTTCTTTGTGATTTGGAGATCGCTAATGATAAGCTAATGCTAGCTAGTGCTATGCACCCCGTACGCGATATTATGAACCCTACATAGCCCTCGCCAAAATCCCGTACCCTGTCCCAAATCTCGCGAACGGACGCCGGATTTCCGCTGCGTTGCTAAGGAAACAATCAACTATCAACTCGGTGCGAAGCAAAGCTAACGTTAGCTACCTTCAATTTTGTAATTTTGTATTTTTCGCAATTTTGGACAGCTGGCTGCTTTTGTAATTTTGGACTGCTGGCTGTCAACAACAGAACGGAGGTAAGGGGTGAAGTATCCTATGCTCAAACGTGGAGCAAGCAAAGATTGAGTTAAAAACGTTAATGTTGATTGTGGATAACTTAGACAGGTTAAATTGTGGGTGTACAGCGTTTCCTTGATGAGCGCTAACCCCATAACAACATATTTTCGCGTTGCTACGGTGGCGCACACGTGACAAAGCCAGAAACGGGATTTTGGCGAGGCCTATGTAGGGTTCATAATATCGCACCCCGTACTGGTGGCTAGCTATGGGGGAAACGTGGTCGCACATATAATTGAATGATTGTTTTATGTATATGCGTTCAGCTCTTACGGTGGTTCTATGGTGTGTCTACGGTGTGACTAGTAAAATGCTGCAATAAATGGTCTGATACCGCACCACGGACCCATCAGTCGTTATTGGAGTGCATCGTCTGAATAAAGTCCGGCTGGAATGCTACAGGCAGGCGGTGGGACACCTTGGACAGGTCGCCAGTCCATCACAGGGCAAGTCTTGATGTATGCTCAAATAAGCATACTCAATAAATAATAGACAGGTTAGCCTTCTTAGACTGTGAAATTGCAATTGGTGATGGGGGACATTTGATTGTTGTTGTTTACGGTAAACCAACACATACTGATCAGTACTTAAGAGTTGACTCTCATCATCCACTGGAGCACAAGCTAGGAGTCATCAGGACGCTATACCACAAAGCTGACAATGTCCCCATTGACACAGCGGCCGGGGAAGGGTAGAAATCCCACATTAAACAGACCTTGGTTAAGTGTGCTTATTCTAACTGGGTGTTTGTCAAAGCCAGGAAGACGCCCAAACCGTGCCCCAGCCAATCGAAGAAAGGACAACAGGCCAGGACTCCGCAGTCTACACCCATCTACAGGACAGCGGCCACTCTTTCAAGGATGAGGATGTTCACATCCTTGATAGGGAGGAACGCTGGTGTGAATGGGGAGTCAAAGAGGCCAACTATGTTAACAGGGAACGACCATCCCTGAACCGAGGGGGGGGGGGGGCTAGGTGTACATTTGTCACAATCTTACAATGCTGTGATTACAACCATTCCCAAGTCCTCTGTGAATAGTACACATGACCATTGAAACTCTAGTTAATCGTCAAGTCAAGTCAATTTTATTTGTATAGCCCAATATCACAAATTAAAAATTTGCCTCAACCGTCACACCCATATTTGCATATGAAACTGGTCGTTGGTTTCAGTCAAACTAGGTTGAATCAGTTCATCTGGATACAACATTCATTAACGGATATGTTTCATCACTCAACTTAAGTGACATCTCCAGTCTAAACTGACTGCAGGTATCCCCACCCCTTATAAACAATACAGTCCAATATAGTTGCATAACGACCGAAACCAATGACCAGTTTGATATGCAAATACGGGTGTGACCATTAACTAGAGCGTCAAAGGCCATATGTACTATTAACAGAGGACTAGGGAATGTACTATTAACAGAGGACTAGGGAATGTTGCAATCGCAGCATTGTAAGATGGCGCCAGATGTATAATGACCAAAACCAATGACCATTTTCATATACAAATATGGGTGTGACTATTAATTAGAGTTTCAAAGGCCATGTGTACTAGTCACAGAGGATTTGGAAATGTTTGCAATCACAGCATTGTAAGATGGCGACAGACGTACTCTTAGCCCCCCCCCCCCTCAGTTCAGGGATGGTCATAGTCGTTCCCTCTTAATATAGATGGCCACTTTGACCCCCCCGTTGAAATCATCGTGACCCCCTGTCAAGGATATGCACATCCTCATTCCTCATACCTAAAAGAGTGGCCTGTAGATGGGTGTAGACTGCGCAGTCCTGGCCTGACGTGTTAGCTCTCCTGTATTGTGCCATTCTTTTGGCCAGCGCCTGTTTGGTTTCCCAGATGTACAAGTCATGGCAATCCTCCTGGCACTTAACCGCATACACTATATTACTCTGTTTGTGCCAGGGGACCCGATCCTTGGGGTGGACCAATTTCTGGCACAGCGTGTTTTGGGGTTTGAAAGCAACTGAGATGCAAACTTTTCCGACACTCCCGCCACATACAGAATCACCACTGGTTTACGCTTAGGCAGCTGTTGTCCTTCTCTCTTTGATTGGCTGGTACACTGTTTGGGCGTCTTCCTGGCTTTGACAAACATCCAGTTAGGATAACCACACTTAACCAGGGCCTGTTTAATTTGGGATTTCTCCCCTTCGGATCATTATGCATCTGTTGCCATCTTACAATGCTGTGATTGCAAACATTCCCAAATCCTCTGAAAAGTACCCATGGCCGTTGAAACTCTAGTTAATGGTCACACCCATATTTGCATATTAAACTTGTCGCTGGTTTCGGTCGTTATGCAACTGTATTCTTTATAAGGGGTGGGGATACCTGCAGTCAGTTTAGACTGAAGATGTCAGTTAATTGAGGGATGAAACGTATCTTTCAATAAATGTTGTATCCAGATGAACTGATTCAACCTTCTTTGAACTAAGTCCTTCCAACCAATTTGTCCAGAGGCAGCTAGAGAGGAGGAAGGGTAGGCATGTGGAGGTGAGAGTTGGAACTTTGAATGTTGGTACTATGACTGGTAAAGGGAGAGAGCTGGCTGACATGATGGAAAGAAGAAAGGTAGGCATACTGTGTGTGCAAGAGACCAGGTGGAAGGGGAGTAAGGCCAGGAGTATCGGAGGTGGGTTCAAACTCTTCTACCATGGTGTGAATGGGAGGAGAAATGGGGTTGGGGTAATTCTGAAGGAAGAGTATGTCAAGAGCGTGCTGGAGGTGAAGAGTGTCAGACAGAGTGATGAGTATGAAGCTGGAAATTGAAGGTTTATTGCTGAATGTTATCAGCGCATATGCCCCGCAAGTTGGGTGTGAGATGGATGAAAAAGAAGAATTCTGGAATGAGTTGGACGACATGGTGGAGAGGGTACCCAAGGAGGAGAGAGTGGTGATTGGAGCGGACTTCAATGGACATGTTGGTGAAGGGAACAGAGGTGATGAGGAGGTGATGGGAAAGTATGGAGTCAAGAAGAGAAATGTGGAAGGACAGATGGTGGTCGATTTTGCGAAAAGGATGGAAATGGCTGTGGTGAATACATATTTCAAGAAGAGGGAGGAACACAGGGTGACGTACAAGAGTGGAGGAAAGTGCACACAGGTGGACTATATCTTATGTAGAAGGCACCATCTAAAAGGGATTGGAGACTGCAAGGTGGTGACAGGGGAGAGCGTAGCCAGGCAGCATCGGATGGTGGTCTGTAGGATGACTTTGGAGACCAAGAAGAGGAAGCGAGTGAAGACACAGCCGAAGATCAAATGGTGGAAGTTGAAGAAAGAAGACTGTTGTGTGGAGTTCAGGCAGGAGTTAAGACAGGCACTGGGTGGTAGTGAAGAGTTGCCAGATGGCTGGAAAACCACTGCAGAAATAGTGAGGGAGACAGCTAGGAAGGTACTTGGTGTGTCATCAGGACAGAGGAAGGAAGACAAGGAGACTTGGTGGTGGAATGAGGAAGTACAGCAAATTATACAGAGGAAAAGGTTGGCAAAGAAGAAGTGGGATAGTCAGAGAGATGAAGAAAGTAGACAGGAGTACAAGGAGATGCAGCGTAAAGCAAAGAGAGAGGTGGCAAAGGCAAAGGAAAAGGCGTATGGTGAGTTGTATGACAGATTAGACACTAAGGAAGGAGAAAAGGACTTGTACCGATTGGCTAGACAGAGGGACCAAGCTGCAAAGGATGTGCAGCAAGTTAGGGCGATCAAGGATAGAGATGGAAATGTGCTGACAAGCGAGGAGAGTGTGCTAAGAAGGTGGAAGGAATACTTTGAGGGGCTGATGAATGAAGAAAATGAGAGAGAGAGAAGGTTGGATGATGTAGGGATAGTGAATCAGGAAGTTCAGCGGATTAGCAAGGAGGAAGTGAGGGCAGCTATGAAGAGGATGAAGAATGGAAAGGCAGTTGGTCCTGATGACATACCTGTGGAGGCATGGAGATGTTTAGGAGAGATGGCAGTGGAGTTTCTAACTAGATTGTTTAACACAATCCTGGAAAGTGAGAGGATGCCTGAGGAGTGGAGAAGAAGCATACTGGTACCGATTTTCAAGAACAAGGGCGATGTGCAGAACTGTAACAACTACAGAGGTATAAAGTTGATCAGCCACAGCATGAAGATTTGGGAAAGAGTAATAGAAGCTAGGTTAAGAGGAGAGGTGACGATCAGCGAGCAGCAGTATGGTTTCATGCCACGAAAGAGCACCACAGATGCGATGTTTGCTTTGAGAATGTTGATTGAGAAGTATAGAGAAGGCCAGAAAGAGTTGCATTGTGTCTTTGTAGATTTAGAGAAAGCTTATGACAGAGTACCGAGAGAGGAGGTGTGGTATTGTATGAGGAAGTCAGGAGTTGCAGAGAAGTATGTAGGAGTGGTCCAGGATACGTATGAGGGAAGTGTGACAATGGTGAGGTGTGCGGTTGGAATGACGGATGGGTTCAAGGTGGAGGTGGGATTACATCAAGGATCGGCTCTTAGCCCTTTCTTGTTTGCAATGGTGATGGACAGGTTGACGGACAAGATCAGGCAGGAGTCTCCATGGACGATGATGTTCGCGGATGACATTGTGATCTGTAGTGAGAGTAGGGTGCAGGTTGAGGAGAGCCTGGAGAGGTGGAGGTATGCACTAGAGAGAAGAGGAATGAAAGTCAGTAGGAGCAAGACGGAATACCTATGCGTGAATGAGAGAGAGGACAGTGGAATGGTCAGGATGCAAGGAGTGGAGGTGACAAAGACATCTGAGTTTAAATACTTGGGGTCAACTGTCCAAAGTAACGGGGAGTGCAGTAGAGAGGTGAAAAAGAGAGTGCAGGCAGGTTGGAGTGGGTGGAGAAGTGTGTCAGGAGTGATTTGCGACAGAAGGGTACCAGCAAGAGTTAAAGGGAAAGTTTACAAGATGGTTGTGAGACCAGCTATGTTATATGGTTTGGAGACAGTGGCACCGACGAAAAGACAGGAGGCGGAGCTGGAGGTGGCAGAGTTGAAGATGCTAAGATTTTCACTGGGAGTAACGAAGAAGGACAGGATTAGGAACGATTATATTAGAGGGACCGCTCAGGTTGGACGGTTTGGAGACAAAGCAAGAGAGGCAAGATTGAGATGGCTTGGACATGTGTGGAGGAGAGATGCTGAGTATATTGGGAGAAGGATGCTGAATATGGAGCTGCCAGGGAAGAGGAGAAGAGGAAGGCCAAAGAGGAGGTTTATGGATGTGGTGAGGGAAGACATGCAGGTGGCTGGTGTGACAGAGGAAGACGCAGAAGACAGGAAGAAATGGAAACGGATGATCCGCTGTGGCGACCCCTAACGGGAGCAGCCGAAAGTAGTAGTAGTATGTGGCACAGACTGTTGTTCTAACCCATTGTCTGCACTCCACTCATCATAGTCTCAACATGTTTCTACACAAGGAGAGTCCTCTTCTTGTGTCAACCGAGTTTGAATTCCCTTGGTACTCAGCATTTGATTTACATGTCTTTTCACACAATTTCCTTTCACTTCAACACTGTAAGTTACTGGACCCAACACTTCACGTATTACTCCATTCAACCATTTCTCCCCTCCCCTGTAATTCTTCACTAACATACTATGTTGGCCTATCATGGAAGACCTGACATGAGGAAGGTTTTGGTCTGTTTCAATTTGCATTCGCTTAGAGAACTGAGGTTTGATAAGTGACAACCTGGTTCGCACCTGTCTTAGAAATGGCTCAGCTGTGGTCTTTCCTGTCTTAGTATGGGGTGTGTTTCTATAACCAAACAGCAAATTTGCCGCACAGTGCCAAAGTGTCATATTACCAATAGCTCGATTCTTGGCTAGTGATTTCTTGAGATTTTGCACTAATCTTTCAGTTAGACCATTACTTGCAGGATGGTAAGCAGGCGATTTGATATGTTTCACTCCATTTTTGGTTAGAAATGACCCAAATTATTGAGATAAAAACTGAGGTCCATTGTCTGTTACTACTTTTTTGGTAACCCATAAGCAGTGAACAAATGTCTCAGTACTTCTATTGCTTTAGCTGAGGTGGCAATGTGAATGATCTCTGACCATTTAGCATGTACGCATCCATCACTACCAAGAACATCTGCTTGTTGTCTTCAGCAAAATCTAGATGTATTCTTTCCCAGGGACTTCCAGCTCATTTCCATGTATGTACTGGAGCAGTAATAGGCATACTACGCTGCTGCTGGCAAATAGTACACTCACTCACTTCACGTTCAATACTTTCATCTAATGTGGGCCACCAGAAGAGACTTCTGGCCGAAGATTTCATCTTAACCATTCCCCAGTGGTACTCATGCAATTCTGATAGTAACCTGTGTCTCAGTTTATTAGGAACTACTACACATAACCCCCACAATAGGCAACATCTTCTATGGTCAGCTCAAATTTTCACTGAAAATAAGGCTTCAATGATTCATTCTGTACATGTTTAGGCCAGCCTGTCATTACCAGCTGCTTTACCACTTTCAAAACAGGATCCTTGTCTATTTCTCTAGCTATCTCTCTTGCTGTGACAGGTAAGTCATCAAGGCAAGAGAGTCTGTACACGGGGTTTGACACCATATCCTCACTAGACTTCACAGGTAACCTAGATAAGGCATCAGCATTGCTATGTTGCTCAAATCTTGTGTTGGATTTTGTATGTATATGCTGCTATAATCTTTGCATTTTAGTGGTGGCCAGCGTCGGCACACCTGTTTTTGGTCCTAAAATTTTCAGCAATGGCTTGTGCTCTGTCAACAAGAGGAACTTCCTACCATAATGATATTCATGGAACTTCATAAACCCAAATTCCAGACCGAGTGCCTCCTTCTCGATTTGTGAGTAATTTTTTTCAGTTTTTGTCAACATTCTTGATGCGAATGCAATTGGTCTCTCGCTTCCATCTTTCATTTTGTGGCTAATTACAGAACCAACCCCATAAGGGGATGCATCACAGGCCAGAATAATGGGTAACTCAGGGTCATAATATACTAACACTTTGTTGGACTGGAGGGATTTCTTAGAATTATCAAATGCACTCTGACAATCTCAGACCACTTCCAGATTGCATCTTTGTGCAGCAATGCTGTCATCGCCTGAATCAATGTAGCCAGATTAGGGATACACTTCCCAAAGTAGTTTAGCAGAGCTAAGAACTTTCTGAATTCAGTTACATTTTTCGGAACTGCAGCCTTCTGGATAGCATCTGTCTTTTCTTTCATTGGGTGGATGCCTGTGGCATCTATGACATGCCCCAAGTATGATACACTGCTCTGCATGAATTCACAGTTGTCCCATTTCACCCTGAGATTGTGGGCTTCTAGTCTCCTAAGAACCTCTTCCAAGTTACATAGGTGACTCTCTGTATCCCTCCCAGTTATGAAAATGTCATCTACGTAACAGATAATACCATCGGGGCTGTGCCTATAGTCCCCGGGTCCTATAGGACCCTTTCGGGAAAAAAAACGGTCCCATATTCCCCGTTTTCCCCTAAAAAGGTCCTTTAATCCCGGTTGCAATAGACACCGGGGAACATAGAACCCTCTTTTGGAAAAAGGGTCCTATATTCCCCGCTGTTTCCAGGGGAACATAGGACCTTTTTCCAAATAAAGGGTCCTATATTCCCCGCTATTGCCAATTGAGGAACAAACCGGGGAACTTAGAACCCTTTTTGCAAATTATTTCCTTAACGGGTCCAAAATAATAAAAACTGGGGTCATGGCTGAGTTGTAGGCTACGACAATCTATTCCTCCGCTGATTAAATTAGGCTGTATTACCATTGTTGGCTGTTGTATATCGCAGGCCACCTTGAGTGCGTATCCAAATTCGGCCGAGAGGAGGCTGTAATTTGCTTTATTGTTATTTCTTACCAATATTTACTGCAGTAGGCCTAGTTAGTTGGCTCTCCGGCTCAGCATGGACAGTCAGCAATCAACGCAAGTTTGTCTTGCAGTAGGCCCGCCTACCAGTATAACCTAGCCATTTCCACCTTCGCTCAAAGTTCAATTTGCACAGCACTGGACACTTCAGCCACTTTCTTGTTACTTTGCAGTTCGTTTTCCATATTAAATAACTTGGCAGATTTTCTTTCAAAAAGACTTTAATGATGAACTTTTTAGGCAGAGAACTTAGACCAGGACTTGGAATTTAGGACCAGCACAGAGTATCCATCAACGGGGGCCGCCTACCTTACACAATAGGCTAATTGCCTAATAATAATAATATGTGCTTCTCAAAAAACTAAAGGCTTGTGGAGGTGCTAAACCAAAAACATGAATCAAAGACGAACATCAAAGGATGTAAGGTAACACCCACCAAATGGTAAAAAAATAACAGAGGCAGTCCTCTATTTCACCATTTTATTGTTTGGCATCAGTCATTAAGGTTTCTGAAGAAGACCACCCGGCCAAGTTAATGACTGATGCCAAACAATGAAATGGTAAAATAGAGAATTGTCTTTTTTTTCATTTGATGAGTGCTACCTTACATCCTTTGATGTTCTTCTTTAATAATAATAATAGTAATAGTAATAATATCAATAATAATAATAATAATAATAATAATAATAACAACAACCGCCTAATAATAATAATAATAATAGCCTAATTATAAAAGAGGCCTAATACAAATAACAATTACAGGCATAATACTATCAATAGTAACACTGATAATAGGCTATTAATAACAAAATGCTTCTAGTAAAAGCTTGGCTGAAAAAGGGTTGGTCTATGGCAGAAGCCCCCCAGAAAAGGCATGGTCTAAAACAAAAATCTCCAAGGCCTAACTAGCCTAACGTTAAGGCTTTTTTCTTCTTCAAAAAAGCAAAATGAGTAGTCCTAGTCCATTAGGCTACTCAACAACGAGGGGCTAAAACCTCTACTCAGCCTATCTGAAAATGTGGTGGCTTACATTCCTCCAATATGATTCCAAATCTCTGTGACCAGCATCCAGTTGACCCTTGAGCCGCAGGAGACGGGCCTCCAACCTCCTCTACTTGGGCTTCCGCCTTGGGGGAGCATCTCCTCGCTCCGCCATCTCCAGCCTTTCCTCTGCCAGGGTTTGCTGGTCCTTAATGTGGCGCAGAAACATCCAAAGGGATGGGTGGCGCACTTGGACCGCATCATTTAGAGTGTGATGATAAGCTACAAAAACAAAAACAAAAGGTTAATCATGTAAACTGTTAAAGAAATGTGAATATGCTGGGGGCTGCAGGTTGTGTGGCGGAAATCATAGTTCCTACAAAACTGCCTAAATTCGGCTGACGTAAACTGTGTGGCATTGTCACTAATGAGTTCCCCAGGGACGCCCCATCGTGCGAACATACCTTTCAGCTGCTCAATCACCTGTAGACTGGAGGTGGTCCGTAGCTGGGCGATCTCAATGTCCCTGGAATAATAATCAACCACTACCAGGTAGTTTTTTCCATCCTGCTCGCAAAGGTCTGCCCCAATCTTGTGCCATGGGCCGGGCGGCAGTGGTGTTGTACGTAGGGGCTCTTTGTACTGTGAGGGCTTATTGATTTGGCAGAATGTGCACTGTGTAACTTTCCGGTAAATGTCCGATCCGATGCTGGGCCACCAGACAGACATCCTGGCTCTTTCACTACACTTTGTAAGGCCTTGGTGCCCTTCATGAATCCTGTGTAGGATGTCTTCCTGATACGCGGGGGGAATTACAATCCTGTCTTGGTACAGGAGCAGCCCGTCTGCCTCGGACAGCGATGCCCTCGCAGTGTGGTAGCCATACAGATAAAAGGGCACGTGCCTTGGCCATCCCTCTCTGGTGTACCCGATCACCCTCTGCATTGTGTCGTCCTGACGCGTGGCCTGCTTTAACATGTCCAGCTTCGTGCTCGACACCGGTTTGGTTTTGATCACAGCTTCGACATGCGCACTCATATCCCCGTCTGTGTCTGCCCCGCGGCCGTCCTGGAGTGGGTTCCTGGAAAGGGCGTCGGCCACCACCAGCTGTGAACCTGGAACATACACTGCTCTGGGGTTAAAACGCATTAGACGAATTAGAAGCCACTGGCATCTCGGCGGCACTTTGTCCAGATCATATGCATTAATGAGGGGGGCCAGGGGCTTGTGGTCTGTCTGTAAGCTAAACTCAGCTAAGCCTAACAGATAACGGGAAAACCGCTCACAGGCCCACACCCCTGCAAGGCATTCCCTCTCTAACTGAGAGTATCTCTTCTCTGCATCTGTGAGAGTTCTGGAGCAGAAGGCAACAGGCTGAACTTTGTCCCCCTGAACCTGCAACAGTTCTGCCCCCAACCCGTAACTACTAGCGTCCGCGCTCACAATGGTGGGCCTTGCTACATCATAGTATGCCAGGGCAGGAGTGGAAGACAACATTGCTTTTACCTTGGTGAAGGCTTGCTGTTGGGGCTCCCCCCACTGCCACTCTGCGTCTTTCTTCAGCAGCTCACTCACCGGGTGTAGCACCGATGACAGTTCGGGTAGAAACCTCCCCAGATAATTTACCATACCCAGCCACTGTCTCACCTGAGGGACATTCTCGGGGCTCTGCATGTCTGAGATGGCCTTCACCTTGCCTGGATCTTGTTTGATGCCGTCTTTGCTGATGATGTGCCCAAAATATTGCAACTCACTCCTGCTGAAGCGGCATTTCTCCCGGTTGAGCTTCAGCCCCGATGTTTTGATTGTCTGCAGTACCGCCTCCAAGTTTCTATCGTGCTCGTCCTGGTCCTTGCTGTACACGAGTATGTCATCCATGACGACGACCGTGCCCTTGTGGTCTCTCAGCAGAATGCACATTTCCCTCTGGAAGATCTCCGGTGCCGATATGATGCCGAACGGGAGCCGCTGGAAACAGAACCGGCTTCTGGGAGTAATTAAAGTGGTTAGTTTTACACATCTGGGATCTAGCGGAATTTGCCAGAAGCCAGACGATGCATCTAGCATTGTAAAAACCCCTGCCCCTGCTAACTTGGGCATAATGTCCTCCAGCGTGGGAAGCATAAACCACTCGCGCTTAACAACCTGGTTTAACCGCTTTAGGTCCACACAGATCCGTATCTTGCCATTCTTTTTGACTACGGGCACCATGGGTGCGCACCACTCTGTGGGCTCGGTCACTTCTGTGATGATCCCCAAGGACTGCATGCGTTGCAGCTCGTCGTCCACCTTTGGCATGAGAGGGAAAGGGACCCTGCGTGGCGTGCTGAGGGCATAAGGCTGTATATTGGGCTTAAGCTCAATCATGACAGGTTCACAATTAAGCAATCAAATGTCCCCGAAAACATCTTCGCTAATCTGATCTGTTCTAAAAACTAGGCCCATTTCACATGCAGCTCTGCGACTCAATAGATTGTTGGCATTTGGCCCTTTTATCACAAAAATCCCAATTTTGTGCATCTTCCCCCGTCTCTCCGTGCACGCCACAAATTTCCCCGCACACTGCAGTGCTCCCCCTGGGCTTCTCAGGTCGATTGATGTTTTAACCAGCTGTGGCCATTCAGGCAGTGACCTATATGCAGTCTGTGACATGGTAGTGATGTCCGCCCCCGTATCGATTTTAAAATTAACCAACTTGCCGCAGATCGGTAACTCCACTTGCCACTTTTTCTCAAAATCCATCCCCTCTATGCAACCGAGGAAGTAGGGGCGGCTTTCACTTTCCGCTTCGCCCTCATACGCATTATCCCGGTAAACGACCTCCCTCACGTCTCTGGTTTTGCAAACGGCAGCAAAATGTCCCAGCTTGTCGCATTTCCTGCAACGCCTGTTGCGTGCAGGGCATTCCTGCTGCTGCCCGTGCACGCGATTACATCGGGGGCAGGCTGTTTTGGGCCACTGTGCGTTTCCGTTGCCCTTATTGTAGTGGTTGCTAGCGTTACTGTGGTCGTGGTTGGTATTGGCGCCCTGTGCTTTGCTAACTGCATTCAGTTCAGCTGTAATTCCTTCCGCATTTTGCTGTTTAACCAGTTGTTTTGACTTCTCTTATGTACACTATTGTAGTGTTACTATTCGTGGGTTACTAACTTAATCATTAATATATATAAGTACACAGAGACGAGGATGCGGCACAAGTCTGATCTTTACTGATGGAGACATCACACACTACTAGGCTCGACCAGTGTATTACAGAACTCAGTAGTGGTGACAGTCCAACACAATCGAGCACCGAGTGCTCGATCCAATACACCACATCCCTCTTTTCCAACTGAGATGTGGCCTACTCATCAGTTGCTTCAACAGTAGACCCTTTACCGAACCATTAACACTGAACAAGTCTTTTCTACTTGCATACTTCAATGATTAATACAGCATTTTTTTTAAATGACAGATGACTCTCATTAAACAACATAAACCCTTTCCTTTTCACATTCTGGTGGTTAGCATGTAAACATTTTGAACATTCAGCAATCTTGCAACATTTCAGGTTAAACACACCTTGTACTCTTTGTTTTAATAAACACTTGAATGATCACACAAAAGAACCCTGAGATTAGTCATTGTATCTGGCAGGGCGCCTAACTGCTCTGCCGCACTTTGTGTAGCATGTGGGTGTACTGCCTGTAGTCACCGGAGGAGGGTCGTGTGGTGGCAGGTCATGTGGTGGTGAGTCGACTGGCACAGGCGCTTGTGAGGGTGAGGGTTGTACCTCTGGGTCAAAATGTTCCCCACTGTCCGTGTCTCTGAATAGGCTCGGATGTATCGTCCTCAGATGTCGCCTGTTCCTTCTTTGCATCCTCCCAGCCGGTGTCTGCACAGTGTAGGACCATGGTTCATCTCGCTGTCGGAAGACAACGGCAGGCTCCCAGCCGCGCCGCGTTTGCATGTGTACGGTGTCTCCTGGGGTCAACACTGGCAGGGGCTTTGCACACTGGTCGTAACGTTGTTTTTGGCGGAACTGCAGGTTCCGGATCTTGCTGTGAATGTGCTGTGGGACTGATTGTGTCAGCACAGCACTGGAGCACGGAAGTGTGCTTCGTAGAACTCTCCCCATCAACATTTGTGCAGGTGATACGTCCAGTCCTGTCACCGGTGTGTTCTTCAGTGACAGCAGCACCAGATGTGGGTCAGTGCCGGTCTGCATTGCCTTCTTCGGCGCATGTTTCACTGTCTTTATGGCTCTCTCAGCCATGCCATTTGAAGAGGGAAAACCTGGGCAGGAGTGTGTGAGCTTGAACTCCCATGAAGCTGCAAATGACTTCATCTCATAGCTGGCAAATGGGACATGGTCACTCACTATCTCCCTAGGAATCCCACTTCTGACACCATGTTGTGACTTCTCTGATGTACACTATTGTAGTGTTACTATTCGTGGGTTACTAACTTAATCACTAATATATATAAGTACACAGAGACGAGGATGTGGCACAAGTCTGATCTTTACTGACGGAGACATCACACACTACTAGGCTCGACCAGTGTATTACAGAACTCAGTAGTGGTGACAGTCCAACACAATCGAGCACCGAGTGCTCGATCCAATACACCACACCAGTTCGAACTGACGGGGGGGCCATTTGCACCGCTTTTCCTAGCATGAGCTCATGTTCCATCTGCAACTTCTGTGACACGTCTCGGTCAGCAACTCCGATCACAACTCTATCACGAATATGCACTTCCTTTAATGCCCCGAACTCGCAGTGTTCTGCCAACTCATATAAACTCCTCACCAAGGCCTCGACAGTCTCTCCAGCTCTCTGCGAGCGCTGGTGAAAACATGCACGTTCGTGGATTACATTTCTCCGTGGTACGAAATGCTCGTTGAGTTTACTGACCAGCCTGTCATAATCGTTAGCGTGAGAAGCCTCTTCGAACGTAAATGAATTAAAAATAGATTCTGCATCTTTCCCCATTGCGTATATCAAGGAATTGACTTGGATCTCACCGTCCTCCGCATTTAGCTTGGTTGCTAGTCGAAACCGGGAAAACCTGAATCCAAATCGGGCATGCCGCCGGTTGCGTGAAATCAAATGCCTCGGGGGGGATTAAATTTTGCCATTCCTCGTCTCACCGGACCAACTCCGTTCCCGATTATTGAGGTAAGTGGATTCGAAGATTTTCTGACACCATGTCATGTGCATAAACGACAGGCAAGGGAGTCGCGATTAATAACGTGCTTTATTCAGCCATCAGCTTCCAGTCCCCGACCCGGACAATCCCCAGAATGCCCCAGTACAGAACCGCGCTAAAACATGGTTGCGTGCCCCTCCTCTTACGTACACAGCATGCTGGGCACTGTAGTTCTCATCACAGCACCTTTCTTTATAAATAGGGTCTTATGTTCCCCGGGTGCCCTAGGGGAACATAGGACCATTTTTATAAAGAAAGGTCCCATGTTTCCCTGCACATACAAAACGGGGAACATAGGACCCTTTTGGGGAAAAGTGGGGAATATAGGGCCCTCTGTATACAAAAAGGTCCGATATTCCCCGGTCTCATACAAAGTGGGGAACATAGGACCCGGGGACTATAGGACCCGGGGACTATAGGGAGGACCCCATACCATCCATGCCCTGAAGGACTTGATCCATAATCTTCTGAAAGATTGCTGGTGCACTAGCGACACCATATGGCAAATGATTGTAATGGTACAACCCTTTTTGCGTATTAACAGTCAGGTGGCATTTGGACTTTCTCCTCTAACTGCACTTGTTGATATGTGTGAAAACTCTAGTTTGGTAAACTTCTGACCTCCCGACAACTCTGCAAACAGATCTTGGGTTCTGGGTAAAGGATATTGTTCCACATTCAACCATGGATTTATGGTGACTTTGTAGACCCCACATATTCTTACACAGTCATCTTTTTTGGTATGTATACTGTGGCAGCTGCCCATTCGCTGTAGTGAGGTGAAATTACTCCCTCTGCTTCCAATTTTGTCAGCTCTCTCTCAGCTGCTTCTTGCAGTGAATGAGGTACATTTCTTGGCTTACAGAACTTTGGTACAACGTCTGCAGCTACATGTAGCTTTGCTTCAATGCACTTTAGCTTATCTAGCTCAGGTTTGAACACGGATGCATGTCTAGCACACACATTATCCACTGTTTCTGGAGCCACTCTATTTACTTTTGACTATTCAAGTTTTAACTGGCTGATCCAATCTCTACCCATCAATGCAGGGCGCTTTCCTCCCACTACTAATAGTTCTAGGTTTTCCCTGAGTTCCTTGCATTTCACGCTTGCTGTGAATTTACCTTTCAGTTTCAGTGACTCTTGACTGTACGTTTTCAACACACACTTTGCTGGGCTAAGTTTCATTGACTTAAACCTGCGCTTATACAGCCTTTCAGATACGACAGAGACAGCTGCGCCAGTGTCTACTTCCATTTTCCCCCTGGCACAATTTACCCTGGCATACATGTAGTACGGTTTCATAATGTCACCTGTACCCAACTCCACTGCAAGAAGTTCAGCCCAAAGTCTCACCAGTGTCAATGTCATGCGCAGCATCAGCCATACATCCTGACGGCACACCACGGTCTTTTCTCTCGAACGGGAACTGGGGAACGTTGCAAACTCGATCTGTGTGAAGCCGGAGTGTAATGCTACGTTCAGACCAAAGGCGGCGAGAGAGTTCGCGCCGCTTTGTTCGCCCGTGTTTGGCCGCCAGCTCCGCCAGGTGTGTTCGAACAGAACGCGAATTCGCTGTGTTGACGTCACAACAAGCAGGCTAGTTAAACCAACGCTGCTAGCAAGTTTGCTAGACCGCACACAACAAATACCACACACGAGCAGTTTGTGTTTACTTGTGATCATCATGGATGAGCGACAGAGATCAGTTGCGGTGGCTCTGCTTTATATCAACTTGCGCCGCCGAAACCGGCGTCAGCGTTCTGTTTGGGTTCATAGCATAAACAGGAGACGTGCCCAGCTTGGCGAATTTCACCGGCTCGTTCAGGAGTTGCGTTTGGACGGCGTCCGAAAAGAATTCTGGGTAGGGGGCGTGTATTCTTTCCCAACATGAAGGCGGGTTCTAACCCTACTTGAAGGTGATTGGCTATCGCCTGGCGAAATATTCGCCCGAGTTGGACATTTTTGAACTCCCGCGAAGGCGCGTTCGTCGCTCGTTTCACCCAATTCGCGCAGCCCGTAATTTCGCCGCGAATTATTCCGCCCATTCGCCTCCTTCCATTGACTTTGCATGCATTCGCGCCGCCCAAAAAATTCGCGCCGCCTTTGGTCTGAACGTAGCATTAGAATATTGGCTAGGCCAAAATTATGTGTATGTGCTCTTATACTGATGTCACCACTAGAGGGCGCTGTTGTATTGACCTGTGGTCTATAAAAGAGCATGCGCAAAATAAAGAAACTATTCCGGTTACAGCAACACCGATGAAGTGCACGCGTGATTTTTCTCCGTGAAATTAGTCTAGTTGAGCCGGTATTCCTGCCCTCGAAATGAAAACGTCAACAGGTTATGGGCCCAGAAGGGGAGGTGGAAGCCGATGGTACAGACTGTGCTTCGACGGAGATGAGAAAAATTACGGGTTATGGGAAACCAAGTTCTTAGGCCATCTGCGTTTGCTCGGTCTTAAAAGATCATATTACAAGAGCCAGGCGACGACAGAAGATGCAAAGAAAAATGAAGATGCATATTGTTATGTATGCACACATCGACAGTGCTGCATTTGATTTGGTGCTGTTCTATTGTGCTGGGATCGATTGGTGATGCCTGCGGGCTCTGGGTTGTTTGATCGGGTCTGCCTTTGATGCTGTGTCAGTCTAAATAAAGAATGCCACGGAGAGGTTGTGTCGAGCGACAGCGCTGTGTCCTGACGTGATTTCTAAATACAATATTGGCGACGAGGATGGCTGATATCTCTCTCCCACCACCTGCCCCCTTCCTGGCATTACCTGGCGAGCCTCCGGTACCATGGACTCGCTGGCTACATAGTTTTGAAAATTACATCATCGCCTCAGGGCTCGACGACGTGAGCCAGACTAGGAAGACGGCTCTGTTGCTTCACTGCTTGGGAGCAGAGGGTCATCGTGTGCTCGGGACTCTGGGGAACGTCACAAGCTTTGCCGAAGCTGTGGGACTTATGAGCACCCATTTCACTGCTCCACAGAGTGCCCTCCTTCGGCGATTTATATTCCGTCAGCGACACCAACTGCCTGGTGAGTCTGTGCGGCAGTACGTAGCTAATTTGCGAGGGCTAGCTAGCTCATGCAAGTTTGGCCCGCTTCAGGACGAGATGGTTCGCGACCAGCTAATCGAACACACCAACAACGCAAAGGTGCGTGAGACTCTCCTGCTGGAAAAAGATGATCTGCTGCTGTCCAGAGCAATTACCATCGCTCTACAGGTTGAGGGAGCAGCTGAGTGTGCTGCTATGCTAAATACACAGCAAGTGGCCACCTCCAGTCAAGCTGCCAACGACTCCTCCCTCTACTCACGGCTGCCCCTCGGGACGCAACCCAGCCAGAGCGAGGCGGGCGCCGACTCCACTGGGGACGTCTTGCAACTGCAACGACGGCGTTCTCGGCCCCGCCCTCAACAGTCCTGTGGTAACTGTGGGTCTCGGTCTCATGTTTCAAGGGCTCAGAACTGCCCTGCCCGTGGCCAGACATGCCGTAGCTGCGGTAAGCACAATCACTTTGCCAACGTCTGTCGATCTTCCCCGGCTGGGTCAGAGGGCCACACCCCCCAGTCTTCAACCGCCGTCATTCACAAGGTGAGCTCTGCGCCAGTGTCATTCAAATCATGCACAGTCAACATTAATGATGTGTGCATTCCCCTGCTGTTGGACACCGGTGCAAGTGTGTCTCTCCTGAATGTTGATACCTACAGTCAATTTTTCGGTTCACTGCCACTGTCCGCACCCTCAGCTGTCCTCTGTGGGTATGGTGACTCCAAAATCGATCTGGTTGGCTCTCTCCAACTGACTGTCCGCTATGGAACCAAGCTGGTGCCTAATGCAGTTTTTCATGTGGCACGCCGTGGGGCCAACCTGATGGGCCTGGACCTGTTCTCCGCTCTGGGGTTCTCCCTCTTAGACACAAGGGGGGCAGCAATCCTGACTGTCGCCACACCTTGGCAGCAGAAGTGGCCATCGCTGTTTATGGGGCTTGGCTGCCTCTCCGCCTTCACCCATCAACCTCTCCTCAACCCTGCTGTGAAATCTGTCATCCAACCACTGCGCCGCATCCCGTTGGCTCTCCGTGATGGGGTCTCCGCCGAGCTGCAACAACTGCTGGAAGCTGGCATCATTGAACCGGTGGACGCGTCACCTTGGGTCTCAAACCTCGTGGTGGCTAAGAAGAAGTCGGGGGGCCTGCGTGTCTGCGTCGATCTACGTGCATTAAATAAGGCAGTGGTCCCTGATAAGTATCCACTGCCCACCTCAGAAGAACTCACTGCTCAGTTCTATGGCTCTGAGGTGTTCTCCAAGCTCGACCTCAGACAGGGGTACTTACAGGTGCCCCTCCACCCCAGCAGCCGAAACCTCACAGCCTTTGTGACACATGCAGGAGTGTTTCGCTACACCAGGATGCCTTTCGGTCTCAGCTCCGCCCCTAGCTGCTTCCAGAAAATCATGGTCTCCGTGCTGGCTGGCATACTGGGCGTGGCCATTTATCTGGACGATATAGTGGTACACGGGCCCACCAGTGAAATCCACGACAAGCGCCTTAACATGGTCTTCGCAGCCCTGTCCAAGCACAAGCTAACTCTCAATGCTGAGAAATGTGTCCTCTCTGTGCCAGCCATCGACTTCGTGGGGTTCCGGCTGTCAGCGAGCGGTGTAACTCCACTACAATCCAACGTGGACGCCATTCAGGCCATCCCTGAGCCCAGCTCGGCCGCCCAGGTCGCCTCCTTCCTGGGTATGACAAGTTACTACCTGAGGTTTCTTCCCCAGTACTCTGCGACCACAGCCCCCCTGCGCCAGCTGCTGCGTAAGGACGAGCCATGGGTGTGGTCAAAGGCATGCAGTGACGCTGTGCGTGATCTCAAGACTCAACTGACTTCACCACCAGTGTTGGCTCACTTCAACATCTCCAGCTCCACCTTTGTGACCTGTGACGCATCAGCCACAGCGATAGGGGCCGTGCTGTCTCAAACCCAGAACGGTGTGGAGAAGCCCATTGCCTTCGCCTCCCGTGCCCTCAACCTGACCGAGCAGCGGTACTCCGTGGGTGAGCGTGAGGCGTTAGCCTGTATCTGGGCTTGTGAAAGGTGGCACCTCTACCTCTATGGCCGCTCCTTCACCCTCAGGACAGATCACCAGGCCCTGACAGCGCTGCTGTCCACATCTGGGACAGGCCACAAACCCCTGAGGCTGCACCGCTGGTCTGACCGCCTCCGCCAGTACAACTTCAGCCTGCAGTTCACCCCAGGCAGAGACAATGTTGTCGCCGACCTGCTCTCTCGCTCTGTCTCCACCCCAGCTCCACAGACGGACACTGACTGTGTGGAAAAGGACATTGTCCAAATGCTACACACACCCCTCCAGGCCACTGTCTCTCTGCAGGAGCTGAGGGCAGCCTCCGAACAGGACCCTGTCCTCTCCCAGCTCCGCACCTACATCCAGAACGGCTGGCCTCACAAGGTCCCAGAGGAGCTGGCTGCGTTCGCCCGAGTCAGACAGGAGCTCTCCTGCTGGAACGACACCTGCGTGGCACGTGGGTTTTGCACAGTGGTCCCAGCTGCTCTCCGTGCACGTGTTTTGAATACGGCGCATGAAGGCCACCTGGGCATTGTGAAACTGAAACAGCGCTGCCGAGACCTGGTGTGGTGGCCGGGGATAGACAGAGATATTGAGGCTCTGGTGAAGGACTGTTCTGCCTGCCTTGTGAGTGGCAAGACTGGCCACCAGGCTCCCCCACCCCTGCAACCTCTCGCCTGGCCCTCTCAGCCCTGGGAACACCTGCAGTTGGACATTTGTGGTGAGATCCATGGAGTTCCCCACCACCAACGCTTCATGGTGGTCGCCTACGGTCTACACTCAAAATGGCCTGAACTCACCACTTCCGGCACTGTGACCTCACAGATCATCATCGACTTCCTGGACTCTCTTTTCTCTCGCTGGGGCCTCCCAAAGGCCATCACCACTGACAACGGCCCTCAGATGGTCTCTGCTGAGTTCACTGCTTATCTCGAAAGCAAGGGCATCCGTCATATACGCACTGCGTACTACCACCCCCAGGCCAATGGCGGCGTTGAACGTTTTCACCAGTCACTGAAGAACGGCCTCAGAGCACACATGGCCCAAGGGTGCTCTTTCACGCAGGCCATCCGTCACACTCTGCTACACTATCGGGCCACACAGCACTCGACCACAGGCGTCTCCCCAGCCTCTCTCATGCTAGGCCGGGAACTGTGCATGCCCCTTGACAGGCTCCGCCCCTCCACACCTCAGGCACCTCCCTCTGGGGTCAGAGCCTCAGTCACTCGTCAGCAGACGCGGATGAAGCAACGGTTTGACCAGTCAAAACGAACCAGGGTGCCAGACATCAATGTGTCAGACTGGGTCAGGGTCCGCAGGCCCCACAGGGACAATAAAATGGCTTCATACTGGTCATCTTCTCTCCAAGTCACCCGTCAGCTGGGCCCAGCCACTTACCTCCTCAGCGATGGCACTCGGTGGCACTCCAGTCGTCTACGGAAGGTGTCAGCTCCGCCACACACAGCTGGTGACACAACCATAGCCATTCCCTCAGCATGGCGAGATGCCCCGGGGCTTCATGCAGCTCCTACACGGGCCCCAGACATTTCTGGGCCTCAGCTCCCCCTGCCATCTCCCTCCCCACCTCGGCCTGCCCAGCCTCAGGCCGCCCCGCGACCTGTTCGCACACGTTTACGCCCTGGCCACCTAGAGGACTTTGTGTCAACCTTTCATGTTTGAAATCCTGCCCGGGGGGGGGGGGGGGAAATGTTATGTATGCACACATCGACAGTGCTGCATTTGATTTGGTGCTGTTCTATTGTGCTGGGATCGATTGGTGATGCCTGCGGGCTCTGGGTTGTTTGATCGGGTCTGCCTTTGATGCTGTGTCAGTCTAAATAAAGAATGCCACGGAGAGGTTGTGTCGAGCGACAGCGCTGTGTCCTGACGTGATTTCTAAATACAATACATATGCTGAATTGATACAATTTTTGGACGACAAACGTCTCTCCCTGATTATGAGAGAAGACGATGGAAGAAGAGCGTTGGAGATACTGAGGAACCACTACGCTGGCAAAGGGAAGCCACGTGTGATTAGTCTCTACACAGAGCTAACGTCTCTCCAGAAAGCGGCAAATGAGACCGTCACAGAACACATCATTCGTGCAGAAACGGCTATAACAGCGCTGAGAAATGCAGACGAGGTTCTTAGCGACGGACTGTTAATTGCTATGATTCTGAAAGGCTTGCCCGAATCATTTCAGCCGTTTTCTATCCACATAACGCAGGGTGATGAGAAGATAACTTTTGCGGAGTTCAAAACTAAGCTGAGAAGTTATGAGAACACGGAGAAGTTTAATGGCAACCCGAATCATGACAACGCGATGAAAACAAGCAGCTCAACAACGAGAGAGGGGGAGAGAGAAAGAAAAGAGCTCGGAGATAACCTGCTACAACCGCGGCCAAAAGGGACACAAAGCCCGGACATGCAACATTACTGGAGGCGAGCGTCCAGCACAGAGACAGTGGTGCAAGTGCTTGCCAGAGCTCCACTCACAGAGACGCCACGTGCAGACGGAAAAGACGAGACTGTGGTGGACACGTATTGGGGACAGAATTCAACCCAGGAACTAAGGGTTAAGTCATGGTTGCCCTGGCAGGTTAACGCAGGGTTAAGTTATGGTTGTCCAGCCAGTTTTCTGATTATTCTTGCCACCTCCGCTCAGTCGAGCTGTGGTTTGGTTGTCTCTCTGATTTACCGTGGATTAAAGAAAGTTGCCTACACGGCTAAAGTGTGAACCTACGGTCTTCTCCGTTCCTTCGGCTCTACACTGGTGACCCCGACGTCGGTTTTCGGATAAGTTTTCTGAAACCACACACATTATGGCTACGAACGCCGTTGCAATTAAACTGCCGGAGTTTTGGGAGTCTTCCGCGGCTACATGGTTCGCGCAGGCTGAGGCACGGTTCGCGCTCAGAGACATAACAGCAGACGAGACCAGGTACTACTACGTAGTGGCAGCGCTGGGGTGCGCTACGGCTTCCAGGATAAGCGGTTTCATAACCAACCCACCGGCCGATGGTAAATACGCCGCACTTAAACATCTCCTCCTTGAAACTTTTGAACTGTCAACAACGGAGAGAGCACGTCGCCTCTTCGCAATTCAGGGCTTGGGAGATGGCAAACCATCGGAGCTAATGAGCAGGATGTTAAACCTACTGGGTCAAGAAAAGCCATGTTTCCTGTTTATGGAGCTGTTTCTGCGCAACATGCCGCCCCACGTCCAGACTGCGCTCGCTAACTCCACCATCACTGATCCCCGTGAGCTGGCAAAGGAGGCTGACCGATTCTTCGTCGCTACACAACGTTCCTCCCATGCCGGGGTGCTGGCTCCTACCTTCACTGGCCCCCCGCCGACGGTGGCGCCACAGCATCAGACCGCTACAAGCCCTCTGGACTCTGTATGTACCACGCTCGATTTGGTGCGAAAGCTAAACGGTGCCGTTCCCCCTGCAACTACAGGCCGACGGGAAACGAGAGGGCCAACACTCAATAGTGGCCATGAGTGTTGGCGATACGAGCAGGCTACTCTTCATCCTCGACACCATCTCCGGTCGGCGATTTCTTTGTGACACGGGCGCACAGAGAAGCGTGCTCCCTGCTACTGATGTCGACATCATGGGCGGGGAGCGGGGCCCCCAGTTGGCGACGGCTGACGGCAGCCCTATCCACACCTACGGCGTGCGGTCTGTAGAACTGTGTTTTGGTGGACAACGTTTCACGTGGGAGTTCGTCATGGCCAATGTAACGCTTCCCCTCCTCGGAGCTGATTTTTTGTGCGCTTACGGTTTGCTAGTGGACATTCACAACAGCCGTCTGGTCGATGCCTTAACCTTCTCCTCCTTCGCATGTACGCGGAGGGAAGCGGCCTATGCAGGTCTAGCCAACTCTCTCTCAGAGGCAGACAAGTTCACCCGCCTCCTCGCTGAGTTCCCTGACCTCACCCAGCCTACCTTCTCTGCACCCACCGCTAAGCATGGGGTGGAGCATCACATTGCTACGAAAGGGCCCCCGGTCTATGCCAGAGCCAGGCGTCTCGACCCCGCCAAACTCGCCATTGCCAAGTCTGAGTTCGAGCACCTGGAACGCATGGGGATCATCCGCCGCTCTGACAGCCCGTGGGCGTCCCCACTCCACATCGTCGCTAAGCCTGATGGAGGTTGGCGCCCATGCGGGGACTACCGCCGACTAAATGACGCCACCACGCCCGACCGCTATCCTGTCCCGCATATCCAGGACTTTTCTGCAAACCTGTCTGGCAAATGCGTCTTCTCAAAAGTCGACCTGGTCCGTGGTTATCATCAAGTTCCCGTGCACCCCTCAGACATCCCCAAGACAGCGGTGACTACCCCATTCGGCCTATTTGAATTCCTACGAATGCCATTTGGACTTAAAAACGCGGCCCAGTCCTTTCAGCGGCTGATGGATTCAGTGCTCCGTGGCCTTCCTTTCATCTTCGTCTATTTGGATGACATACTCATCGCCAGCGCCTCTGAGGAAGAACACCTGTCCCATCTTCATGCCCTCTTCACACGCCTCAGCCAGCATGGGCTGATCGTCAACCCGGCGAAGTGCCGGTTCGGGCTGACAGCCATTGATTTCCTCGGGCACCGCATCACTGGGGACGGGGCAGTCCCCCTGCCCTCAAAGGTGGAAGCGGTGGCGGCCTTTCCGCGCCCCCAAACAGCTCGTGCGCTCAGGGAGTTCATCGGGATGGTGACATTCTACCACCGCTTCATTCCCCGAGCCGCCTTTATCATCCGGCCACTGTACGAGGCGCTGAAAGGCATGTCCCCCAACCAGGCGGTCGACTGGACAGCAGAGCGGGACCGTGCGTTCACCGAGACGAAAGCTGCGCTCTCCCAGGCTACCCTGCTAGCGCATCCTTCACCTACAGCGCCTATTTCCATAACCACGGATGCATCGGACTATGCTGTTGGTGCGGTTCACGAACAGTGGGTGGGGGGGGCTTGGCAGCCTTTGGCCTTTTTCAGTCGCCAGCTTACACCCCGAGAGCGCAAGTATAGTACTTTTGACAGGGAACTCCTCGGTCTCTGGCTCGCCGTCCGGCATTTCCGTTTCCTGCTAGAGGGCCGCGAGTTTACTGCGTACGTGGACCACAAGCCCCTCACGTTTGCCATGTCCAAGACGGCCGAGCCATGGTCCGCTCGCCAGCAGCGACAACTCTCCTACATTTCGGAATTCACTACCGACATCCAGCACGTCGCTGGTAAGTCTAACCAGGTAGCTGACTGCCTCTCTAGGGCAGTGATTGGAGCGGTCCACCTAGGCCTTGACTATGCACAGATGGCCGCTGACCAGGCCACGTACCCGAGCATCCTCCGTCTCCGGGCCTCCGACACGGGGCTCCGCCTGCAGGACGTTCCTTTCAGCGACACAGGTGTCACCCTCCTGTGTGACGTCTCCACAGGACAGCCCAGGCCCATCGTCCCGCACAGCTGGAGACGCCCCGTATTTGAAGCTGTGCACGGCCTCTCTCATCCAGGCGGTAAGCCATCCGTGCGCCTGACCTCTGCTAAGTTTGTGTGGGAGGGACTTAAGAGAGACGTGAAAGCGTGGGCCGACTCGTGTGTTGCCTGTCAGCGGGCTAAGATACACCGCCACATTAAGGCGCCCCTGGAACGCTTCGCAGTGCCGGAGAGACGATTTGACCATGTCCACGTCGACCTGGTTGGTCCCCTACCCCCCTCCCATGGGTTCCCCTACCTCTTCACTGTGGTGGACAGGACTACGCGCTGGCCTGAAGCTGTTCCCCTGGCATCCACGACGTCTGCTGATGTGGCCCGGGCTTTTATTGGGTCGTGGGTCTTACGTTTTGGTACGCCTTCCAACCTTTCATCCGACCGCGGGCCACAGTTTACCTCAGAGCTATGGAATGCTGTGGGTGAGGCTCTGGGCGTCAAGCTTCATCGCACTACCGCCTACCACCCTCAGGCGAACGGCCTATGTGAGCGCTTCCACCGGTCCATGAAGGCTGCGCTTCGGGCTACTCTCAAGGACTGCAACTGGGTCGACAAGCTCCCATGGGTCATGCTGGGCCTGCGGACTGCCCCGAAGGAAGACCTACAAGCCTCCTCTGTGGAGCTGGTGTACGGCACGCCGCTGCGAGTCCCAGGCGATTTCATGCCCAATGCAGCGCGTCCCTGGTCAGCTGTGGACCAACGAGCCTCCTTGCTGGACGGGGTCAGAGCTTTCACACCCGTCCCTACCGTCCAACACGGCGCGCCGGTGTCCCAGGTGCCCCCAGGTCTGCAGTCAGCGGACTACGTGTTCATCCGTCACGACGCACACCGCCCCCCTCTGCAACCCCCTTATGACGGCCCCTTCCGCGTCCTGGAACGGGGAACTAAGCACCTGGTGGTGGATTTTGGGGGCACGGCCGAGCATGTTTCAGTGGACCGAGTTAAACCCGCACACCTGGACTTGACGCAGCCGTTGGAGTTAGCCCAACCTCCTCGTCGCGGTCGTCCCCCGGCTCCGCCTCCTCCCCCCGTGGAGGCCCGAGCTGCCTCTTCTGCTCCTCAGGCCGACCTCCACAGGCCCGCGTCAATGCCTCCCAGAGACACTCCGGCCCCTGTTATCCGGAGCCGCCGCGGACGGCCTGTCGTCCACCAGCGCCTGCCTGACTTCGATTACTAGGGCGAATTCTGGGGGGGCTCATGTGGTGGACACGTATTGGGGACAGAATTCAACCCAGGAACTAAGGGTTAAGTCATGGTTGCCCTGGCAGGTTAACGCAGGGTTAAGTTATGGTTGTCCAGCCAGTTTTCTGATTATTCTTGCCACCTCCGCTCAGTCGAGCTGTGGTTTGGTTGTCTCTCTGATTTACCGTGGATTAAAGAAAGTTGCCTACACGGCTAAAGTGTGAACCTACGGTCTTCTCCGTTCCTTCGGCTCTACAAGACAACGTGAAACAAGCAGTGGATGCACAGGATCTCACTTTCGCTTTCAAAATTGATGACTGTCAGGTCAGTGGAGTAAAACAGAGAGGTCTGATGGTGGATACGGGCGCAACGTCACACATGATCACCGACATCGGAAAGTTTAGGAGGTTTGATGATAGTTTCCAGCCAGAGACACACGTTATGGAGTTGGCTGACGGGACAAAAACAAGCGGTGTTGCGCTGAAGAGAGGTGGAGCGGAGGTCTGCCTGCTGGACAGTGAGGGTCGCCGGGTGAAGACAACGCTGAAGAAGGTTCTGTATATTCCATCATACCCACAAGACATTTTCTCTGTTAAAGCAGCGACGGGCAACGGAGCTGCAGTCAACTTTCGGGAAGGACACCACCGCCTCATCCACAAGGATGGCACCAGGTTTGACATCAAAGTGCACAATAGACTTTACTATCTGAACACTGTAGATGATGAACAAGGTGATGGATGTTGTGGATACTATGATATACAAACCTGGCACGAAATACTAGGTCACTGTAACTATGAGGATGTGTCAAAGTTGGAAAATGTAGTAGAGGGGTTGAACATTAAGGGAAATGTGATAAGTCTAAAGTAAACTGTGAAGTGTGCACACAAGGGAAATTTGCTCAGAGTAGAAACAGAGAACCAGACGCCAGGGCAAAAGCAGCACTTGATTTAGTTCAAACTGACTTATGCGGCCCCATAGAGCAAGTGGCAAAAGATGGGTTCAGATATACTCTGGCATTTACTGATGATTACTCAGGAGTAGTCTATGTGTATTTCCTGAAAATTTTCAGTCTTTACTCAGTACATTACATTACAGTCATCTAACTGACGCTTTTGTCCAAAGCGACTTACAATAAGTGCATTTAATGTAGGAAATCAGGAGAACTACTAGTCATCAGAGGTCATAAGTGCATCTAAACAAGCATCTAAGAGCAAAACCAGTACGAAAGTATAAGTACAAGAAAGAGTTTTTTTTAAATGACTGAATACAATAAGTGCTAAGAACAAGTTATAGGGTAGTAGTTCTTAAAGAGGGGAGTTTTCAACCTGCGCCAAAAGATGGGCAGCAACTCTGCTGTCCTGACATCAGTGGGGAGTTCATTTCGCCGCTGTGGGGCCAGGACAGAAAAGAGCTGTGACCGGGTCGATCGGCAGCAAGGGCCTCTGAGCAACGGGGCAACCAGGCGTCCCGAGGCAGCAGAGCGAAGTGGTCGGGCGGGGGTATAGGGCTTGACCATGGCCTGGAGATAGGAAGGAGCTGTTCCTTTCACTGCCCTGTAGGCTACCGTCAGTCTTAAACTGGATGTGAGCAGTTACTGGGAGCCAGTGTGGGGACATGAGAAGGGGAGTTGTGTGGGAGAACTTAAGGCGGTTGAACACCAGACGAGCTGCAGCTTTCTGAACAAGCTTCAGAGGTCGATGGCCGACACCGGCGTGCCAGCAAGGAGGGAGTTGCCGTAGTCCAGCCGGGAGATGACCAGAGACTGGATGAGCACCCGTGCCGTCTCGTCGGTGAGGAATGGGCGAATCCTCATGATGTTATAGAGGAGAAATCTGCAGGAGCAAGCAACCAATGCAACATTTTCAGCAAACAACAGTTGGTCGTCCAGGATCATACCCAGATTCCTCAAAGTCCGAGTTTGTGTCACCACGGTGTTGTCAATGGTGATGGCCAGGTCTCGGTGCGGGCAACCTTTCCCCGGGAGGAACATAAACTCTGTGACTCTGTCTTGTCCACGTTGAGCTTCAGGTGGTATGTCACCATCCACTCCGAGATGTCAGTCAAGCACGCAGCAATGCGTGTCTCTACTTGTGTGTCAGAGGGAGGAAAGGACAAGATCAGCTAGTTGTCATCAGCATAACAATGGTAAGAGAAGTCATGCGAGTGAATAACAGAACCCAGGGATGTCGTCTACAGAGAGAAAAGGAGAGGACCCTGAACCGAACCCTTTGGAATGCCTGTAGTCAGTCTGCGAAGCTCCGACACAGATACCCTCCATGTCACCTGGTAGCAGCGACCCGTCAGGTAGGGTGCAAACATTAATAATAATAATAAATCAATCTTATATTGCGCTTTTCTAAAACTCAAAGTCGCTTTACAATAAACGGGGTGAAACAAGACAACAGATAGACATAACACAGACATACAGGGGTGGATGGGAAGGGGGGCTACAAGAGGGAGAAGCGGCAGCCACACACGATGCCAGCAGTACTCTCCGACTTGGGCAGATATAAAAGGAAAAGTAAAACAAACATCATAAATCACATAAATCACAGATGAAGTCTGAAGAGGTGAGTCCCAACCAATGACCTGAATGTGGGCAGCCCTCAGCAGTGTCCGATGCGCTTGGGGAGGGAGTTGAGGGAGGGGGCAGGTCATTGAGAGTGCAGAGCCTGTGACACTGTGCCCCTCGAGGGTAGAGAGGAGGATCTGGTGGTTCACTGTGTCGAACGCAGCTGACAGGTCCAGGAGTATCAGGACAGAGGAGAGAGAGTTTGCTCTCGCAGAGTGCAGCGATTCTGTCACTGCAAGGAGGGCCGTCTCTGTCGAGTGACCCACCCTGAACCCAGACTCGTTGGGGTCCAGGAGGTTGTTCTGGTGGAGGTACAAAGAAAGTTGGTTAAAGACAGCACGTACGAAAGTTTTGGATAGAAAGGGTAGAAGGGAAACCGGTCTGTAGTTTTTGACGTCAGAGGGGTTAAGTGATGGTTTCTTGAGAAGGGGGGTGACTCTAGCAGTCTTGAAGGCAGATGGAAAGCATCCTGCCTGGAGGGAGGTGTTGATGAGGTGGGTTAGATGGGGAAGGAGTTCAGGTGCTATAGACTGAAGAAGAGGGGAGGGGACCGGGTCAAGGGAGCATGTGGTGGGGTGACTGGATGTGATGAGATTTAGAACCTCGTTGGGGGAGAGCGGAGCGAGGTGGGATATGGTGGGATGTGGAGAGGTGAGGGAGGGTGCAGAGGGTGGGATAGTGCAAGCAGCACTAACCGGGTGGTGAGAAAAGGAGGATCTGATGTCATTTACCTTCTTGTCAAAGAAGTTAGCGAAGTCATCAGGGAGAAGGGAGGAAGTAGGAGGAGGAGGTGGGGGTTGAAGAAGTGTAGAGAAGGTTTCAAAGAGTTTCTTAGGATTAGAGGCAGAGGATAGGATTTTAGAGCGATAGAAGGCAGCCTTAGCGGCAGAAAGGGAGGAGGAGAAAGTGGGAAGAAGAGATTGGAAGTTGAGAAGGTCCTCTGGGAGTCTGCCTTTTCTCCATTTGCGCTCTGCCACTCTCAGGCTCCGTCTGTCAGTACGTACTGAGTCGGTCAGCCAAGGAGCAGGTGGAGTTGGGCGTGCAAGCCTGGAGGTGAGGGGAAAGAGATTTTCCAGAGAAGAAGAGAGGGTAGAGAGAAGAAGATCAGTAGCAGTGCCGGGGTAGGAGAGAGAAAGATTCAGGTGTAGGGAGGATAGAGGTAACAGAGGAAGAAAGATCAGTGGTGGAAAGACAGTGGAGGTGTCTACGGGTGGAAATCATGTGGGTAGGGGAAGGGGTTGAGGGGGATGAAGAGAGGGAGAGAGAGTAGGACATGAAATAGTGGTCAGAGAACTGGAGGAGAGTAACAGAGAGATTGGAAATAGGACAGTGTCTAGTAAAGATAAGGTCCAGCTGGTTGCCGGCCTTGTGGGTAGGAGGATAGGGTGAGAGGTGAAGGTCAAAGGAGGAGAGGAAAGAGAGAAGAGGATCTAGCTTGTTAATGTGGATGTTGAAGTCACTGAGAAGGATAAGTGCAGAGTCATCAACAGGGAAGTGCGGGACAAGTGTGTCAAGCTCCTCCAGAAACTCACCAAGGGGGCCTGGTGGGCGGTACACAACCACAAGGGTGAGTTTGACTGGATAAGAGACAGTAACAGCATGAAATTCAAAAGAAGGCGGAGAAAATTGTGGAATGGAAACAACAGAGTATTTCCATTTAAAGGAGATTAGCAGGCCAGTACCACCACCCCGCCTCCCAGCTCTGGGAGTGTGAGAAAAAGAGTACACATCAGACAGAGCTGCGGGTGTGGTAGTGTTTTCTGGCATGATCCAGGTCTCAGTTAGAGCAAGAAAGTTGAGGGAGAGCAAGGATGCGTAGCCTGAGATAAACCCAGCTTTCGGCACTGCAGACTGTTAATTCTAGAGCCCTCTCATAACCACTTGCTCAACGTGGGTGGAGAGAGTGGGATAGATGAGATTTGTAGGGTCACAGCGCTTAGGAGTGACCCAACGTCTATGCCAGCCCCGGGAAGAGGAAACGACAGTAATGCGAAGGAAACACATAGTCTATACTAGGTACACAAAATACAGATGATTGACCGGATCTAAAAAGAGCAGTCCGTGCTTGACGAAGTCTTGGTTTGAAAAAGTCGCGCTTGCCTTTGTTCACTCTAGCCTTCGTTCAACCTAGGCTTGTTTGCCTGACGCTTGGAAGCTGACGCTTCCAAGTAGCAGCAGTGATTTAAACAACACTGATTGGCTGCTAATTGTCTGCCATGCCATAGTAAGAATGTCATAAGACATGAGACTTCAGCACCTCACTCACCCCATCAAAATGGGACTGCTGAGAGGAATTGGAGAACACTGTTTGAAATGGCAAGGTGCCTGTTAATTGAGAGCAACTTACCTAAGAAGTTGTGGACATAGTATGCTGTGATGGCTGCTGCAGCAATTGGGAACAGGTGCTACATTAGGCATATGAAACAGACTCCATACTACATGCTGACAGGGAAAAAACCTGATGTGTCAAAGATGAGAGTGTTTGGATCAGTGTGCTATGCATACAAGCAAGACAACAAAAAGTTAGATTCACGGTGTGAAAAGGGGATTTTTGTAGGATATGATAAGAATAGCCCATCATACCTAGTCTACTACCCAGACACTGGGAAGATCCTAAAACACAGGCTAGTCAAATTTGTCACAAGAAATGGCATTGAACGCCAAACTCAGACACATCCAGAAATGATTGACGATTATTTTCATGGGAAGGAATATGTATCCCCCATGCCAAAGGCCAAGATGGCTGACCAGAGTCCAAAAGAGAGCCAGGAGCCTAAAAGTGAAAATCTAGGGAGGACACTCGGACAGAACAGAGAGGATAGAGTCATGAGGCACAGTACTTCAAAAGAGATAGGAAAATTCCTAAGTACTTGGAAGACTATGAATGTGAAGTTGAGTGTAATTACCAGATATTAACCAATATTGACTACTGCTACAGAGTGGCCTGTTATGTACCACAAACCTTCAAAGAAGCCATGAGCTCAACAAAGTCAGAAATTTGGGCTAGTGCTATGAAGGAGGAAATGGATTCTCTTATCGAAAATGATACTTTCACACTGACCACACTGCCAGAAGGTAAAAAAATATAGTAGGGGGGGGGGTCGTTGGGTTTATGCAGTCAAAGACAATGCAGACAGCTCTGAAACCTACAAGGCCCTTTTGTCTTACACTCGCGGCACTCCACTTCCTTGAATCTTAACTCATCTGGTCTGTGGCCCTTTACGTTACGATAGCACGGCTTTCCACTAGCTTCAGGCTTTCCCATAACCACTCTGTGCTTTTCATTGGCTTTCTTGTCAACCAAGTTAGCCTTATACGTTTTCTGTGAAAACTGCTGGGCACTGCACTTTGTTACTTCCTATGTATGCCCCATTTCAACTGCAGTCGGCAATGATGTCTTTAGTGTGAGCTGCGTTGAGCAAACGGTCTCTTAGCTCTGCGCTCCGAACTCCACAGACAAATCTATCACGCAGTGCCTCCACTAAAAAGGCCCCAAACTTGGCGTGTGGCAGCTAACTTTCTCAAACTTGCAATGTGCTCACTTATCGACTCCCCTTCGAGTTGATTCCTTCCATAAAACTTGCATCTTTTGGCGATGAAGTTGGTTTTGGGTACATAATGCTTTTGTAACAGTTCTGCCAACTGCTCGTAGGTTGTTTTTTTTTCCTTCCCAGAGGGCTGATCTGGCACACAAGTATATTAGCAAGCTGTGCGACCTCCTGCCTACCGTCGTGAGAAACACCGACTTGGTTTTCTTTTGGGTCCAAGCCATTAGCTGCGAAGTGCTCTGGTGTCTGTCGATAACAATGAAAACTTTTCCAAAGGAGTTGAATCAAGTGCAACTGGACTTGGTATATATCCGTGAAGATGTTTCGCCTCTCATCCAAGAGGCTTCCTCAGTTCGTGCCTTTCAGACTAGACCAAGCTAGTTTGACTGGCTGGTGATGAAGCTCAGATATTTATCCTCTAGGAGTCGTTGTCAGAGCTCTTTGTGTCCCGATGTTTAACAACGCCCGTCGCTAACAGAGCCAAGGATATGAGTGGCTCTTTTGTGTACCGATGTTATGGCCGCACCCGTCATTATCGGAGCTATTGATATGCATGGCTCTCCTGTGGCGATGTCCAGCCACGCCCGTCGCCATCGGAGCTATTGATTTGCATTTGTTTAGCAGCGACGGTCGTTGGGGGGGGGGGGGTTAGTTTCGACTTCATTATTCAGTGGTCATGAGAGTCGTTGGAGCCGTTAGTGACTGACTGTTGTTCTTGTAGGCTAGGCTTCTTGAGTTTCCTGGGTAGAGATGAAAGGACGGCATTGTAAGTGGGAGATAGGTGGTGACGCAGACCTCCTCCTCTGTTGAGGGATGGTTTTTCCAGTTTCGCATAGATGGCTTCCTTCACCTCTCTTTCAAACCATCTATCTTCTCTGTCCAAAATGTGTACGTTGCTGTCCTCGAAGGAGTGTGTCTTCTCCTTTAGGTGTAGATAGACTGCTGAGTCTTGTCCTGAGGAGTTTGGCCTTCTGTGTTGGGCCATCCGTTTGTGTAGTGGTTGTTTGGTTTCTCCTATGTATAGGTCAGTGCAATCCTCATTACATTGTACAGCATACACCAGATTGCTTTTCCGGGTGTGTGGTACATGGTCTTTGGGATGAACCAGTCTTTGTCAGAGTGTGTTGCTGGGTTTGAAGTATACCGGGGTGCGGTGTTTGTTGAAAATTCTCCTGAGTTTCTCGGGGACCCCAGAAACATATGGGATGACTGTGTTATTCCTTCTGTTCCTTTTCTCCTCGTCGCTCGCCTGGTTGGTCTTTTTGGAGCATGTTGCAGTTTTCACAAAGGTCCAACTGGTGTAGCTGCAGGTTTTTAAAGCTCCCCTTAGGTGTTTGTGTTCTTCTTGTTGGGCCTGAGTGCTGCTGGGCACATTGTCAGCTCTGTGTTGCAAAGTTGTGATGATGCTCAGTTTGTGTTCCAGCGGGTGGTGTGAGTCGAAAAGTAGATATTGGTCTGTGTGTGTAGGTTTCCTGTAAACCCCAATGTGGAGGCTCCTGTCTTCCCCAATTTGGACGTCACAGTCCAAAAAGGGCAAACTGTTGTTCTTTACATCTTCCCTTGTGAACTTAATGCTCTTGTCCACTGAGTTGATGTGTTTGGTAAACGCTTGCACCTCTTGTGTTTGGATTTTGACCCATGTGTCGTCGACATATCTGAACCAGTGGCTCGGAGGTGTTCCTCTGAAGGAGTTCAGGGCCCTGTGTTCTACCTCTTCCATATATATGTTGGCCACAATTGGCGACACTGGTGAGCCCATTGCACAGCTGTGTTTCTGTCTGTAAAACTGGCCCCTGAATTGGAAATATGTAGTGTTCAGGCAAAGGTCCAGTAGTTGGCAAATCTGGTCTGGGCTGAGGTTGGTCCTATTGTGGAGAGTGTCGTACCGTAGCAAACGTTGCCTCACAGTTTCCAAAGCCTCCATAGTTGGGATAACCATGACCTGGATGAATGAGAACATTCACAGAAATGAAAACTTTCTTTACTTTCTTTGAAGTGAAAATCTTCTTGCTTCCCGAATGCCGTTATCTGTTTGAAGGTCCTTTCACTCACCGAACGCCATTTTCTTGCTTTCTCAGCTAAGTTGTTCGACATACAAACTGTGCCTTCCAACTTAACAAATCCCATCCTCGCCGCCAAACTGTTGTATATTTACACCATATATGTGTTCCAAAAATGTTAAGTAAAGAGGAAGTGACACTCGGCAGGTTTACCAAATAAAAGGTTGTATTTTTATTTAACATTACCCACCATCAACACCGTGCTGCCAGTCTCTGAACCTGAGCCACACCACCAAGTTCTCTCTTTTATGCAACTAGCATAACCAATAACCGCCCGTCCGCGACAAGGTCACCAATCATGAACAGCTTGGACAACATGAACAAATCAAGATTGTCAACCGACCTGCGTTGAGAACACCACACTTGCTGCAGCTAGAGTTATGTCAATTTTCTCAGATTTTCTTTCTACTCCAGCAGTACAGTTGCTTACCATTGCCAAAAGGCCAAAAACTTCAACTCATCCTTACTTTTCCAGTTGTTGTTGTTGTTGTTGTTGTTTGTTTGTTTGGCTCTTCTGCTACTTCTTCTTCTTCTTCCTCGTTGTTAATGGCAGTTTAGTAACCAGTGTATTAGGTGCATTAATGACACCTTCTGCTCCGGAGTGAGTGTGCGCTAGAGATTACGTCCTACTCATTAATCCTGTTTTCCTAATAAACTAAAATAAAATGTTCCCTAGGTATGATGGTGTGTGTGTGTGTGTGTGTGTGTGTGTGTGTGTGTGTGTGTGTGTGTGTGTGTGTGTGTGTGTGTGTGTGTGTGTGCGTGTTGGCCCTGTGATGGCCTGGCGGCCTGTCTAGGGTGTCTCCCCGCCTGCCGCCCAATGACTACTGGAATAGGCTCCAGCATCCCCGCGACCCCGAGAGTAGGATGAGCGGTTCAGATAATGGATGGATGGAAAACTCTATACTGCTCCAGTCTTCCTAAGTTACTCCTTCACATATTGGCTTTCTTGACCATACTCAGTACAATCTATGATTAGATATGTAAATCTCCTCAGCCTGACAGTGGTCACATAAATTGGCTGGGTTGGATGCGTTCCTGTTATACTGAGTGTGAATTGGATTCAAGATTCAAGATTCTTTATTTGTTACGTCTCATTATAAAAGTATAAGAGAGTAAAATTCTTGAGTTTCGGTTCCTCAACACTGCAGCAACAATAGTAACTGAACAACAACAAAACAGAACAAGAAAGCAGGAACAATAATAGTGTGTGATGTATGTAAGGTGCTGTGTGTGTTTGTAGGCCCAGCCCCATTAAATGTGCACTCGTGTGTGCGCGTGTGCACGTGTAGTTGTATGTATATCCGTGCATGCTAATAAGCTACCTCTGTGTGTGTGTGTGTGTGTGTGTGTGTGTGTGTGTGTGTGTGTGTGTGTGTGTGTGTGTGTGTGTGTGTGTGTGTGTAAACCGGTAAACTGACAATCCGCTGAAGACCACAGGTCAGTACCATCAGGAATACCAAAAGGATAGGAATGACCTTTTCCGGTTGCAACATTTTTCTGATTAAAATGAAATAACATTTCACCTTAAATTACTGACCAAAACAAACACAGGGAAAAAAATACACACCACCTCAAATGTTAATGGTTTTAGTTTAAGAACACGACGGTGGACATAACGAAGCATTAGTCAGCGCTTCGACTAAGGGCTGCCACCTGCTGTTGAAAAGAGGTTAATAAAATGTGTCCTGAGGTCAAACGAGGAAAACACACGCCCCCTAGTGGACGTGTCTCCTACCAGAGAAGATCTTTCATTTCTCTATCGACTAATTTCACATCGATTTCAAATTATCATTTTAAGTTCATACCAGCATAATTATTGGAAAAATCTACTACTACTAAAGCTACTACTACTACTACTTTCAGCTGCTCCAGTTAGGGAAAACGAAATACAAAGTATTACGAAATATTAGAAAAATATAAATAAAAAATGTAACTGCACAAAGATAATCGAATCAATAACGATTGAGTCACAGCAGATAAAAGTGACATTGCGGTCTTGATGTTTTTTTCAAGACTTTTCACCCTAAAGTGGGAATAATACCACCAGAGGGCGACTCTAGCACTTCCCACCCTATTCGAGTCCATCAAAGTTGTAAAAGTATCCAAAAATGTCTTTGTTTACTTACAAAAGAAAACAAAAACGGCAAAAGCCAAGTTGTCGTCAAATGGTTTTACTTTATTGGATATTGTCACGTTGTTTACAGCAGTACAACAAGGCTACTCCATTCATGATGACAACAGTGTCGTGTTAGACTTTGCTCTTGTGGCAGTGTTTAAGAGCATCTTTTAATGCTCCCAGTATCATGTCAACATTGGCCTTTGTGCTGTTGCATCCCATAAGTCCCACACGTAACACCTTAGAGGAACAAAAATATCTGGGGTTCAGACAGATGCTTTGGAGACTGTCTTTACTGATGCAGTAACAATTCACGGCTCAAAATGAGAAATAGTTAGGTTCCTAAAACCAACTTTTTTCTTACCAAGCCAACAGAGGGTCCAAGTCCTCCAGAGATCTCTATATTGTGTACTTTCATGATGTAGGTTGTTATCTCTTTCCAGTCGTATCCCGATGGTGCCACGATAGTTGTGACAGTTGGCAATCTTGCTTTCTGAAACGACCATTGAAATTAGCCTACATTGGTGACGTTACCAAAAAACAAACAAAACAAAAAACTGTAATACTAGTGGTAAAATGGTAAATACATAGCAATATCTGAAACTCACTTTGTCTTTGACATAAAGTTTGAGACCCATGATTTCTAGGCCTTCATGGAAGTACTCTGCCACTGTTTTATGCCTCGCCCACATATTTTGCAGACCCTTAAGATTAGGACAAAATGGCACACAGTGAGTGATATCACACAAAACATAGCAAGTTCCCCTTTAATTATGCTCTTGTTTTTTGCTTGAATTAAGAATTTACTTGATCCTTCATGTGCTGTGTAGGTTTTATGACCTGTGTTGAAGGTTGAGATGAATGTTGTTCATCTCAATTCTTGACACTATGGGTGGATTACCGAACAGGCCTACCGGGCCCAGGCCCAGGGCCCCTCAGAGCTCAGGGGGCCCCGAAGCCAGAGCCTCTGCATGAAGTCACTGTTAATAGTTAATAACTTTGCATTTCTTGTCACATAGTCAAAGGGCTTAGTCATTCATGTCAATAACAGAGCCCCAAAAGTCCTACTGAAAAACTGGAGGAAACTGCAGGTGACTGTATGTCTTAGTTAATTGTGTGTATGTGAATTGTAAATCCTGTTGAGGTACAGGTGAATGTAGCTATTGTGCTGTTGGCTGCAAGTCAGTGTATCGGGTGGGGGTGGGGTGTCACACGTCCATACCTAGGAGGCCATTGTCTCATAATAATGTAATAATAATAATCCGCCTATGCTTGACACACTGACTTTTTGGAGATAGATAAGCTGCTGAGACTATTCAGAAGATATATATCCATTTTGCATCTTTTTTTTTATTTGTAAATGTAGGAAAATAGGATCTTTCTCTGAGTTGAATGTGTTCATTTCTTACCATCTTTAGATTTGATGACAGAGATAGTGCACACATTTCCCCCAAACTTGGGACTACTTGCACTGCTACATGTGCTCAGTGAGGCATTTTTTGGCTAATAAGAGAATGACCGGTATACCTTGGTTATTGGAATAAGTAGCTTGTGCTCATGGGACTGAAGTTCTAGCACAGCTAAGAGAATCAACATGCCTGTTCCCATTACAACCATAGCAGAAACTTGTGTAAGATGACTACTTTTTGCTTCTTTGTTCACTGTATTCAAGTTTACTGGAAACACAGATTTCTGTGTCAGCATTTTACTTGAACCTCTGTTAGATTAGATTAAGTGCACATCTGCTTCGATAGATGCAATCCAAAACTAGACTCTTGTAATTTCAGATATCTTCTACCTTACTGCAACTGGCACAAATTTAGAGCAAGTCAGATTAAGATTGCACATTGGGTAGGGTATGGCACAAAAATGTTTATATTCTAAAAATGCAAATGGCTAGTCCTGACTTTTGACTTTTTCAACACATCAAAAAAATATTGTTGTTTGTCTTTGTTGTGTAGAATAGTCTCCAGGTTATAAAACTGAGGATGTGACTGGAAAGGGAAAACTGGACCATCTGGAACACTGTTGATAGAAGAGGTGAAGAGTTTTGCTTACGCTTCTCATCATTGCACCAACTGCTCCAGTAGAGCTGTTTAGTGGTGAACAGTATAAAGCTGTAGTTTTTCATACCTCCAGAGAGATGCAATATAGTAATAGTGAGTCATAACATATCTCCCACCTCTTCAGCAACGATAGACAGACTCTCCCTCAGAGAGTAAAAAGCTGAGACAGGTCCTGTGTGATGATACCTACAACAAGGAATCACAGATTAACCACAGTGCTGCCAGACAAAGTAATGTGACGTTATGGGAAAAAACGAGACCAGTGTTTGAAATGTGACCACTTAATAGAGAACTGATAGTGGGAGGTGGCAGATATCATAGAAAACGGATGTCTTACATTCTTGATGGCTTGCCCTCACATCCCCAGTAATTTGCCAGCCAATTCAAGTCCAAGAAAAATGACACAGGCTTTGTCTTCCGGCTGAATATTTTCTGGCTGAAGGTAAATGTTTGATTTTTAATACTTACGTACCATTTAGTATATATGCTTGACTGCTGCTATGGTCATGCAGAGAGTGAACATTGCTCACCAAGCTCTTTCACTGAAGGAGATGGGGGCTGTACCAGGAGGTGCATTCAAGACCTTTTGAGAGCCAGTGTACAGAATGTCTATCCCTGCAAACACAGAGATACAAAATTATCATGAACACTCGATGCCAAATTTCATCAACCCTAATAATATATTTCAGAAGGCACTGACATATCAAGTAATCTGAGAAGCTCCAAACATTTGACTTGACTGAATACCAAACCTTGCTTGTCCATGTACAGCGGGGCACCTCCCATTGAAGCCACGGAGTCGACAAGAAATAAGCACTTATACCTAACAAGAATGGTCATGGCAAAGTCATAATACAGAAATGTTGTGTTTGTTTTGGAACAATTTCAATGATGATAACGCCTTACTTATGGCATAGGTCTCCGATCCCATCCAAAGGATGCAAGACCCCTGTAGAGGATTCTCCGTGTGTAAGAAAGAATAACACTGGCCTGTGTTTTGATAGGGCCTATGCCGAAATAACATGATCACTCAGACTATAGCTTTAACAGAGAGGATAGGAAAGACATGCAAAATACTTGAGACTGAAAGGCTGGAGTATTAAGAAGTATTACCTGCTCAATTTCTTCATTAGTGAAGTAGCCACCAGGTGAAGCCACAATGGTATTTACTCTAGCACCTGTTGGATTTACATCAATTGCATTTGTTTACTGAAAAAAAGCTTGCAGGGATTTTCTGTTAGTCAGTGGTGCAAAAACAGCAAAATGTGCACAAAGAAAAAACAACCTATCCGCTCAGCCATATCTGATGCTCGTTCTCCCCATATGCCATTTATAGCAGCCAGGATGCTTTCCCCAGGCTCGACTGCGTTGAAGATGGCACATTCCATCGCAGTGTGGCCGGTGCCACTCACAGCCAGGGTCATGTTGTTCTGAGTTTGAAAAGCATATTGGACCCCGCTCTTGATATCATTCATTATCTGCAATGTAAAATAAATAAAGTTTGCATACACATGAGGATGGTTAAAATATATTTATCACCATGCATCATTCTCAGCACCATATACGTGCACATTAACTAACTCGGTCTCTGCTGACTTGATAAAATTTGGTTTCCAGTACTTATTTCAGATTATACTCCCTTTTCACATATATGTCAGTTTGGAGACTCTAATCCGACACGAGTCCTGTCGTGGCACTAGAGAGGAAGGGCAAAGTCTGAAACTTTATCTGTAGAAGTCTGTAAAAGGTTACACTTACTGTTTATACAACAATAATGTTACATATTATTCATAAATGAAAGTTATATGTAATCTGGTTATCCATCAAGGTGAACAGGAAAGATCTCTAAAATGACATGTACTTTGTTTATGTACTTGGTTCATGTACTTGGTTTTATTAGATGGGAAGCTCCTCATGGACATAGCTTCTACCTCACTCACAAACTCACATTTAGCTGTACACTGCCATCTGCCAAGATTGGGGGTGGGGCGTGCTTGGGGGGGTATGACACCCCATTTTATAATATACGCTTTTGTAAGACATTCAAGATTTTGTGTGTTTTTATTAATACTCCCATCCTCATTAATAAGAAAATCAGGGAACTATAGGATTTCACTGGAGATACAAGGAGGAGGCGCTCCATCAGACAATTCAAACTTGTGACAGAATCTATGAAGTGTTTCTGATACGTCGACTTGCTTTTCTCGGTTGTCAGTTAGCTAAAAATATGTCTTAGACAAGCCAAATTTACCTCTGTTGAACAGTTTTACAATGTCAATATCAAGTATCCAATTATGCTATTAGTATGCAAATTATGTGTAACGTTAACAACTCAGCCTAAAATGTGCAGCCTATACCATTCAAGCAGTTACAAACTGACGATAATGATCCTATATTGTCCTGTTCACAGCAAAGTCACACAGTAACAGTTGTGCTTCACATCTGTGAGGACACTGCGTGTCCTTGTTCAGCAGTAATTTACCTCAAACATTTCCGGATGCATATGACCGATGATAGGATTGGCCCCAGCCTCCAAGATGCGAGGAGGCACGTTTGAGGGTCCGGGTCCAAACATGTGTCGGTGAGGAGCCACAAAAGGTTTTCTCAGGCATGTCGGCGGTGGCAAGGGAACGGACGACATGGTCAGGATGACAGACGGAGTCCAAATTGCAAAAAAAAAAAAAAAATGGTGTTGCAAGGATTTCAACGCAATTCCGCTATTCAGATGAGCACACCCATCTGTCTGACCAGTGAGGTCCTCGGTTCACGACTTTGTCCGAGTGCACGTAGGCACACGAGTTTTAAGCCCCTTTTTCATCTTTCTCTGTCAACCCTCAGATGTTTTGTATGCAGGCTGCTCTCTGAAAGCGTGCAAAATTTTACACAGCAAGCAGTGTGTTTACTAAAAGCTATCAGGCAAATATTCAAGTGTTAATTATTAGCCATGCAGGAGACTCCCAACACTGCCATGCTATAATATTGCTCTTCTTTAAGCTGAACAATACAGGATAGTTAAATGTTGTATGCAAGAAACAAGACTAAATAAGTTATCAACAGCTGGACAATTTTACAGTCTGGTAAATCAGTTATCTGGATTTGGGACTGTTCGTGTAAGTAAAGATTTATTTTATTTTGGGGTAAAGTCAAAAGCGGTTACTCGGTCACCTGTGCAAATTAATCATTCACATGCCCTCACTTTCTCTTCAAGAGAGGGAACACAAGGGAAGTGTGTCTTTTTTTTTTATTCCTCACCCTTCAATAACTCCCACGTGATAAGCACAGAGAGTTAATGAGGGAATATCAATGAATTGTCTGCCCCCGGTGCAATTTGTGCCAGAGAAAGGGGGGGGGCATCCTTGTGAACTCTTCAGTAAAGAAGCAAACAACAGAGTTAAGATTAAAAGACCTATTGAGATTTATTCGTCTACCCCATGTCAATATGTGCTATGGTTGGCCCTGAGGTGTCCGGTGATGAATGAGGAGGTGTTTCCCCAGAGGCTCAGGAGAGAAACAGCCCTGTCTGTACACCAGCCTTCCCCTCACAATGGTGGCCCACACCACTCCATGTAAAGTCTGGCCAAGGTAAGGAGTTAACTGCAAAATGAGAGGGAAAAAGGCTGTCTTTAAGGACATTCTCTAAATTAGGACTGTTGTTAGTTATAAATACATGCTACCATGTCACCTACTGAGCTTTTTTTTTTCTATGTGGTTTCAAGGATTATGTTTACTTACCTTGTTCTTATGATGTATGCTTGCCTCTGTGACCTGGGAAATTAGACAAGTAGAGATATTTCTAGATGTCAGCTGTTTAAAAGATTGTCTAGCACCATTTATAATCGGGTGGTGGCAGCAGGTTTTACTGGAGTCATCGCATTTAAATCACGGATTACATGAACACTGACTGAAAAAGTTGTCAAGGTGTATTATATTTAATAACGCAACATGTGTGTCAAAGCAAGGTCTGTTTACTTAGGGTCAACACAAAATCCACGTCAGAAAAGTCAGAAGTTGCTAGCTGATTCAGTATTGGGGTGTTTGTTCATGTCATGGACCCGCTTGTACTAGCCTTGAATTCTTTCTCTGGGTCCCATATGACCAAGTCAGCATCATAACCAGGGACAAGGCTCCCTTTCCGGTCACCAAGACTACAAAGGTGGGCGGTTTTCTGGCAGAGGAGCCTCACCACATCAGGCAGCAAAAAGCCTCTCTGACTGGCTGAACTCCAGAAGAGAGGCAAACCTATAAATGATTAAAGGAAACAGCGGGGTTAAATGGCAGCCATTAGAGCTTCTGCAGAAAGTGAAAAGAAATATTCTGTGCAGATTTCAGCAGTGACCGAAATGTAATATCAAAAAATCTGAATATGGTCAGACATATTCATGTCATCCTTATTGGTTTTATTATGCTCCCTTGTCTGTAGACTTTGACCCACCCTTAGAAGTAAATGATTAGGCTGGCTTCTAAACTGCAACTCGTTCTTGTTTACTTCCCTGCAGACTTTGTCCTCTGTGATTCATGTGATTGTCCCAGCAGAGTGATTGGATTGACCAGGAAAGAGGATTCTCAAATCTTGGGAACGTGGTTAATAAATAATTAGAAATAAACACGTCATCCACACTCCTGGCCTCAATTTCCTCTCAGGGGGAGAAAATGCACTTAAGTGAATGAGACAAGAACACCATGCTACTATTGCATCCTAATAATATACCACACTCTAAATGCCAACTCTTTGGTCCATAAACCATGTCCATGCTGTTGTTATGGTCTAAAAAAGATGAGGTGTTAAATATTGTAAAAGTCATAATGTGCTGTATTATTTATTGCGCTATGGTTGTTGTGTGTGATGCTTTAGAAATCACACAGATACTCGAGCCTCCATCAGTGGCCACCAGGCATTACACATGGTACATGATACTGCAACATAGTACTGTATCTGATCAATGTGTATCACTGGTCAGTAGTTACCCAATTGTAGGGAAGAGATTCCTCCCCAAGCCTGAGTGAAGTCTCCGCTACCCAGTTTCTTCAAATCGGGGGTGCAGGGGGAGTGATCAGACACAACCATGTCAATCTGTCCCGCTTTCAGTGCAGACCATAGCTGCCCCTGATTGGGCACAAGGCTTTAAGATGATCTATGTGTCATCATTGTTCAGAAACAACAGGTATTTGATCACTGATTGACTTGTGATTTCAAAGATGATAATAGTTTTAGCTTCAGTATGTGAGTTCATCATCCTACCAAGGTGTTTTTTTTTAAGAATACCTGGTTGGCATGTCCTCTGATAGGAGGGCAGCACTTGAACTGCGTGGCCCCTGCAGGTATGTCCTCTGCAGTGAGGCACAGGTAGTGGTGGGTAGTCTCCACTGTCAATGGAGCTCCAGCCCGCTGCGCTTCCTGGATCAGTTTCAGTGGCTCAGCAGAGGACAAGTGGACTATGTGGCATCGCACCCTGGAGCAAGCAGATAATAGCATCGATAATAAAAGAATGGCCGAGTCTTAACACTACCATACCCAGTTTAATTCAACACAATCTTGCCATGTTGCTGGTAGACACACTGATATGCTTACTGGTACTGGAGGCAGAGCTCTGTGACGGTGCGGATTGCCTCGACCTCCATGATATCTGGCCTGGACTGCAGAAAGGTGGCGTACTCACAGGGGTCTGATAGTGCAGCAGGCATTGGCAGAGGTTTGGTGTAATGTTCAGTTCAATTTCATGTCAAATTTATTCGCACAGCCCTATATACCAATTTAGTCCCAGAGGGCTTTACAATCGCATTACATTCTGTACGTCACACTCTTGTCATTAAACCTTTAATTTTTAGCCTTACTTTCAAACAGAATAACTTTACTTATCCCTACTGCACAATCAGGACTAAGAACACACATGAAAAATTAATGTATAAATAAAAACAGTTAACCAGCACTGATGACTGGATATGCCCATGATATATAATATGTGTTATATTATTACTCTTGTTTAATGACACTTACCCCTTGTCTCCTCAGATATCTGATGAACATCCTTCTCAGCATGAAACTTTATGGGGCAAATAGGTAGGTGTTAAATTTGCATTTATCTTATCCCCAAAACATAAATTTAAAGAGTAATAAAACCCTAAACTATTTTAGTGAGTTTTCTGACATATTCTACTAAAACATGCTGTGCTGGTCTTGACTCTGCGACGTAAGCATAACAGGATAAACACGACTACAGTTAATACAAATGTTGGATCTGTTCGATTTAGTTGAACCAGCAGACCTATCAGCATTGACAGACAGACAGAGACAGCACTAACAATTGTCAATGCTGGTTCTTTGGCACACCTACATCCAACACACTCATTGGTAATAGCTAATAGTGTTTATCCTGCCGGGCAGCACAGTGGTGCAGTGGTTAGTGCAGTCGCCTCACAGCAAGAAGGTCCTGGGTTCGAGCCCCAGAGTAGTCCAACCTTGGTGGGTCATCCCAGGTCGTCCTCTGTGTGGAGTTTGCATGTTCTCCCCATGTCTGTTTGGGTTTCCTCCGGGGGCTCCGGTTTCCTCCCACAGTCCAAAGACATGTAAGTCAGGTGAATTGGCGGTACTAAATTGTCCCTAGGAATGAATGGGTGTGTGTTTCAGCCCGACGGCCTGTCCAGGGTGTCTCCCTGCCTGCTGCCCCAATGACTGCTGGAATAGGCTCCAGCATCCCCATGACCCTGAGAGCGGGATAAGCGGTTAAGACAATGGATGGATGGATGTTTATCCTGCCATGCTTACATCAGATTACCAAGACCAGCCTGCCATGTTTTTAACTGTTCGATGGTCTTTAACCTGTAGATGTCAGCAAACACACTAAAATGGTCAAGGGTTTAGTCACTGTTTACTATTCACATTGTGGTTCATGTGATACAGTACTATGTGGTTTGTGGGTTACCAGTAGCACACTCCCTGTGCCTTGCAGCTGTTTCATGGCTGCGTGCAGGTCAGTGTCAGTGACATGACAGAACTCGTCCACCCCACTGTGGATCAGGAAACACTTGAAGCCAGCCACTCCGGCCTGGATCATGGGCCTCAGCTCTAACTGCAGGGACAAGGTCATAGTTTGTGTGTGCTTTATATGATACCTATAAACTGCGACTTGACTGCAGCTGCCAGTCATTCAACAAGGCTTTTCCCCACTGTACCTGGTTGCCAGGAACCACTCCACCCCAGAAAGCTGTGTCCACAAAACACTTCTGTGTGGCCTCCCTTGTCTTCTCATAAAAATTATTTAGTGTGGTGGTTGACGGGATGCTGTTCCTATGGAATCAATAAAAACGGCTTCAGTTGTATTTTGTCCTTTTATTACTTTTCCAAATTAAACAGATGGATGTTATTTCTCCTTTCCTTCTATTTGCTTATGATATTAACATAATCTAAACCTCAACATAAATCTTCCCACATCAATGTCAAAATGCATTTCTGCCTCATTTCTGCAACTAATAGTTAACTTTGATTCTGCAGTCTGTTTACCCGGCTGCCTCTGTCTACAACCCTTGACCGCTCATGTTGGATATTGACCCTGGAAACGGGGAGACCTTCTCTTACAGGGGCATGTCCACAATCGTGGTCACTCCTCCGGCCGCGGCTGCCTGCGTAGCGGTCCAAAAGCCCTCCCACATGGTGCGGCCCGGTTCATTCACATGAACGTGACAATCTACAATGCCTGGCATCACCACACTGTCGCCCACATCCAGTACCTGCCAGAACCATTAAAGTAACATCAATCTCAATATGTTGCTGTTTATTAGATAATAAATGATTGTTCCTGATTCTTCATGACAGTAACTGCAATTACGTGAACTACTATTCAAACAGATGTTTGGAGGGAACAAATCGGTTCAATTGTTTTCCCCAGCAGGGGGAGCATGCTGAACGTATGACCAGCATGGTACAGCTAGCCTACCTCATGTTCAGAATCCACAGTGTAGTCATCTGAGAGGATGTTATGAATTTTCCCATCCTTAATTATGATGACAGCAGGATGGGACCTCATTGCCAACCACTACCCGCTTACTTCTCACAGCGCTGACTGTTGATCCAAGCTCCATAATTGTGCCTTTAAGAAATAGTAGTCACCTTACCCTGCTTCTACACCTCTTATATGCTCAGCGATATATAGTTCAGTATCTTGACCAGAGGCTCCACCCCGTAGTAAGTGGGTCAAAAGGTAAGAGTTTGTTGACCTTTGTTCTCCCCAAATCCCAGCAGTTTGAGGAAATTTTTGATTCGGAAACCTGCTCAATCACCAAGTTAAATATTAAACATAAACAACACAAAAATTGATGACAAACTAATAAAGTCAATCCAACTGTTGAGATAATAATTTTGTATTCAGGAGCTTTTGAGAAAAACACAAGATTACGGTGTGTGTGTGTGTGTGTGTGTGTGTGTGTGTGTGTGTGTGTGTGTGTGTGTGTGTGTGTGTGTGTGTGTGTGTGTGTGTGTGTGTGTGTGTGAATTAATTAATTGTAAAGCACTTTGAGTGGCTGTTGCAGCTAGAAAAGCTCTATATAAAATGCAACTTGATTGATTGATTGATTGATTGATCGATTGATCGATCTTCAAATAAAGGTAGTCTGGTCAAATTGCTAGCTTTTTTCTCCTTGGATGTGGAAATTCATCCTGAAAACATATTCACTATATAGCACAGGCATTTTTAGATAGGTGAAGCTGAGCGCTGCATATTGAAATGGGACAATTTCAATATGCAACTTTGTAACTTTTTGAGGATAAAAACTGGTGCAACTTCTACATTCAAGTGAGCTAACATGATCAAGAAGGTGGTTCCCCCAGGGCGAGGAACCATTGCACTCCACTTGTGATGACCCCTTCGAATTCCCCAAATTTGAGAATCTCGACTGCATAATTTCTGGCGGCATGCCATAATTTCTGCATAATGGCGGCATGGTGGCACAGTGGTTAGCACTGTTGCCTCACAGCAAGAAGGTCCTGGGTTCGAACCCCAGAGTTGTCCAACCTTGGGGGTCATCCCAAGTCATCATCATCTGTGTAGAGTTTGCATGTGCTCCCCGTGTCTGCAGTGGGTTTTCTCCGGGTGCTCCAGTTTCCCCCACCATCAAAAAAAAAAGACATGCATGTTAGGGTTAGTACTCCTGTCTGTGCCCTTGACTGAGGCATGGCAAGACGAAGTGGAGTTGGTCCCCAGGTGCTGCATGGCGGCTGTCCACTGTTCCTAGCTACACAGATAGGATGGGTTAAATCAATAGAGTATATCAAAATAAAAAAAAAAGAAAGAAAAAAACCACTCATGACTAAAAATGTTTCCTATAGCTCCCCTGGGTGCGCATATCCCTGTCTTTGACCTTAACTTTTATGGAGTGAAATGTCCAATATAATTGGAATGACAAGATGTGGGAAATGTGTCTTTGGATGGGTGCTTCCTTTAAATATTGAATCAGACACACGGGGGGGTGCACCTCTTAAAAAAAAACAAAAAAAAAAAAACAAGCCAGTCTCACTAGGCAGCACAAACTCACTAAACTAATAAATTATTCAACTTCCAGCACCACTGAATTTAGATGAGGCAGAGGAGAGCTTGAAGGTTGGGCAGGCCAACACCATGGCTCCTCCTCTATGTTCCTGTGGTAGACGTTTGTGTTCCTGCAAAATCAAACTCAATTTACTTTGCTTTACTCACAGCAGTGAATCTATTGCTACATCATTTTAAAGTCATGGCCGCTAGGGTGCACAGTATTTCAGAGGAAGTTCATCGCTGCATAGACCACTTGTTTGTTCATAGAAATGATGTCACCCTTTTGGGTCTCTTCAAATTAAATCCTAGTCTTTTACTGCATTTTCCGCATGTTTTTGTGTTGTGTTGAGAATGTAAGGCCGTAGACAAAAAGGTCTGGGGCACACTCACATTGTACATGTTGGACCTTGAAATCTTAACGCTGATAAATTAAATAAAGCAATTGCATCAGAAAGAAGTGGGGCAGACAGTGGGCCAGAGAGAAATGACTCACAGAGGGAGAAGCTGAGTGATAAGCAAAGGGGAAAAGAGCACCGAACAGTAACATGTCTGGATTGAGGCTGTGTAAAGAGCAAGGTCACAAAACACAACTGCATTGTGTTTCACTCCGGCTGAAACTTGACCATCCCCAGCATCTCCTACCAGAAGCTTTAAGAGCAGCCAGACAGTCTCTGTTCACTACCCTCGATTGCTGCTATCGCTTCAAAAGCAATGGACTTTTTATGGCTTAGTGATTTATCTCAGCGTAAAAATGCTAAACATATCATTATATTCCCACTCATGTTTCGTATGTACCGACTGCTTTTGAAAGAAGTCTAAACTGTAAAGCATGCAAAGTGACATGTGATAGCCTGTAATTATATGGTTGGAAGGCAGTACATTTACTGTAAAGTGTATGTGAGAAACATGAAAAGCTGCTAGGAACAAGTGGCTGCTCAGTATACTGAAAATCTTGGTTCTGTTATTTTTCAGAATCTGTAGACTTTTGCCAATCTGTGCCAAATATGCTATTTTATGAAGTAGTTAAAAACCAAAGATAACAAAAAGTTGTATTTTTCTGATTCAGCAGCACCCAACTTGATTGTCTACTACATTATCACTGTGGCCTCTACATTTGGGGTTTGGTCCTTTGCACAAGTGCACACTGGCACTATTAGGCCCATTATCCTAAATTGAGAATCAGACTCAGGGTCAACTTTATTGGCCAAGTGTGGTTATGTGTATGAGGAATTTAACTCCATTTTACAGCAGCCTCTAGTACTTGCATATGGCACTAAAAAAAAAGAGAGAGAATTAAATGGAATAATAAATAGAATACTGGAGGTAAGTATGTATTGCACAACAGGTATGTCACTACTATATAGAGTTTTGTTATGGCTGAATAATTAATAACTTATGCTTACATATATTACTTTTATATTATATTACATACTAATATTATGAATTTATAAGTTATTGTGCTTATATGTTATATACTTAAAATACATTATATTATCAATCCATCCATCTATTATCCAAACCGCTTATCCTACACAGGGTCGCGGGGATGCTGGAGTCTAACCCAGCAGTCATTGGGTGGCAGGCGGGGAGACACTGGACAGGCCGCTAGTCCATCACAGGGCCCACACACACACACACACACACACACACACACACACACACACACACACACACACACACACACACACACACACACACACACCCATTCACACCTAGGGAAATTTTTTTGTATGGCCAATTCACCTGACCTACATGTCTTTGGACTGTGGGACGAAAACGGAGGACCCCGAGGAAACCCACGCAGACATGGGGGGGATATGTAAACACCACACAGAGGACGAGCCGTATAGCTATTATATTGAATGGTTTCTTGAATTGGCTTAAATATTCTTTGATGTTCTGGAGATAACGATAATCAGCAAACAGCAAAGATTACAGAATATGATAAACTGGGATTGAAAACTTTTGAATGTACTGAGCATAAATCACAAAATATAGAAAATGATATTGATCCAGAAAATAATTTCTTCAATAATATCAACAACAATTGTTGTTATTACACAGTTGATTGGTTTAACACAAAGGTATAGTCTGTTCATAAAATATCAATTATCCACTTTAACAACAGAAGCCTATATGCCAAAACATTATAGTATACTATATTATATTACATACTAAAACTATATACTACATATATGCTATATACTATTTATTTATTATATACTATATTATATTATATACTTATGTTATAATTATAACAATAGCAGTAATAAAATTTATCATATAATTATATACTATATTATATACTTGTGTTATAATTATAACAATAATAAAATCTATTATATAATTATATTATATTATATTATATACTTATGTTATAATTATAACAATAATAACTTGTAACAGGCATGGGCATAAGTCCATAAATCCTGGGATGGCATCCAGCACTTTACCTGTGCCCCCGCCCATGGTGTTAGTGGTTGTGTCTGGAAGGGCATCCGATGTAAAATTTTGCCAAATCATCATGCGGATTGACAAAACCGTACCGGACCAGTCGAGGCGCCCTGCTGGATTGGCCAAGGCCCAGGTTAATAATGGTGCTGTGCCCTCTCAGGGTACCGATGGAAACTATAAAATCTGCTGTGGCAACCCCTGAAAAACAGGGCACAAGCCAAAAGAGGAAGAAGGTACAGCAGTGTATGTGTATTTACAATGGTACATTTGTATTGCACCTCTGGTTTAAAAGACAGTGTATCATTTCTAAGACAGTGGGACCTAGTCCATAGATAAATTACATTCTTGTACACCTTCGAAGCATTTTATAAGTCACTTGGGGAAAAGCGCCTGCTAAATGAGTAAATGTAAATGAGTAAATGTAAATGCAAATGTGAATACAAAAATTTCAGTCAGTCAGTCCAAACCTTTCAGAGCCGATAATAAAAAAACAAAACAAAAAAACCCCACATCAACTTAACTGTCAGATTTATGTAATATTTTGAAGGTGTGTTCCTTATGACAATGTATACAGCACATCACTTGCTAATCTAACTTGAAATCTAATGTGTTAATGAACAATATTGAACATTTTGGAGCATAATGTTGAAACTCCTGAACAGATTGGTCATTATCTTACCTATAATGATCAATGAGAAATAACTGTAAATGTTCAAAATTAGTTTTATTCTTATATTGCATATGCAGTTGAATGCTCTCCGAGGTCTCCTACCAAGTTGAAACATCCTGTGAGAGGGAGAGCCCCTAAAACTGATTCAGTGTTGCAATTAAAAGTATTAAATTGTCAAGCCTAAATTTAATCCACATTTTAACTTGTCTTAAATAAGCGTACCTTACATGCTTACATGCAGCAGTTAAATTTTCTCAAAGGCATCTTAATTAAAGTTTGCCAGTATTTTTTTCAATTGAAACAGCAAAACAATGTTCACCCAAAACAATTTCTCCTAAAGAAATGTGTTTTCCATCATGGCCAGATTTGGTTTTGATAATGTATGTGACATTGAGATATAATAAATTCCATCTATTCCATAATCCCAACCAATTATCCTGCTCTCAGGGTCACGGGGATGCTGGAGCCTATCCCAGCAGTCATTGGATGGCAGGCGGGGAGACACCCTGGACAGGCCACCAGACCATCACACAAGGCCAACACACACACATTCACACTTAGGGACAATTTAGTATGGCTGATTCACCTGACTTACATGTCTTTGGACTGTGGGAGGAAACCAGAGCACCCGGGGGAACCCCACGCAGTCATGGGGGAGAACATGCAAACTCCACACAAAGGACAAGCCCAAGGTTGGACTACCTCAGGACTCAAACCTTCTTGCTGGGAGGCGGCCACACTAACCACTGTGCCACCGTGCCGCCTTATGGCATAATATAAACTTATATAATCAGTTGCATTACTTATATATTTTACAAAGTATTTAAATGTTTTTTGATAAGACACTTGTTGGAAGAATAGTCATAGCTATCTCAATAAGGCGATGAACATCTTTCATATCACGCTGTGCTCCCAACTGAGAAATTTTTGACTTGTAATTGGTATTGTATAAAAAAGAGCACAGATAGACTTTCCCCACTTTTCAAGAACTAGATATAAAACTCAATCCCCAAAAAAATAACCCAGAGCACAGCTGAAAAAAGAGCACTTTATTAAGTAGGCATACACAACAAATCAGGTAACACATGTAACACATGTCATGCAAATCGTTTGTCTAATGTCCTGCTGCAAGTATAATGACTTTTATGACACATAGCTCTTTCCCTCCGTATGTTATGAACTCCACCCGAGTATGTCTGGATGCTAAATTTGGTGATTCACTTCATCGATTCACGGGAAATTTCCACTGCACAGACTATTGTTGTTGTGTGCCAGTCTCTTCTCAGCTTGACGTCTCTGACTTTTACCTGCTAAGCTCAACAAAGATGTGTGCATGTTTGCACTGTACAAACATGGCTCTTAAACTGTTGGGGGGGATATTCTTGTATCTGCTCTTTATTCAAAAATCAAATTCAGGGCTCAGTAGTTTCTATGCACAACAGTGGGAATTTGGGATGAGGCACTACGTCGTATGCTGGCTCTCGTTTTGGCCATATGCGCCTCTCCCTGTCTCTCTGTCTCTGTCTCTGTCTCTGTCTCTTTCTCTCTCTCTCTCTCTCTCTCTCTCTCTCTCTCTCTCTCTCTCTCTCTCTCTCTCTCTCTCTCTCTCTCTCTCTCTCTCTCTCTCTCTCTCTCTCTCTCTCACCCTCCACCCTCCCACTTCTTTCTTTTTCTCTCTTCACCCTCTCCTCCCACCGACTACTGCATTGATGCTGTTACTTCTCCCAACGGTGACGTCACCGGCTCAGTCAAGCTCAGCATCCTTGCCGAGGGGCAGGGAGACAACAGAGCCATTTTGGCTGCTAGAGCAACAAAACACACAAACACTCTTCAGGGGTTTCCGAGTGGTAGAAGACCGAGGGCATATTGTAAAACAAATCCGCGTAAAATACCAACACCGCTTCATGGAAGGGAAAGGAGAGAGGAGGTGCTGCTAAGCGGTGCAGGTACCAGACCTGGGGGAGGAGGAGGAGGAGGAGGAGGAGGAGAAGAGAGAGAGTGGAAACTGAGGAAAAAGAAGCGTATCGCAAAACGGGCACGTGAACAAAAAGAAAGGCACGCCTGACGTTGAAAAGGTAGGATTCCCCGCTATTTATTTATTTATCTTTAGACCAAAGTCTTTGCTCTAGGTTAGTGCAATTTTAACGAGGCGGTATTTATTTACTCAGTGTCAAGTCTCCAGGGATGGGATTGGCACAGGGTGCGGCCATTGAACAAGCTGTCAGCAGCACTCGACAACACGATGTTAATGAACGCGTCTGGTTTGCCAGAACATTACCTGTCTCACTGTATTTACCCCAAACCTCCTCGAATTATATCGATATAGCACGCAGATGGGATATGACACGAAGAAATGCCATGTCATTGTGTGCAGCTAGGTAGGTAAACTAGTCTCTTAAGGCGTGGAAATAAGACAGATAACACGAATTCAGCGAAATGTCCTCAATATACTTGAAAATCACGCGATGTTAGAAAGCTTTCTCGTCTCTTATCTGGTAGCATTGTTTGACTCGCAGGCAGCCGTGGCTGTCGTGATCGATGCTTTGCGAATACACGTCATCATATTTTATTTTATTTTCGCTTTTTTTTAAAAAAATAGCCTGAATTGTATAAAGGTATTGTTTATTTCAACGGCATGTTTGGTTTTTCTCTTCACATTGCCCTTTTTTTTTGTCAAAATGGTGGCCGCCCAGCTGCATCTCCATCACCTAACAGCTCTGAGCAGGTGCTGCTTCAAACCGTATGGATGGATATGGATTCATATCCACGGATCTGGATGTTTCCGTGCACCAAATGTTAATTTTTCACAAGTTAACTCTGCAGCAAGGTACCCTACCAAATCAAGATGGGCGCAGTACGGATGTAAAACATGTAGCAACACAATATATGACAATGCGAATGACTCGGTATATGCTAGCTGTAAGTTTCCTCCAGCAAGATTCAGATGGTACGCTTGTTAGTATGGAGAGGAGTGGGCAGATAAGGGCAGCTTTTAAAATCGCCCCTTACCCCCCCTCCTCCCACAAACACACCCATTAAACACACACAGCTCACTTCTCATTGTCAAATTTGACAAATGAGCAACAAAATTCACAAATCGATCTATAGTTTCTTACATTTGATATCATGACAGTATGTATGATATGTTCAATCTAGGGTCTGGATATGAATCAATGCTTTAGTTGGTTTTCAGAATGATCTCATGTCTAAAGGCTTTGTGTGTGTGTGTGTGTGTGTGTGTGTGTGTGTGTGTGTGTGTGTGTGTGTGTGTGTGTGTGTGTGTGTGTGTGTGTGTGTGTGTGTGTGTGTGTGTGTGTGTGGTACAAGGGTTGAGTCATATCTGTGTATTGGTTAGTGAAAAATGGCCTGTCTTTTGAATCTAATGGGGGCGGCACATGTTTTTGTAGCCTAACATGTCAGTGACATAGCTTCCATACTGACATACTGTTACTTACTTTAACAACAAGCCTTCATCCATTAGTAGGTTCCTTCATCCCACAAAAGCATCCATCTTTCAAATGTGCCAACTCAAGGCAGTGCGCCAGGAAGCAGAGTGACACAGCAGTTTTCACAACACCTTTTAATGAGGACGAGATCTTGAATGATGAACTCCTGGAAAATATATTAATTGTTGATACAAATGTATTGTTTATCATGGTAGCCCACTAAAGGGAGATTTTTTTTTCTGTGGTGTTTTTCTTCAGCTGAATCAAGAGTCTAAGTACAGGGATAAGGGCTATTATGTATTGCACATAATGTAATGTGATTATAAACCCCTCAGGGATGGATTTGTAATTCAGGGATATAGAAATAAAATGTGACTTGACTTGACTCGGAGATTTTGGGTAATAATAACTGCATTCAAGGGAATGCAGTGTTTCCTTCATAGTAGTCTAAAAATTATGTGGCCTACATTAGCCTAATGATAACTGTATATCGCCTCTTATTTCACCTGTGTAAGTCAATCCTTGTGTATGTATCTGAAGATTGTTGTGTTGTCGTATTGTTATTCTATGTTAAGTACACTGAGAGAGCCACGAAACCAGAGTCAAATTCCATGTATATGCAAACCTGCATGGTCAATAAACATGATTCTGATTCTGATATGAAGTTAAGCACTGAGCTGTCGTAAAGGCTCACTGCAGTGTGTATTGCTTACCATTAAGATTCTCATCAGAGTGAAAAATGATTATAATTGTACTGCGTCAGATGATGAGTCATTATCGTCCCTGGAACCTATTCAGTATCTACTCTATAATCATACAGTTATTGTATGATTATATTACATATTTCATATTTCATAATGTGAGTATGTTAACATATATTATTAGTGATTATGGGATACTATTGTGAATATCTGAGTATTGCAACCTACTACGGTAATTGAGCTGCTAGATTCCCCAAGAGTCAAACGCAGGATTTGTCATTGGGTTCTGTGTTATGGGGCCATTGTAATCCTGGGAAATAGTCTGACATTTAGCAGTGGCTGCACTTCTTTTGTTGTCGCTAGTCCGGTTATCCACCTCCCCTGACTGTAGCTGACAATGCATGGTCTTTTCATGCTACAGCCACATAGCCCTACTCTCCTCTAATCGTTTCTGTCAATAGGTGCAATATTCTGCTTTTGCTAATTATGACCAATTCTACATCCTAAAGAAGGTTGAAGGGTCAGTATCCCCACTTTTCACAGTTAACTGAAGTAGTCTTTACATAGCAATCTTTTCCAGATCCAAACAAATGCCATTTGACATTCTGTACAGTGGCTCACCTTAAATCTTTTCAGTAAACAGAGAGGCATAATCACTTTGGGACTTTCTTTAGAGAAACATATTTCAGAATGTTACCATAGCTCTATTGTGCTTTACTCATTTGATTGAAAGTGATAGATAATGGTAGACTTATGATAATTGGGTTAATTGGGAATTCTGTCTGTTTTGTTTTGTAGATCTCCAACGTGCTGGTTCTGATCTCGCCCATAAGAGAGGGCACCCCAAGGTGCTAGGAAGGCAGCACCATGGCAGGGGCCTCTGTAAAGGTGGCGGTGCGTGTTCGCCCCTTTAACTCAAGGGAGATTGGGAAAGAAAGCAAATGCATCATTCAGATGTCTGGGAATACCACCAGTAAGTACTCTAACCGATGCTAGTTTAATATATAGCAAATTGTAAACAGCTTCAGTTATCTATCTGAAAAATTCCACAGCCATATATGTGTTAAGTTTCTGTTTGATTTAAATACTCTTATAGATTGCAGTCATTGAGTTTCACAGGAACAACATGCAACATACTGTATGGGCATGTCACATACTGCATGTTAAGTATCAATAGCATTTTTTACTACAGCAATAGGATGGCAGCAGTAACCTGGGCATCAGAACAGTATAATGGTTACGGAAACTGTCCTTCAAAAGGAAAGCCATGACTTAATCTGACAGCAGTTTATGACAGCAAGCATCTGCCCTATGAAAGTGTCCTTGAGCTAGATATTAAATCCCCACAAGTTATAGCAAAACTTTTTGTTCATTGCAAGTTCAACGCTCAGAATCTGACTCATTTGTATGCAATGTTTGTTTTGTTATCTTTATTCACAGCACTTTTTGACTTTAAGTGCTGCATAGTTCCTCTTATTTCTCCTTTTTTGTCTCGTTTTTCTTCTTCCCCCTCATTATATAATGAATATTCTTTATTATTATTATTATTATTATTAACTTCGCTATAGAGGAAATGCCAGATTGACAACTCTGGGGGAGCAATCTTTTGATGCTGTCAATATAATATAATCACGCTGTAACTTGAAGGGCCATAATCTCTTTGACCTGGCATTCATTAAGAGATAGACTAGTCATTCATTAATGTGGCTGTTGAAAGCAAGGCGGAGTTTTAAAACTGACTATTAAACAGCTTTCTATAATTAAGACCTCATTTTTCATTTTAATCTCTGAAAACAACACAAAGCAATAATGCTAGGGGCATCCTGGTGGCTCACCTGGTAGAGCACATACCACATAAGGCTGAGTCCTTACTGCAGCGGCCTGGATTCGAATCTGGCCTGGGCCCTTTGCTGCAAGTCATCCCATGCCTTTCCTGTCTCTCGTGACTATCGCTATCTGATAAAGATGGAAAATGCCAAAAAAAAAAAAATCTTAGAGAAACAACAACAACAATAACGCTAGATAAGACATCATCAGTATTGAACATTAATGTAAAATTTGGAAATTGAATAAATAATATCCAGCTGAAAGGGAAAAAAAAGAAATACATTTGGCCTGGTTTATTGGTGCTGACATATTGCAAGGCAGTGCTAAGTAACCACCATGCAATGTGTTTGCATTCTTGTATGAACCCAGAAATACAACAGTTTGAACTTGCCCATGTAGGCTGCCATGTTTTGTTCCTTATAGCTATATGCATGCCATTTGAAAGCATGTACAAAAAAAACGTAGTGATTTAGACTGTCCTGCATTCCTTGGGATACCGATGCACGGAGAGAGGACCCTAGTCGGGAGAAGACTGGAGTGATACTTGATCTCTAGTCTGCTTAGCAAGGTAAAGCCATTTGTCAATAATGGATGAGACTTCCTGAAATATTTAAAGTTTGGCCTAATTTAGCCATCTCCTCTCCTTCTTCCTTGTATCATGGGTGACTGGAGACAACAAGCGGGTTTTCTTTTTTGGACAGTCATTTTTGATGATGCCCATTGTCATTGTGTGCTGCTTGTTGTGTAGTTTCTTTCCTCCCTCAATGACTCGAACAGTCTATTTTTATAGTATATTATTCCTCAACAGATAAAGTCCTGCAAAACGAGACCAAAAAAAAAAATCAATCATGAAAATTAATACCTAAATCAGTACAGGATTTGGTTGCTTGTTTCCTTACTTGTGGCAAAAACCTGCTCCGTTTAAGAGTGTTGTCAGCAACCCGGCAGAGCAACTTTGTCAGTCTTCAGAGCAGTGGCTGATGGGTATTTTTCAGTCATCATTGTCTTCTTAAGCAATGTAAAATTAGATCAAAGATGGTCCACTGGGAATGTAATGACAATATGTGTACCTTTGGAATGTCCTTGGAGGCTTTTTTTAGGCTGTTTAATCTCAGAATGCAGTTTCCTAACACAGAGAGCTGAGATTACACTTTTTTTTTTACACTTTTAATTACAGACAAAATGTGCTATTTGTGTACTTGTGTGGATTATACTGGTATGCTGGAATTATAGCAGACATGATGTTTTTACTATGTTTGCTTTGTCATTCTAATATGTTAATGTGCTGTAATTTCCTTCAGTTCAGGGTCCTCTTCAAAGAGGTAGAATTGTTTTGGACTTTATCATGTAAGACGTGTGTCATTGCTCAGGTACCAGTACCAATCTGGGCTGTCTAAATACTGTAGGTCCTGTGGTGCAAATGGAGACTTGGCCCAGAGGTTGAGGAGGCATTGATGGAAATATAGTTTTGAAGATAAGAATAACTACAATAACTTTATGTTTAGTGGTTCTGGACATTTCAGAGCTTTTCTTAGAAATACTATGTGTAGGACTTTTTTTTTTATCTGTATATTAACAGGAAATTGAATGGATGATTACATGCATTCTATTTGCATGAAAGTGAGCGTTGAAAACTGCAGCTTTAATGATCTGCTCGGGCTTTGATTTTTGATTTGGTCAGGTCAGTGAGCTCTTGGGCAAAAAAGGTGGATAATGAACTATATATAGGTAGATATTGGACTGGTAAGCAACAAGATTGCATATAAAAATAAAATGTGTTGATAGAAAGCAGATCACAGTGGATATAGGATATAATGTCAGCATTACACTTGTGCATACTAGTTAGTTAGATAACTGTATTAACTAGTTCTGGCTGTATTTTAGTACTAATTTTGCTCAAACAAAAAGTTCAATGGCTAATTTGAGAGCATCATCAGCAGTATTTGAAAACCTCATCTGAGCTCAGCTCATGTCTGATTCAAGCAGACACACTGAGACATTATTAGTGAGACAGCATTGCTTTTCAGCAGAGCAGATTGTTCTCTGCCATACACAGTCAATGGCTGTAGATGTGGACTCTAGGATTTCAGCAGGCTGATGTCATGAAAAAGGCCCAGTGGTAGCAGTGTCTGGAAAGGCTACAGGGCGTGGGTATAAATGGCACTTTTTTATGTTGTCTGGGCCAAGGAAAGAAGGAAGAGGGATTTGAAGGCTTTTGTGTATCTCACTCTGCTTTGTTCTCCTTGACACCCATACATTGGTCAATAGCTTGGTTCCCACAGAGCAGGAGAATGGCAGTGATCTTGTTAGGGACAGGCTTGGCTGAAAGATATTCTCTGCAGCCCTGATTAAAATGCGGGACACAGACCTGAAGTTAGCAAAGGCCACTTTTTTTGTTGTTGGGGTGGGGGGGTTATTGGGTAGAAACACTTGATAAATAACTGATCATAGATTCATTCTGAATTCAAGATGAATGTGTACTTTAAGTTTGACTGCTTGACTTGTATAAAATATCTCCTTCTATACTTTACCATCAGATGTGGTCACATTTTCCCAGTGAGCTTGTATTGTAGTGAAGCTAGTATCATTTTATTTATTAATGTATATTGTATGGATATATACAATTTTAAAAAAATATTTTTGGATTATAAACAACCTTTGTAAGGTCATCCACGGTCTGTATAAGATAATAAAGTACAGAGCAGAAGAACTGTCCCAGCATTGAATATAGTGCCTGTATTAGCATTGGCGGGCTGGTCAGTGGGTTTACATCCCCTCTGCCAGACCTGCTGACGCAGCCACATTTCCTCTGCTATTGACTATGGCAGGTCACCCGTAACAGTCTGACTGGTATCTCTCAGTCACAATTATAGCACCACCAACAGCAATAGCGCAGAAAACAAAGAGGAGGTGCTGTATCGTAACATGTAACTTAAAAACACAAGACGAGAGTGACTAAATTTAAACTACAGAGATGATAATGAGCATAATTACAGTAGATGATTTGAGGGGTATAGCTTGCACCATAGACAGACAGGGGTGGATCTACAGGGTGGCAAGGGGTGGCAGCTGCCACCTCTGGGACACAGTCTTGCCACCCCTTTGCTACCCCAGGAAAAAATCTCTAGATCCACTACTGTAGACAGATGATGTGTGCAGTGTGTGCGTGTATGTGCCCTTACCTCTTCACCACAGAAAACACCTGCTCCCCCAGAGCAGATGACTCAGATGTTACTATAACCCCTCTGATTATAGCTCCCTTGTTAATATCCTGAATTTGCGTCATCCATGAGCTCAACACCTAACGGTTATCACATTTTTCCTTCATAAAAGGAGAAGTAGATGAACAGGCGGGAGGGTGAGTAGATAAGGGGGCAGAAGGGTGGTGGTGTTGGGGGGGTTGATGGAGAGCAAAGACATGTGCTTATTCTAGTCACTGAAGATGCTGCTAAGGCTGGCTTGACACATAAGCAGCAAGGCCCCCGAGCGTCAGCAGAATAGTGTCTATACTAATTTAAATGTCTGGACCTGCCTATTCACCCTCTTTGACCTGTCTGTAATTGGCCAATCATTGCTGCACTTAAGTAATTGCTGTATATGAAAGCAAGGCACTTTCCTTTTCAGGGACATGTGCAAATCATGGCACAATCAGAGAAAAGAAACAGAAAAAAATCATGCTTTAGAGATAACAAGGCTAGTTAAGACTGATATCTTGACATCCGTTTGGTATTTTTCATGTTAGAGGTCATAAATATAATACAATTTTCTTGTCGGGACAAGTTTAACTGGTGGCTCTTTGCTCGGTGAACTTGGCAGCAGAGCCGACGGTCCTGTAATGAAACATTCAAGTCTGCCATCAGTACTCCCCCAGATCAGCTGTTTGTTGATTCTCCTTGGACAACAAAGGCAACTGAAAACCTCCTGGGTCCCAGGTTATTAATATTTGAATACTATATAGGGGTTGTACATGCTCACATATGTAATTTTATCTGGCTTTATTTGATAGTGTTGAAGCAATTGCAGTGATCAGTCAAGAAACTCAGTGATTATTACCCGCTGTCTGTACAATATGACAGTTTAATGGCTTAGCAGGCCGACACAGCTAGAAATCCTCAAAGATGGCAAGGATGAAACATGATCTCAGGGATATCAGTTCATGTGCGTTATTAGAAATGTTTTCAAACTGCCTCAAGGTAGGCGTGTGAAGAGACTTTGATAGCCACAAACTGATTGACAGAACAGCATCTACCATGTCGGTACTTGAATACAGTGGTGCTTGAAAGTTTGTGAACCCTTCAGAATTTTCTATATGTCTGCATAAATATGACCTAAAACATCATCAGATTTTCACACAAGTCCTAAAAGTAGATAAAGAGAACCCAATTAAACAAATGAGACAAAAAATTATACTTGGTCATTTATTTATTGAGGAAAATTATCCAATATTACATATCTGTGAGTGGCTAAAAAATGTGAACCCCCCCCTTGTGCAGCAATAACTGCAACTGAACGTTTCTGGTAACCATTGATCAGTCTTGCACATCGGCTTTGAGGAATTTTAGTTCATTCTTCCATACTGAACAGCTTCAACTCTGGGATGTTGGTGGGTTTCTTCACATGAACTGCTTGCTTCAGGTCCTTCCACAACATTTCGATTGGATTAAGCTCAGGACTTTGACTTGGCCATTCCAAAACATTAACTTTATTCTTCTTTAACCATTCTTTGGTAGAACGACTTGTGTGCTTTGGGTCATTGTCTTGCTGCATAACCCATGTTCTCTTGAAATCAGTTCACGGACAGATGTCCTGACATTTCCCTTAAGAATTTGCTAGTATAATTCAGAATTCATTGTTCCATCAATGATGGCAACCCGTCCTGACCCAGATGCAGCGAAACAGGCCCAAACTATGATACTACCACCATCATGTTTCACAGATGGGATAAGGGTCTTACACTGGAATGCAGTGTTTTCCTTTCTCCAAACGCTTCTCATTTAAACCAAAAAGTTCTATTTTGGTCTCATCTGTCCACAAATTTTTTTTCCAGTAGCCTTCTGGCTTGTCCGTGTGATCTTTAGCAAACTGCAGACGGGCAGCAATGTTCTTCTTGGAGAGCAGTGGCTTTCTCCTTGCAGCCCTGCCATGCACACCATTGTTGTTCAGTGTTCTCCCGATGGTGGACTCATGAACATTAATATTAGCCAATGTGAGAGAAGCCTTTAGTTGCTTAGAAGTTACCCTGGATTCCTTTGTGACCTGGCCGACTATTACACGCCTTGCTCTTGGAGTGATCTTTGATGGTCGACCACTCCTGGGGAGGGTAAAAATGGTCTTGACTATGGATTGGTGGAGTTCAAACTCTTCAGAGATGGTTTTGTACCCTTTTTCAGCCTGATGAGCATCAACAACGCTTTTTTCTGAGGTCCTCAGAAATCTCCTTTGTTCTTGCCATGATACACTTTTACAAACATGTATTGTGAAGATCAGACTTTGATAGATCCCTGTTCATTAAATAAAAAAGGGCACCCACTCACACCTGATTGTCATCCCATTGATTGAAAACACCTGACTCTAATTTCACCTTCAAATGAACTGCTAATCCTGGAGGTTCACATATTTTTGCCACTCACAGATATATTGGATCATTTTCCTCAATAAACAAATTCCCAAGTATTATATTTTTGTCTCATTGTTTAATTGGGTTCTCTTTATTTACCTTTAGGACTTGTGTGAAAATCTGATGATGTTTTAGGTCATATTTATGCAGAAATATAGAAAAATCTAAAGGGTTCACAAACTTTCAAGCACCACTGTATATCTTTAAGATCTTGGTGGATTACGTAATGCACTGGTTCACAGACTGATGTCATTTTCCCATATGGTTATTTTTGTGGGCAAACAATGCAGGGAAACAATCAGATTTCCCAATTTAAAGGAGCCACGCTATTGGAAAAGGTCTGTAGCTAATGACTCAAGACACCATGATGCTACTGTAACCGGTTATTTTCTTGCCCGGTGCGGGATTCGATACGGGGTGTACTGCACCACAAGGCGACATCACTAACCGCTCGGTTAAAGGGTCAGACCCGTTAGCTAGGGGCTAACGTGTCTTATTAGTAGTTTACAGTCGTCACCCTCCCCGGAAGTGCGCCCTCGCGCTTTGTTATTCCCGCGCTCCGAAGAGACTTCTGAGGATCTGCACACTTCCAGATCCCACCGCTGCCACCAATGTAACCGGTTATTTTCTTGCCCGGTGCGGGATTCGATACGGGGTGTACTGCGCCACAAGATGACATCACTAACCGCTCGGCTAAAGGGTCAGACCCGTTAGCTAGGGACTAACGTGTCTTATTAGTAGTTTACACTACTAACTAACCCGATCATTTCATAAAGATCTTGGACAACAAATACCCAGACGATGCTGTACCTGCTTCTACAGTACCAATATCTGCTAATAGAAAAATAGTGCCGTGCCGCAGGCTGTACTGTATCCACATTTAGATTTGGCTGTCTTCCAGGTACCATGATACGTCACGCCTGGTAAATGAGGTCTCATCTCTTTGTCATGGTGAGGTATGGGCCTGAAACACTAAACCCCAGGCAGCCACCCTGGCCTATATTCCTAAAGCTGAAACACAGAGGCTGTTTATGAGAGGGGAAACAACAGTGTGTACACTCGCTTAGGAATGTACTTAGCCTAGGGCTTTTTCCCGTGCTGTCAGGAGACACAATGGTGACTTGAGCTTTGCACGAGACGAAGAAGCTTGTTTGTCATGGGCACAGTGAAGCAACACAAGAGTACTGAAAATGGTGGAGTATTTATACAACTCCACATTGGTATCACTTCTTTATATCTCTCCACATTTTGTTCTGAGTTATCGCCATCCGCAAAGGATCTGTCAATAGTTTTGAGTGCTGAAATTGTTGAGCAACATGATCACTGTGCATTGTTTAAAGCCTGTCAGTCACTGCTTGACTCCACAGCAGTATGGCACAGGAATGGCTGCTTAATGTCCTCAGGGAAACAACAGTCAATAGGAATGCTCTTTTTACACTTTGTTTTTATGTACTTGGTCATAAAATGGCTCTCAAGAATATCAAGAAAAGGAGGAACAATACCATGTCAAAGTCATGAAATTGCTTAAAGTTGCTTGTGGATGTTTTTTTTTTTTTTGCAAAATCCCGGGTCTTTAGGCATGTATATGGAAAAACACAATTGTCTTAATTTCTCTGCATGTATCACCTTTATCTCTGCAAATATACTGATATTAACGTATTAGGCAATTCTCTCCACCTTCTCTCATGGATGTCACATCCAGTTAGCTGGTACATGGTCAGGGGGTGGACCTCTGATGGCGAGTCAGACCTTACACAGCCTCATAATACATGTAAAATTAATCATTTGGGGTTGTCTGATGTGCTAATGCAGCAGTGCTGAATTTTAAGAATATGCCAACTGTTGTATGTGGAAAGTGAGAGCCTCAGAGAACACAAGTCACCAATGCTGTTGCAGCAAAGGAAACTGAGAGTACAGTAAATACTGCTTATTAATGAGATGTAGAGTAGTGACAAGGGTTTGACTCATTCATCTTCGCAATAGAAGTGAATAAGACGAGATTGTTCGGGTTTGAGATTGTGACTCAGACAGTCTGTTAAGATGCAGCTTAGGTTATATGAAGCCAGGTTACATTTTTCAGGTAAAATTCATTACATTACTTTTTTATGCCAAACTAAAATTTGAAAATGAGGCAAAAATATTGCTCTATTAAGTTTCAACCAGCGGAGAAATATATCAAAACTCAGATTTCTTTTGTCCTTTAGTGACCTCAAGAGAGTCATTCATGTGTCTATTTAGACTGCTGATCACATCTGATCAGTAGTCAAAATGTATTTATTCTATTTATTTACTCTGAGTTTCATTATCAGCCATGTATCACTATCAGACAAAAGCTTCAGACCAAATGAATAAGTCTGAAATTTCTCTGTTCCTACCTTACCCAGAAGCAACTCAAAATGCTGCTGCTAGTCTTCTAATGGATGAAAAGAAACTGGAGCGTACCATGTTTTTCATCATATCTTAGTCTCATGGCACTGGCTGCATGTAAATCAGTCAAGTTTATTTGTGTAGCCCTAAATACCAATAAAAGTCTCAGATGACTTTTCACAAAATGAAAAACAGGTAAACACACTAAATAACATTTGACACTAACACCCTCTATCCTTAAAACCCACCTAAGTCTGGTACCAGAATACATATCAGACCAATTAACACTGTATGAATGTGAAAGCAGCCTCAGGGTCTTTAGCACAGGCTCTTTTTGTCGTCTCCAGGTTAAAGTTCATGGCTTGAGCTGATACATTTCTGTTAGAGCCTTAGAGACTAACTCAGGGTACCAAATCAATCGATCAATCAATCAAACTTTATTAACATGGCAAGCAGTATGAAAGTTGGTCATTTAAATGAAGTCATCATGTTGATCAGCTAATTTGCAATAATGCCAAAACTATCACAGTTTTGTTGTATAGGTTTGTCGGCCTGCCAGTGTCTATTTTCATTTGAAAAAAGTTGATTTGATTGAGTTGTCATGACTCACATTTTTGCATTATAAATTGCATTGCGAATTATTGGTTAAATCTGAGATATTTTGAGATACTTTATTGATCCCCATGGGGAAATTATGCTCTGCATTTAACCCATCCTAGCCGTGTAGCTAGGAGCAGTGGGCAGCCACCGTGCAGCACCCGGGGACCAACTCTAGTTCATCTTGCCATGCCTCGGGCAACGGCACAGACAGGAGTATAAACCCTAACATGCATGTCTTTTTGATGGTGGGGGAAACAGGAGCACCCGGAGAAAACCCATCACAGACACAGGGAGAACATGCAAACTCCACACAGAGGATGACCTGGAATGACCCCTGACCGGGGACCTCTGTGAAAATAGATTTTAAAAAAATGTAGTTTTGTGTTGCCTTTGCTGAGGCCCAGATGCTGAGCGTCTATCTCTCATCTTCGTACAGAGAGTAAAGGTGACTCAGGCTTGTCTGGCTCTGTTAACACAGCATGATGCTGAGCGAGCCCAGATCCAGTTTCACATGGACAGCTCTCACCCTCCATCTGACCTGTGTTCTCTGCCCTGTCTTTCAGCCATTATCAATCCCAAGCAGCCCAAAGAGAACAAGAGCTTCAACTTTGATTACTCCTACTGGTCACATACCTCTGTAAGTACTTCCATGCTCCCACAACATCAGTATTGCTGTTCAAAAAGAACACACACACACACACACACCCATAAGAAACCGACCAACTATAGCATATATTTACGTGAACTTGATTGTGAAAGACAGCTGAAGACATTGAGTAGGTAATAAATATTTGTGTCTTGGACTCTCTGTGTTCAGTTCAGTTACCATCTCACCTCCTAATCTCTGTCCGCAGCCCGCAGACATCAACTATGCCTCGCAGATGCGGGTGTACAAAGACATCGGTGAGGAGATGCTGCTGCATGCCTTTGAGGGCTATAATGTCTGCATCTTTGCTTATGGACAAACTGGGGCTGGCAAGTCCTATACCATGATGGGGAAACAGGATGTAAAGGATCAACAAGGAATCATTCCCCTGGTAAAAAAAAAAGAAATCAGCTCTTCTATATTTTTACTTGACCAAAGGTGCACACTACAACAATATAATCATACTAACAATAAGCCAAAGATAAAGCAATTTAAAAATTCTCAAAGGTAGATAGTACAAATCTAATTTTCTTCTCCTTCCAGCTGTGTGAAGATCTTTTCACCAAGATCAACGACAGCAATAATGACAACAGCATGTCCTACTCTGTAGAGGTAAATTTTGACGCCCTTTGTTGTCAGCCAACCATTATATGTACCAAAAACATTTCTCTCAAATGGATGTTTGTAGTAACACAATTATTTGATGAATCTGCTCAGGTGAGCTACATGGAAATCTACTGTGAGCGTGTCCGTGACTTACTGAACCCTAAAAACAAAGGGCACTTGCGTGTGCGAGAGCATCCTCTGATGGGACCCTACGTGGAGGATCTATCCAAGCTGGCTGTCACCTCCTACAATGACATCCAGGACCTGATGGACTCTGGAAACAAGGCCAGGTGATGAAGATATACAGTTTAGTTCCTACTCCCATAAATGAATGCATTATTTAATGACCTGTTTCGATGATGAACAATTCTAGATGCCTTTTATGGTTCAAATACAAAGACAAAGACAATCATCAACCATGACAAATCCATATGTTTTTGTTTGTGGTGCAGAGTAAAAGGAAGGTGCTCTGAAAGAAAGAAATTAACATAATTAGTATAATTCAGTGACCTAAATGCCATCCTCTATATAATGGAATTTAATCTATTAGAAACCTATTAGCATTGTTTGGGTTCCTTGACTGTTTCTTAGAGTAAAGTTTTATGTGTATGTGATTGTGGAGTAGCTTGATGTGGTGTTGATTACTCCCCTTTCATAACAAGATGTATTTCACTTGTGTTTCATCATGTGTTGCGGAAAAAACATTTGGTTCAACAGGACTGTGGCTGCCACCAACATGAATGAGACTAGCAGCCGCTCGCATGCTGTCTTCAACATCATTTTTACCCAGAAGCGCCATGATGCTGAAACCGACAACACCTCTGAGAAGGTAGTCAGGCTTGTCTCAGCCTGACCGAATTCATTTAATGTTAAATATTTCATTGCTTTTGGTAAACTGTGAGTTGAATCCTATTGTGACAAGGAAATCATTTATCCCTTGGGGTTTACACATCAATGTTATGTGGGTCAAAGTGGCAAAAAAAAAAGTACAACCTTACTAACACAAATGGCTGCAGCTTACTTTCTTGTCAGCTCATGCATTTGGTCTTATCAAAATTATCTGTCATAGGTAAGCAAAATTAGCCTGGTGGATTTGGCTGGGAGTGAGAGGGCCGATTCTACAGGAGCCAAAGGGACCAGGCTGAAGGTGAAATGTTTCGCTATCCTGGGATTTGTGTAGTTACAAACAGAAAGTAGCTTAGTTTCCTAATATGAGAAACCACTTTTTTTTAATTAACTATTTCTTTGTCCATGATTAATCAGTTCAAGTACTGTGTATTTGGTGACAGTGTCAGTACCTCTTACTTTGTCACAGGAAGGAGCAAACATCAACAAATCTCTGACCACACTGGGGAAAGTCATCTCTGCACTGGCAGAGGTGGTATAAATACCTTTTCTTTTCAGTGATTTTGAATGTATTCAGTGCTGTTTGGTAGTGGAAAATATGGTTATAAATCATTTTCTCTTTTCTTATCTGGTTCCCCTAAGGATTCAGGACCAAATAAGGTAAGCTATTGTGAACACAAAACATCACATGCAGTATAGTTTACATAAAGCGTACATATGTGGACAATTGTCCTATTTTTTGTTTATATTTTATATTTCCCACACAGAATAAAAAGAAGAAAAAAGTGGAGAGCTTCATTCCATACAGAGACTCCGTGTTAACGTGGCTGTTAAGAGAAAATTTGGGTATGAGCTTTAACACAGTAATTCTCTATTTGACAGGTGGAGTACAGTTTCATTGCCCTGCTTGCTCTGGGCCTATAAATCCAACATTAACCAAATAACCTCCTCTTTTTTTCCTCACAGGGGGTAATTCTCGTACAGCTATGGTGGCTGCATTAAGTCCAGCGGATATCAACTACGATGAGACCCTTAGCACACTCAGGTAGAGCACTGAGAAGACTCATTCTGCTGCAGTCTTTTCCTCCCACATAGCGGATGAATGTGAAATTGAAGGGTACTGAAGCCACAGAGACTACATCATTGTGTAACAAAGAAATATGGTTTCTTCAGTGATCTGTGCCAGTTTATTCTTTTAATACCCTTCAAAAGTTGCAGTAGCAGACTGCTGAATCATGTCATGAGGTGCAGATTTTGTGTGTGTGTGTGTGTGTGTGTGTGTGTGTGTGTGTGTGTGTGTGTGTGTGTGTGTGTGTGTGTGTGTGTGTGTGTGTGTGTGTGTGTGTGTGTGTGTGAAAGAGGTAGGTGGGTTCTGCATGGGTGCATGTGTGCTGTTATTTCCATCTGGACAGGTGTCAAGATGTGAGCTTGTTCCCTTACAGGTATGCAGACCGCGCCAAACAGATCCGCTGTAACGCCGTTATCAATGAGGACCCCAATAACCGTCTGGTACGCGAGCTGAAGGAGGAGGTGTCTCGTCTAAAAGACCTCCTTTATGCCCAGGGCCTGGGTGACATCATAGAGAGTAAGGATTTGTCTATTTCGCTAACCTGGACTATTGGTGGTATAGCAAGTTACCATGTCATGAAAAGGTCCTTTAATGGTTTTGTCAGTAGACATGTACACGATGATACACAAACCCCCACTTTTTTCCTGCTTACCCAACATGTTTCATGAGCATGGCACTTTCACTCTCCATTTTCTCATGGACAACATGTGTGTTTGTAGGTTATCACAACAATGCTGTCTTTCTCATACCTATTGCCTTGGCTGATTCTCTGAGTGACTCAGTGGCAATGCTGGTCGAGGACAAATGAAATTGAAAATAATATGCATGAATATGCATTAAACACAGAGAAAACTCAAACTCTCTTGATCATCCTCTGCCCTGACTCAGATACTCAGCAAACAGCAAATGGATCAATCAATCTAAAGGTTTTCCCCCTGTCTCTTTTTTTATCTTTCTCTCCTTCTCTCTATCATTCTTGATCTTCTCTTCTTAGCATACCGGGGGTCTGGTACTGAGATATGTGGTTTGAAATGTGTGTTTCTATGGCTCTTTGCTTTTGCTGTTGTTGTGGTCCTAGCACCACCAGCGCTTACTGTTACAATATTAAGTAGCTCTATTGTTTTCTCTGCAGCACCCCGTATGAAATGAGTAATTGGTTGCTCCGATTTGGCTTTAGATGGTCAACACAAATTCCCAGTGAAACAGAAGCACGTGTATGTTTATTTGATAGTGATAACATATTTGCCTTTAGGATTGGATTTAAGGCGATATTAAGCATTTTTCATCTTGGCTCGAATATTGATATTTCTCGGCCTATATCAGCCATGCCCTGGTGCTGTAGAGATTTTTATATGGCTTCTTTGCTTTGGCACCGGTGGAATGAGTTTAAGCATTTGCCTATTAAGCAACTACAGGCAATATGCAAAAACACAGTCTGTACAATCCCACATCTAAATGACATTTTGTTTTATTTGATTTTTTTACAACTTGGTTACCTCCCCAGTGCTTCCATTTCACAAATGGCTGTCAGTGAGAGACTGACTGGCTTAGGCATAGTTCATACGCTCCCATTCTTCTGGCAAAGAGCGTCTGCTAGGGACACCAAACTCTGTCACCTCCTGATGGCTGTTGGAAATCAAACAAGAGGAGGGATATGAGCGCATAATGGCCATACAGTCTTTTATGAACACTGTGACTAGGTGCAATATTAAATCTTGAGGTAGTCGTCTCAAGTGAAATTAAAGTTTTATAGTCATTCCACAGTATATGGGACTATTAACTGCACTGTGTTGGAGATGTTATATGATTCATCGTGGCAGTCAAAAGAGAGTGTCCAGATGGATGGATGTGATATAATTTCTCACTTTATTGCTCTCTGTTGCCATAGCAGCCCAGCAGGTATGATGTTCTTCATCTCGTATCATTGGTCTCAGCAGTGCAGAATAACAACATCAAAAATTAGTAACATGATATGAAATTAGTATTTTTTGCAAGACCATTTCAACAAATCAATATTTCACAAATGATTACTTGTCTTTGTTCACTCACTGGTTGCGCATATCAATCTCTATCTCTGCCACAGTGATGCACTTCGTCATATAGTAATTGATTTGGGAGTGATTTTTTTTTTTTAAGCAGCTCATGGAGCAGTTAATGGATCTTGCCAGCATTTAGATGTAATCTGAACTATGAAGTACTGGCTTTATATTGTTCTCTGTGGCAAATAGACCTCGTTAAAAATGACTAATCCCTTTGATATGCATGTATGTATTTTTTTTCCGTTTGTTTCCTATTTATTACAAAAGACACGTTAATTGACCAAGCAATTTGATTGAAAATGGGCAACAGAAAGTTAATTCGGCAATTTAGTTTCCCTTTGAATGGTAAATGTACAGTATGTGCTACACAATCTTACTGGAATGGTTATAAGCACAGCACTATGCTTGAAATTTGATGTTACAGTTGCATTTAATTTAGTCCTCAAATGGCCGGATGCCCCGCTATTGCATCTCTAAGCTGGTCTTATTTGCGTGCGGCTTTGAGCTTATGCTGCTTCTACCCCAGTCTTCTTTTTGTGATGCTTTCAGCTGGTGCTGCTCTCCCCTTATGAAAACATTTCGTCTTTGTAAATCAGATTTGTTTCAAGCTACATATGCTCTTTCTCCTTCTTTTCTATTTTATCCTCTCTTCTCTTCCTTATCTGTCTGCTTTTCTCCGTTTCCTGACTCCCCATTCCCTGGCTTCCCCACCCTCACTTCCTCTTCGCTCCCCGTGGCCCTTCCCTTCCTGACAGACCTATCCGATTACAAGAACAATAACAATAAAGGCCAAGCTGTCAATCAAAGGGATGATTTCTCCACAGTGACCAATGCCATGACGGGGATGAGTCCCTCCCCGTCTCTCTCGGCCCTGTCCAGCCGTGCAGGATCCATTGCCAGCCTCCACGACCGCATCATGTTCAGCCCAGGCAGTGAGGAGGCTATTGAGAGACTGAAGGTGACAACTGAAGGACACACCACTCTATAGTCCACACACAGCTATGAAAAACTAACTGTGCTATAATAATTAATTAGTTCTGATTATTAACACCTTGACATCCCTATGACAAGGAACTTTCATAAGGAACTAATTTTACATGTCTGACAACTGCAAATTTTTAGATCTATGAAAAATAACATGTAATTCAGTGGTTCTCATCATTTTTCCCCCCAAGGCCCCCCAGGAGACATGTTAACCTGTCTCCCTGTCATCATCCCAACTACATCTGCATACACTCTATTGCAGCTAGTCGAGCTTATTCCATTCAACCCCATAAAAGCATGAAAGTGATTTAAAAGCAACATTTGGCATTGTAGTGATCCTAAATATTTACAAAGCAAAAATCCTTTATTTCCTTTTTACCATTCATAGCAAACATATGAGTGTGACATCTACAGAAAGTACAACAGCCATTACATTTTATGTAATATTAATGGCTTGATCTGTGTTATTTGCTTAGCTGAATAATTATTATGCCTTGATGCTTTGTGTTTGAAGCTGTCAACGATTTCCTACCATCTCAGTGCCCACCTGGCAGCTCACCGAGCCCCCCCCCCCGTTGAGAACCACTGATGTAGTTGGGCTGGCCAAGTGCCATTACACTGTTACCTATTGGGCAAACATCTGATTGATTCTTTACCATAACAAACACTCTCATTGAAAACGTCAGGAAACAGAGAAAATCATTGCTGAACTCAATGAGACTTGGGAGGAGAAACTTCGCCGTACAGAAGCTATTAGGATGGAAAGGTGAGAACTGGTTATACCTTTTTGTCGACCAGGTAGTACGTTCAACAACATCAATGGAGTAAACTTTATCGAGATGAGAATTACTGAGAGCCATATACCCTCAATGCAAATTAATTTGGTTGGTGGTCCTGACGCAGTACTGTATGACTTTGAACAGAGAGGCCTTACTGGCGGAAATGGGTGTGGCAATGCGAGAAGATGGTGGAACTGTTGGTGTCTTCTCTCCTAAAAAGGTAAAATATATGAACCCTTCAGAACTCTCCCAAAGATTTGTAGTATGTGCTACATCATGAAATCAACAAAGTCAACACAGTGAATTAATGTTTTTGAAGCATAATCATGCTGATTAGGTTCAAAACTGGTAATGCTTCATTTAAGATGTTTGATATTCACTCCAAAGCCTTCAGATAGCCCCAGAAAACCCGAAGCTGTGTTTATTGACACAGTAGGGCTGTTCTCCCCTAATGAGGTTTGTAGTTCTGCAGTGTCTGATGCCATATCCTCCTTTGTGTGCTCCTCTAAACTCACATGTTGCCCCTAGTTTAAGATCTCTTCTTCTCTGTTCTCTTTCCCAGAGGAAAAAGTAAGAATATCATGGTCAAAACAGAGTCTCTTCAAACACGGAAAACAAAATCCTGGTTTGAATATGCTGCCTTCTTAGTCACAGGCTATAGCCTCCTATCACCACACTCATGTAGGTCTTGACACCATGATGGATCAGTCGAGCTTTTCTCCTTTTCATTTAGTGTTATTTTAAATCCTCTTTATTATTCAGTGCAAATACAACCTCAATGCACTGGAGGCAGTGATGAGTGTAAATATGGGGGAAGAAAAAATGCTAACAATGCCCCGTTTTAGTGATTTAATGCTGTTTGCCTACAGATCCACAGTATTCCATGGAGACTGTATTAAACATATTGACTCATGCTGTGGAGCATGTGAGAGTGAATTTGCATGTTTTTTTTCTCTTTGCTGATGCTCCAACTGAGTGATCTGTTTTTCTCATATATATATATATATGGAAAACAACTACTTTATGCATTGGATTAACCACATTAACTTAGTTTAATTCTCTCTGTATTAGACTCCTCATCTGGTGAACCTAAATGAAGATCCTCTGATGTCTGAGTGCCTCTTGTACTACATCAAAGATGGAATTACTCGGTTAGAAATCCGTTTTACCCTAAAATCCCAGTTTGTGCATGGTGCAGTGAGACACCCTATTTTAGAACACTGTTTACCCAGTAATCGCATCCAGTATGCTACAGTATTTTAAGATTGTAATAGGTTTGTTCAAATTATTTAAGTTTAGTTTAATTTAGTAGTTTAGTTCAGTTTAGTTCAGTTCATTCACTTTAGTTTTACAGGGACAGCACACACTGATAAATATTTTTGTAAATATGTATAGCTGCTGTAATTTCAAACTATAGTCCATGGGCAGGTAAGACATGCAGGTGGCTGGTGTGACAGAGGGAGATGCAGAGGACAGGAAGAGATGGAAGAGATGGATAGTAGTAATCCATGGGCAGGTACAGCAAGACAGCAGAGGCAAAAAAACAAAAACAAAACATATACACACACAATAGGTCTCATTCATCAATCATTCAAAATTTGTTCTTAGACACCCATGGGATTTTTTTTTATCTCCCAAGATTGTCTGACAGTCAGAAGCAAAGCCTGATGGTTATTTGTAATACCTTCCCCCCAACATTTATTGTCTACCTCTTGCAATGAGCAATCACCCATGCTAGCAAAGATATAAGTATTAGCCAATTGGTGTCTAAATTCAGGGGTTACCCAGGTTCTACAGTGGTCTCTGAGACAAACTTCACAGCTTAAAAATTCCATGGGTGTGTAAGAACAAATTTGTACATACAAACAATTGATGAATGAGGCCCATTGTCTTTATTATAAGAAGTTCCATGTCAAAGTCAGTCAGGTTTGGAGTTTTACATTGCTTTGTCTATTTTTAACATTCCACATTATAAAATGACAGAATCAGCAAATTACATTGTATGTGTTCATGTTTAGTTACTGTAATGATCAGCAAAGGGATGTTTTACTGTTGCTTTACTCTCTCTATGCTGGACCCTGAAGCAGTTTGTCTTTGTTCACCAGGGTGGGTCGTGTAGATGCCAGCAGTCGTCAGGACATAGTCCTCAGTGGCCATTTTATAAAGGATGAGCACTGTACCTTTACCAGCACTACTGGTCCAACAGGAGAAGGTGAGCTATATCTCCCTGCATCTTAGGCTCTTAGTTAACATTAGAAGGTACTATGTCTCACACTGTCTCCTCCCCTCCCCCATGGTTCCTAAGTAGCTGTCATCCTGGAGCCCTGCGAGGATGCTGAGACCTATGTCAATGGAAAGAGAGTGACCGAACCCACAGTCCTGAAGTCAGGTGACATACCCCTCTTGCTCTCTGTCCTCCTAATTGTCTTTCCTTTTTCCACACACCTGGCACAACTCAATATTTGTAGTCTCTATATCTTTGAATGCATTCAATTTTGATATGTCCTGATTTCTGATGCCTGCCCCTGACATTGCCCTTGTAGGAAATCGAATCATCCTGGGGAAGAGCCATGTTTTCCGCTTCAACCACCCTGAGCAGGCCAGGGCTGAGAGGGAGAGGACCCCCTGTGCTGAAACTCCTGCCGAGCCTGTGGACTGGGCCTTTGCCCAGAGAGAGTTGCTGGAGAAACAGGGCATTGACATGAAACAGGAGATGGACCAGAGGTAAATAGAAAGGACATCCGTGAGCCTTATAAATCAATCAAAAGGTCAAATCAGAGGAGAGGGGTCTCCTGCTGACATATCTAATGCGAGATTCTTAGGGGAAAGTTACAGAAAGTGTTGAGGAGATGAGGTTTACAAAATAATTCAGATTTTTCAGTCTGTCCCCATTTTGTACCTCAGTGCTCATGCAACAGTCAAGTCAAGTCAAATCAAGTCAATTTTATTTGTATAGCCCAATATCACAAATTACAAATTTGCCTCAGTGGGCTTTACAGCAACACAACATCCTGTCCTTAGACCTTCTCAACGGATAAGGAACAACTCCCTAAAAAAAAAACCTTTAACAGGGAGAAAAAATAGGAAGAAACCTCAGGGAGAGCAACAGAGGAGGGATCTCTCTCCCAAGACGGACAACGTGCAATGTATGTTGTGTTTACACAATTTACACAATACAACATTGAAAGAGGATAACAGAATTATAATGGACTTATAAAATTTATGAAGACTATGATGCACAGTATGCCAAGCAGTGTCCAGACGCCATCGGAACAGTCCAGGACCCAAGCCATGCAACAAGCATCATCATGTAAAAAAAATATATATGTGGATTTATAAAAAGAAAATGTGATGAGGGGAATGGCAGGCAGCGTCCAAGTGGTGACCACCATCACCACAGAGACCTGGGAGGAGAACCGACTGCATGTGCACACAAGGGAGACTCACATGACACCATTCACACACAGGAAAAGAGAAAGGAGAAGACATCATTCAGAGAGAGAGAAAAGACGTGAGAGAACAGAACAGTTTGCAATAGTCATTAGTCATAATCAATTCAGTCATCAATTAGTCATAATCTATACTCTATAATCTCGTCAGCAGAACAGTGGTTGGTAAATTCATTGAGACAGAAAACCGACCTGCCATGCAGTACAGGTTGTGAAGTACTCAACTTAAAGGCAACTAATTGTAAGCTAAGGCAAAAAGGTGAGTTTTAAGTTTGGATTTAAAGGACTCAACAAACTGATTGTCTGATGGCAACAGGCAGGTTATTCCACAAGAATGGGGCCCGATAGGAAAAGGCCCTGCCACCAGCTGACTTTTTTTTAACTTCGGGTACACACAGGAGCCCTGTATTTTGACAACAAAGAGCTCAAGATGGAATGTATGGTTTAAGGAGATCAGACAGGTAAGATGGGGCAAGCCCATTTAGGATTTTATAAGTCAGCAGAAGCACCTTGTATTCTGATCTAACATGGATAGGAAGCCAATGAAGGGAGGCGAGAATTGGTGTAATATGGTCAAATTTCCTCGATTTAGTTAGGATTCTAGCAGCAGCATTCTGAACCATCTGAAGACTTTTAGTACCAGAATGTGGCAAACCTGAAAGCAGAACATTACAGTAATCAAGTCTTGATGAAACAAATGCATCTCTTAAAGTCTGCATCAGCCATGGAGAGAAAAGACCGAATTTTAGCGATGTTACATAAGTGAAAAAAGGCAGTCTTGGTGATTTCTTTCATGTGCTTATCAAAGGAAAGGCTGGGATCAAACATAACAGCAAGATTTTTGGCTGCCACACTTTGTGAAACCACAGAGTTGTCGATTGTTATTGTTACTTGATAAAATACAGTACACAAGTATGGTTCATTTTCACAGTCATACATCTTTTTCTTCATACTGGATTCACAGGTCCAGTGTGCCATCCACAGTTCAATGCCATTAATGGGGGACAAATCCACAATCCTCATTCAGTGCAAAAGAGCATGCCATGGTTCAGCCAAAGCTAACATGATACAACAGCAATCTGTCATAGCAATTTCAAGTTGTCATTTAAAAACTTTACAGTTTTTTACAACTGGTTACAGTCGTTTCCTGCCATTTTTTCCCCCTCCATGCAACACAGCCTACAAATGATTACCAGCAGGAGTCACACTAACCCTAACCCTAACCCAAACACTGAGAGGGAATTTAGTAATAAAAGCAACGGTACATTTTTAAAATGACTTCTCAAATTTGCTATGATAGATTGTTGTAGCATCATCTTACCTTTTGCTGAACCTTGAAGTGTATTTTTAAACTGAATGAGGATTGCGGGTTAGTCTGCCATTCATTGAACTTTTGACAGCAAGATGGGTCTGGTGGCCCAGTATGAATAAATGGATGAATGACTGTGAAAATAAAACCTACCTTTGTACTAGATGAGCAGTCAGTATAAAATAAATACAGACTTCAAAAATTACAAACGATTCAATTCAGACCAGCACCGTTATGACCTATGGCTTCACAGCTGTCATACCATCATTAAACAGCCCACAGTATCATGCCTCTTATCCCATCCTCTAAAACCCTCAAAAGATGGTGGGTAGTTTGAGGTAGACTGTCACACCTACATAGTATGTACACTCTTCATCTCTGTGTCCCCAGACTGCAGGAGTTGGAGGACCAGTATCGCAAAGAAAGAGAGGAGGCCAACAATTTACTGGAGCAGCAAAGACTGGTAAGTTAAGGGTTAGATCTGATCCTCATTCAGTCAAATCACTGACTATGGCTTATTCTTGCCTTAACCATGTCATCATTTTGCATTGATGTTGTGTTTAATAACATCACAGACAAAAACCATAAAAGCAGGGAACTTTCAGGGGCTTAGTGCTAAAGAAGGTGTAAGGGAGCCATGTTCACATGTATTAGGGTTACGCTTTGATGTCTTGAAATATGAAATGGAGAATTACTGTTTTTCGCGGTTTCTCATTTGTACTTATAAATCAAGAAGTACGCTGAAGACCTTCATTTGTGAAATACATATTTGAACACAGTTTACATTTTTATCAATCATACCGTACGTGAGCTTATAGCATTTCAAATGGTTATTGTCCAGCTGATTTTCTTCAAAGCTTTTCACATACACTTCATATGTAGATGACATTTCATCCCATTGTTTTATTGCATATCAGTCAAACAAAACAACTTGCTGATCTACATGACCACTGGGTTTGGGCATTTAAATAGGCACAGACTTTTTGTGTCTTGTCATGACTCCACTATTTGGAGCGCCTTTCAGCAGGTTCTAGTTGATGGTAAAACATATATGTATATGTTTGTCTAGGATTATGAGAGCAAGCTTGAAGCACTGCAGAAGCAGGTGGACCGCTATTATCCAGAAGTCACTGAGGAAGAGGAGGAGGCAGAGGAGGAAGGTAGAGTAATCAAGAAATCAAAATGGAATACATCTGTTCAGTATTTGTCTTTGGTGTGTGGTCATCTTGTTTCTTCTTTGGCCCACAGTACAATGGACAGAAAAAGAGATGGAGCTGGCTGTGTGGGGCTTCCGTAAGTGGCGCTGCTATCAGTTCACCTCTCTTCGTGACCTGCTGTGGGGAAACGCCATCTTCCTTAAGGAGGCCAATGCCATTAGTGTAGAGCTCAAGAAGAAGGTTGCACAAGTTTTTTATTCTGTAAACTCCATACTATCTGCAGAACTGTTTTTATTTCGCCTCTGACCACACCCTGTCCTGTGCCACCACCCCCCCTCCAGGTCCAGTTCCAGTTTGTGCTTCTGACAGACACTCTTTACTCTCCCCTGCCCCCGGACCTGTTGCCCCCAGAGGCATATAAGGACAGAGAGAAACGGCACTTCCCACGCACTATTGTGGCTGTGGAGGTGCAAGACCAGAAGAATGGAGCCACCCACTACTGGACATTAGAAAAACTAAGGTACCCTAATGGGAAACAGTTACGGTTTGCAACATTATCTCGAAATGTTGTAGGAATAACACTCCACTAACAGCCATTATACAAAGCAGTCGTCTGTGTGTCTCTTAAATGCTGCCAAAATTGTGTCTGCTAGTGCCATAACTAACAGGCAATTCATGAATGTGAAAACTTCCTTTCTGGTTTGCCGATAGGCTGCATTGTATAAGAAAATGCGAATAATAACACTACCTTGTGCTGTTATTTGCATTGTCTTTTACAGTTGTATGTAACATTATTACTTTCTTATACAATGCAGCCTATTGGCAAACCAGGAAGAACATATTTACAGTAACAGACTGTGTTCCAGTGATGTCATCGACAGACACTTTCTGCATAATTTTGGTGCCATTTCAGAGACACACAGAAGACTGCTCAGTATTATGGCTGCTAATGGAGTGTTAAATCTACAACATATAGTACAGAGATAATGTTGAAAAATTTGATTTTGACATCCTTTAAGTCACAGGATGATGATGTTTTTCAAATCGTGGCCAGGACACAGTCTATGACAAATGAAAAAAGGTTAATTATTCTGACTAACTAGTAAACTAATGATTCAAAAGAAATTGGTGCTTTCATCAGCCAAGGATTTTCTGGTTTTCTAATTTGGTATATAGCTTGACTGTCACAGAAAGGTGAATCAGTTCATTTGGGCACAACATTTATTGAGAGAAACATTTCATCACTCATCTAAGTGACCTCTTCAGTCTCAACTGACTGCAGGTACCATTCATTCATTCATTCATTCATTCATCTTCAGCCGCCTCTCCAGGGTCAGGTCACAGTGGCAGCAAGCTAAGTAGGGCACTCCAGACGTCCCTCTCCCCAGCAATGCCCTCCAGCTCCTCCTGGGGGATCCCAAGGCATTCCCAGGCCAGATTGGACATGTAGTCCCTCCAGTGAGTTCTGGGTCTACCCTGGGGTCTCCTCCCAGCTGACCATGCTCGGAAAAATTCCAAAGGAAGGCACCCAGGAGGCATCCTAATCAGATGCCCGAACCACCTCATCTGGCTCCTTTCAACGCGAAGGAGCAGCAGCTCTACTTTGAACTCCCTCCGGATGTCTGAGCTTCTCACCCTATCTCTAAGGCTGAACCCTGACACCCTACAGAGGAAACTCATTTCAGCCGCTTGTATCTGTGACCTCACCCTTTCGGTCACTACCCAAAGCTCATGACCATAGGTGAGGGTTGGAACGAAGATTGACTGGTAAATTGAAAGCTTTGCCTTCTGGCTCAGCTCCTTCTTCACCATAACGATCTGGTACAACATGCGCATTACTGTTGATACTGCCCCAATCAGTCTGTCAATCTTCCACTCCATCCTACCCTCACTCGTAAACAAGACTCCGAGATACTTGAACTCTTTCACTTGAGGCTACAACTCATCCTCAACCCAGAGGGAGCGATCCACCATTTTTCGGTAGAGAACCATGGCCTCAGACTTAGAGTTGCTGACTCTCATCCCAGCCATTTCACACTTAGCTTCAAACTGCCCCAGTGTGCGCTGGAGGTTGCGTTCTGATGAACCCAACAAAACCACATCATCTGCGAAGAGCAGATATGCAATTCTGAGGTTCTCAAAACGGACACACTCCTCACCTTGGCTGCACCTTGAGATCCTGTCCATGAATATCACAAACAGAATCGGAGACAAGGGACAACCTTGTCGGAGTTCGACACCCACCGAAAACATGTTTGACTTTGTGCGGAGAATGTGGACACAGCTCTCACTTTGGTTTTACAAGGACCGGATGGCTTGTAGCAACTGCCTCAGTACCCCATACTCCTGCGGTACCCCCCACAGAGTGCCCTGGGGTACATGGTTGTAAGCCTTCTCCAAGTCCACAAAACACATGTAGACTGGCTGGTCAAACTCTCATGTCCCCCTCAGCACTTCTGCAAGGGTAAAGAGTTGGTCCATTGTTCCACGGCCAGGATGGAATCCGCATTGTTCCTCCTGGATCCGAGGTTTGACAATTGGTCGGAGCCTAGTAGACGTTCCCAGGGAGGCTGAGCAATGTGATGCCCTGGTAACTGGAGCACACCTCCAGTCCCCTTTTTTAAATATGGGAACCACCACCCCAGTCTGCCACTCTACAGGTACTGTACCCAACCTCCACACGACACTGAAGGGGCGTGTCAACCAAGACAGCCCAACAATGTCCAGAGCCTTCAACATCTCAGGGCGACTCTCCTCCACACCCAGTGCCTTGCCACCAAGGAGCTTTTTAACTACCTCAGAGACCTCTGCCAGGGATATGGGTGGGGCTTCCCCTGAGTCTTCAGACTCTACCTCCTCCACTGAAGACATGTTAGCCGGGTTCAGGAGCTCTTCAAAGTGTTCTTTCCACCACTCGACAGCATCCCCAGTCCGGGTCAACAGTTCCCCTTCCCGACTGAACACAGCCTGAGTCAAGCCCTGCTTCCCCTTCCTGAGTCGCCGGATGGTTTGCCAGAACTTCCTTGAGGCCAACCGAAAGTATTCCTCCATAGCCTCGCTGAATTCCTCCTACACCCAAGTTTTTGCATCTGCAACCGTCGAAGCGGCGGCCCTTCTGGCCTCCCAGTACCTGTCTGCTACTGCAGGTATCCTCAGTCTCATAAACAATACAGTGGCATAATGACCAAAAACAACGATCAATTTCTTATGCAAATTGCTGTGACCATTAACTAGCGTTACAGTGCCCATGTGTACTATTCACAGAGGACTGGGGAATAGTCGTAATCACAGCTTTGTAAAATGGTGACAGATGTACTCCTAACCCCCCACCTCGGTTCAGTTCAGGGATGGTCTTTCCCTCTTCACATAGATGGCCTCCTTGACTCCCCATTCAATCCAGCATTCCTCCCTATCAAGGATGTGCTCTTTTGCCATTTTACAATGCTGTGATTGCAACTATTCCCCAATCCTCTGTGAATAGTACACATGGCCATTGTAACTCTAGTTAATGGTCATGGAAATTTGCATATGAAACCGATCGTTTTCAGTTGTTATGCTACTGTATTGTTTATAAGGGTGGGGATACCTGCAGTCAGTTGAGACTGAAGAGGTCACTTAGATGAGTGATGAAACTTTTCTCTCAATAAACGTTGTGTCCAGATGAATTGAGTCACCTCTCTGTGATTTCCTTACCTGGATTATTGATTATTGGATTAGGAAGGCAAAGTTTGACTGCATAATGCAGTATACTGTATACTCTTGTCAAAATGCAATGACCCCTAGTATGTGCCCTCAAACTGGCTTCAGCGCATGATAATCAGAATTAAAATACTTTGAGGTTCAGTCCGAGAACAGAACGTTTTAATCAAGACTTACCTTCTGTGAAAAGCACAAACTCATTTTGGTTTGAAATAAATATTCTTTCAAATGTTTGGGTCCCTATCAAAAAAGTTTGAAAACAAAATTTTGCTCTTTTTCATTGCTCATTTCTGTTACTTTCAAAAATGCACAGTATTTTTTTTCAATGATGTCAGCTGCTGCAATTTAATATTTTCCCCATGGTTTTTAAGTGATTACTGCTGGTGCTCCTTGCAGGCAGAGGCTCGATCTGATGAGAGAGATGTATGACCGCGCCGCTGAGGTGCCTAGCAGTTCAGCTGAGGAGTTTGAGAATGTAATGACGGGAGGCGACCCCTTTTACGACCGCTTCCCCTGGTTCCGTCTTGTCGGCAGGTAAATGAAGATAAAGGTTAACGGCCTTAAATGTAGCCATGGTCAGGCATAGATAATCCACTGTCCATTCACAGTAGACATCAAATTAAATGGCCATAGTAGTGGGCAGCGGCTTCACAGCACATTCCCAGTGTTAGTCATGCTGATCAGCATGGTTAATTTCATTTTAACTGGCCATTTGACCTACGAAGATAATCTCATGGGTGGTGTTGGGTGGTTATGGAGTGGTACCCAAACTGCCAAATTTTGTGGTTGAGTAATACCGGTAGTCAAGTTGAAATCGGACCCCGGCATGAAATAGGCTACATATTAATTTTCCTGAACTAATCTCTTGTCCCTAGCCAGTGCCATGAGTCTCTGTATCGTGCTATGGCTTTACTTTACTATTTTTAGCACATTTGAAAAGCTTAGGCATTTGAATTGAATTGCGCATTGGGCGTCATTTATCAAGGAAAATACTGTAATGCCAGATTTACACAGAAAAAATGTATCTCAAATGTACTAGCCTGTCGAAAACCTTGAGAAATCAAATTTGACATATATTTTATATGTAGAGGTATTGGTAAATGAGGCCCCTTGTTCTTGTGCCTTGCTTGTTCCCCAGAAAGTTTTTCATTCTTTTTCTGAAAGCTGACGTAAATGTATTTATGGTGAACATGGTCTTGCAGTATTAACACAACCAAAGCTAAAACATACCTGGCTCCTGTGATTCATAATGCTCATCTTGGAAACGGTATCTGTTGCTACAAGAAAATCTTACCTTATCAGGGGTCAGTCAACCTTGGGGACTTGACAAGCTAACACATACACTACCGTTCAAAAGTTTGGGATCACCCAAACAATTTCGTGTTTTCCATGAAAAGTCACACTTATTCACCACCATATGTTGTGAAATGAATAGAAAATAGAGTCAAGACATTGACAAGGTTAGAAATAATGATTTGTATTTGAAATAAGATTTTTTTACATCAAACTTTGCTTTCGTCAAAGAATCCTCCATTTGCAGCAATTACAGCATTGCAGACCTTTGGCATTCTAGCTGTTAATTTGTTGAGGTAATCTGGAGAAATTGCACCCCACGCTTCCAGAAGCAGCTCCCACAAGTTGGATTGGTTGGATGGGCACTTCTTTGAGCAGATTGAGTTTCTGGAGCATCACATTTGTGGGGTCAATTAAACGCTCAAAATGGCAAGAAAAAGAGAACTTTCATCTGAAACTCGACAGTCTATTCTTGTTCTTAGAAATGAAGGCTATTCCATGCGAGAAATTGCTAAGAAATTGAAGATTTCCTACACCGGTGTGTACTACTCCCTTCAGAGGACAGCACAAACAGGCTCTAACAGGTACTATTTAATGAAGATGCCAGTTGGGGACCTGTGAGGCGTCTGTTTCTCAAACTAGAGACTCTAATGTACTTATCTTCTTGCTCAGCTGTGCAACGCGGCCTCCCACTTCTTTTTCTACTCTGGTTAGAGCCTGTTTGTGCTGTCCTCTGAAGGGAGTAGTACACACCGGTGTAGGAAATCTTCAATTTCTTAGCAATTTCTCGCATGGAATAGCCTTCATTTCTAAGAACAAGAATAGACTGTCGAGTTTCAGATGAAAGTTCTCTTTTTCTGGCCATTTTGAGCGTTTAATTGACCCCACAAATGTGATGCTCCAGAAACTCAATCTGCTCAAAGAAGTGCCCATCCAACCAATCCAACTTGTGGGAGCTGCTTCTGGAAGCGTGGGGTGCAATTTCTCCAGATTACCTCAACAAATTAACAGCTAGAATGCCAAAGGTCTGCAATGCTGTAATTGCTGCAAATGGAGGATTCTTTGACGAAAGCAAAGATTGATGTAAAAAAAAATCTTATTTCAAATACAAATCATTATTTCTAACCTTGTCAATGTCTTGACTCTATTTTCTATTCATTTCACAACATATGGTGGTGAATAAGTGTGACTTTTCATGGAAAACACAAAATTGTTTGGGTGATCCCAAACTTTTGAACGGTAGTGTATACATCACCATGCACTTGCAACATGGGGGTTGAGTCCCGTTCAAGTCCTTTATTGAGTTGTCTGTCACTCTCAAATCAGTCCTGTCTGTGTCCACTGTATGCTATCCTCTAAAACACAAATGCCATGAAGATATTCTGAAAAAGATCCTGTTTTGGCTCAGTTTGGGGGCCAGGTTTTCTCCAAAGGGTCAGTAAACCTGGGCCTCCATCCTCCTCTTGGTTGAACAAGTGTGTGCTTCTATCTTATTGTACTAATCTAGTTCCCATGTCTCTGGCTGTACCAGTAACCCCATTTTCAACACATGCATGAGTGAGCGCATGAGTGACCTTACCCCGTCCCCGACCCTCTCCAACTCTGAAATTACTGAGCTGGCCGACTCGCGGCGGGAGGGGCGAGGGGAGGAGGAGGAGTTGGAGGACCTGGAGGATGATATCTTTTTGGACGACCTGTGCTCGGAGCTCGGGGGAGAGGATGATGATGATGATGATGATGATGATGATGATGATGAGGGCGAGCTCTGCCGAGGCTCCAGCGAAGGCCAGGATCCCTTTTACGACCGCTCACCATTATTCAGTGTAGTGGGAAGGTTGGTGAGGTTTCAGGAGCATGCTGGTGGAGGAAACTAGCTCTTTCACGCTGAGACACAGGGTCTGCTTCCCTTAATCGACGTCAGTGCACATCTACACACATACATGCAGAAATACCATACACATCATAGATAGAAGATGTCCTCACTAACTCACTCTTCTGCACATTCATGAATATAAGATCCACTAGTGGCCTCTATCTGTGCACATTTGGGGAGAGCACATGAAAAACTATTGTTACAACACATTTATGTTGGACTGTGCTTACTGTTGTGGAGGTCACACTTCTCAAGTCAACACAGGCCTGTTTGTGGTTTTTACAATTGTGTGTTTTTCTGTGACACACTGTCTTATTGGGGCACATTATAATGGCTTTAACTGCAACATGGAGTTTAGAGGGGGAGGTAACATCATTTCAGTTTGATAGCTTCAATGAAGAGTTGAAAAGCAAACATTCCCTGCTTTTGACTGAGTTATTCATTTTGTCCACATGTTAGGCACCTCCTGCTCTTCAGTTCCTGCTTTTAGCCCTGCAACTCACGCTAGCTGCTACAATTATCCTTCCCTCCCTCAATTCTCACTGTCAAAGTCTGTCAAGGTTTTCAGACCCGGGGTGGGTCAGTTCGTACCACTTGCTTAAATAGAGATCCAAGCAATGTTGATGCTCAACGGCTGCTTGAGGTGTGTGTCTCACTTTTTTGTGTGTCAACATGCTAGATAGTGGCTTTTTAAAGGAGACTATTTGCTAGCAAAAGCGCTGACATGTCTCATGGAGTATATTCAGTTCTGATTTACATAACACAGCAATCCATGTTTGTTCTGGCCTTGCTGTGAAACCCGAATCAGTATGAAAGAGTCTGGGAATTATTCCAATGAAATGGGAAACTAGCGTTCATGGCAGACTCAAAATCTCAAGATGAAAGAGCTGGTTTCTGCTGCAGCTGTCTCTTTTAGGCATGCCAGAGCACAAGTCTTTTAATTTTGACTTTTTTTTGTCAATTTTTACTTGAATACGTCTGATGAATTAGTGCCCTTCTTTTGCACAAATTAGCACTCCAGTTTTGGGAGGTGGGCTTTGATTTCTGATATCATCCCTTGGTTTTTGGTGTAGCATACAGTATGTCAAGCTGTTGGCAGTGTTGATTCAAGCTGAGCCATGTTCCGTATGATAATTTCTTTTCCATTTGCTTTTGATTCCTTTGAGTCAAGAAGCTAAGAACATTTTTGTTTACTTTTTTGTCCTGAGCATGCCTTCTTTGCACCTCACCAATCTTGTCATAAGCCTCCCCCTTTTAACACTCCTTCACCCTTAAATGTCTACCCTCATTTGGCTCTTGGAAAATGTGGTCCTTGACTGCAAGTTCAAATACTGTATCTAAGCATCCCTGTTTTGATAGACCAAGAAAGACATGCCATTTTAATTTAGAGGTTGCCATATTTTTGGTAGAGGAATAGGCAATTCTCAACTCATTGCATCACTACCACTGATATGCTGTTTCAAAAGTTTTTCAGATATAATGCACAAGGAAACAATTTTCCTCTTACAGGTGTGAGATGTTAGGCCTCCATTATTGTAGTATAGCTGAACTGCAGGGCTGCTTGCACTTAGGCACTTTCCCTTGCTGTGAAATTAATCAGTCAATATTTCCTAGCAAAGTGAGGGAACATCATTTTCTGGGATCAATTTCGTCTTCAAAAGGACAACATCAGATACCAGTCCAGTCATCTGTTCTCCAGCTGAGTATTGAGCTGGTGTCTCTAGTGTGTGTTTTGTGATAGGTCGAAGCACAGTTAGTTTCACCATACACACATGCTCCTTAGCCTCACCAAGCTTTTATCAACAAAACACAAATGTTAACAATTACTGCATGTGACCTATAATACTCCAAATGACATCACTATTAATACATGTGGAGGAAAAGCCCCCCTGTGAAGCGATAGTAAAGGGCAGCCATGGCCATCGCGAGAGCAGTCCCAGCTTCTGTTTGGTTGCTTTGCAGCTCTGTGTTTCGTTTGACCATTCCAGTGATAGTTTATCAAGTGTGCACCTACTCTTTTTGTTCTGTGTTGTCTTTAACTCCTCCCACCTTTCTCTCTCTTTCGTCTCTGTCTCCTTCAATCTATCTTTTAATCTTTCTTTCAAGGGCCTTTGTTTATCTGAGTAACCTGCTCTACCCTGTGCCCCTGGTTCATCGTGTGGCCATTGTCAATGAGAAGGGAGAGGTGAAGGGCTTCCTCAGAGTGGCAGTGCAGGCTATATCAGGTAAGGCCTCCTGAACCATCAACCTATAACTTGATGGGACAGGGACGTGGGGGGATTTGGAACGACAGCCTATGTGTGACTTCTTGAGGAAGTGAAGTGAAGGTGCTTTGTGTTTCCCTCCAGCTGATGAGGAAGCTCCCGACTACGGCTCGGGAGTCAGGCAGTCAGGCACTGCCAAAATCTCATTTGAAGATCAACAATTTGAAAAGGTTGGCTATGATCACACATATTACAGTATGAAACAGACACATGACAGAAAAATGAAAGCAAACACACACACACACACCTCCCTACCTGTCCCCCTCACTAAACATCTGTGTTGATACTGTCCCATTGCAGTTCCAGTCAGAATCCTGCCCCATAGGGCTATCCCGTACAGGAGTCTCCCAGGAGGAGCTTCGTATTGTGGAGGGCGAGGGGCAGAATACAGAAATTGGACCCTCAGCCGATGAGGTTAACAACAACACATGTGCGGGTAATTTTATGTGGTGTAGGTTTTGGTCATTCTTCGTGCATGGTGTGAGCTTGTTCTGTATTACTATGGACCTGTTGCCAACTTTTATTTTACATTCCCTTCAGCTGGAACAGATGAGCTGGAGAACCCACTGAAAGCTAGTTTGGAGGGTTCTCTAGAGGGAACGCTGGAGCACCTCAGGATTGGCAATGTTTTTACCTTCAGGGTGACTGTCCTCCAGGCTTCTAGCATCTCTGCTGAGTATGCTGACATCTTCTGCCAGTTCAAGTAAGTTTGTTTCTTAATGCAGTGTTCAAATTTAGGTACCATTGCCAGTGGGATAGCAATGGCTTTGTATACATTTTCAAATTGTTTTTCAATTACTTTTGGTGGGTTTTTTCTCTGTAATTTCAGTTTCATCCACCGCCATGATGAGGCTTTCTCCACTGAACCCCTAAAAAACACAGGCCGGGGGCCCCCCCTCGGCTTCTACCATGTGCAGAATGTAAGGAATATAAATGGAGATCCTATGCATCAATGTAAGAATTTGATGTCTTGATAGGGCTTCAAATGCTTAACCTGCCTTTTTTTTTAAACTTTTTTTTATAGATTGCTGTAGAGGTCACCAAATCCTTTGTAGAGTATATCAAGACCCAGCCAATTGTGTTTGAGGTATTTGGACACTACCAGAAACAGCCCTTTCCTCCTCTCTGCAAAGACGTCATCAGGTACTGAGGCTGACTAGGAAGTGTAATAGATTTATTGATACATATGACATATGGTCATAAATTACATTCTTTTGGACCGCCATAACTTTTTTATGCACTGCTCTTTCCACTACCAGTCCATTACGTCCTTGCAGAAGACAGTTCCCAAGAGTGATGCCCTTGTCCAAACCTGGTAAATAAGTCAACATTTTTGCAAACAGAGTGAATACAATATTAGCTTTAAAGTGTTGCTTTGACTCACCTTGCCTGAATTGCACCATTTATTTTTGCTGCATAGTCTTTGTGCTGGTCTACTTGGAAAGTCATGTCACCTTAGCTTCATGTCGTTGGGTGTGAAGCAGCAGACACTGAGACCCCGCCGGACCATGAGAAAGCGCTGGAGCTGATCCGATACCTGGTCCCAGATGTGTTCAATGGGACGCTGGTGGACTCGCTGTCAGGCCATGCTCTGTCTGCCGCTGGCTTGGCTGCTTCTTTCCTACTGGAAGGGGAGGAGCAAGCTCAGTTGCCAGCTCCGCCTGCCTCTATCTGTTCAGTTATTAAGGCTCAGAAGCCGGGTTGGTTGTTGGTGTTAGATCCAAGAGAATCCCTGTGACTGAAAGCTCTTCTTATATCAGGTGTTTAACTCAGAGCTGCATATTGGATACTGTACCTTGCAAAGAAAAAAGACTGTGGCATAAGCCATACAGTGTAGGACAGATTCATCCATCAGTTACTAGTGTGGAAAATCCAAGATGCTTAGTATTTTATGATAAAATTACAACTTTCAATGTGATTCAAGTGAGGAAAAATCAGTAATTTACAGGTATAAATCTGAAATGTGAAATGAGAATAGAGAATATTCACTGATATAAAAAGAAAAAAATTGGATTACCGGGATTCTGTGGTTGGATTGTTCATTTTGTGTACTGTGTGTCTACTTGTGTGGTTGACTTTCCTACAGTTCCTCCTTCTAGTGTTTCTAGTTGTGGTAATTGGGGGTTTCTGTTAAAGTAGTGGTCAAGTAATAGCCTCACTCATTAGAAGATCATGTTAAGTGGGTTATACAAAGTTAAAATATACTTCATACTTTATATGGGGGCTCTATTTAATGCTTTGGCACTGCAAGCTTGGGTCCAACTTCAACCTTGCATGTGAATGTGTTTCTTTTATCCACACAATGACCCTTTGTTTAAATATTTATGGGGAACTAAACTGAACATGAAAGTTTATAAATTATAAGGGGGATACCTAAACATTTAAGTTTTTGCTCATGTTTTTCTTCTGGCCTAAGACAGTGCAGTCTTCATTTGTCAAAACAGACATCTGTCTTTAAATGTTAGAAATAGCAGAACTAAAACTTTATGTGTGAGCCAAAAATATGTTTATTTGGGTATGTAGACTCAAGTGGAATTTATTGCATAATAGTGGTAAATATTCTACACCAGAAAATAAAGCCCTATTCCCACAAGTCACTCTCTCACCAAAATTTTTTCTTCGACACTTTGCTCTCAATGGTGGCATGATGTCATGAATTGGGGGCAGGACATGTCTGACATAGTGACAGTAATGAATGTTCACTAAAACAAAAGCATACCGTCAAAGGACATCATATACAGTATTCCCCTTTATCAGGAAGTGGAGGGTCATTGATTAGTCATTGATTGACGAGCTGATAGAGAGGTCCTTCCCTTTACAGGAGATAGTAGTTCCTGCTTTGTCCATGCGTCACTGATTTCCTCTCTTCTTCCCTTTCTCTCTCCTTCATAGAGTTGGAGCTGTTCTCACCTCGCCCTGCTCACCATCACTGTGCTGTCTACTTATCCTCACTCTTACTCCCTGTCTGCTCTTCCCACACAGTACCTGCCACCAAGCTGACCGCCTTGACCCGCCCCACGGCAGGGCCCTGCAAATGCAAATATGATCTTATGGTGTTCTTCGAGATCTGTGAGCTGGAGGCCAATGGAGAGTGAGTATTCTCTATCACCACCCCCAGCCAAGTTAAAAGAAAAGGTTAAAAAAAACATATTCAGTGGTACAGTTAAACTTCGCTTAGTGGATGCGAGGAATAAATTTGCTAAATTTTCCATGAAATTAGATAATTTAGAAACAGATATCATCAGACTGCTGCATGCTGAATTACCAAAATTTCAGGCACACCATTCATAAATTAATTGGTCATCAAATGATCAGGTCAATGAAGGCATGTCTTCTGTCTGTGTCTTCTCAGCTATATTCCTGCAGTGGTGGACCACAGAGGAGGCATGCCTTGCTATGGCACATTCTTACTGCACCAGGTAGGAAACTCCCACTGTGAGAAAGCTAGCAAACTAGAGGGACATATTTGTTACATTTTGGGATACCCTCTGAAATACCATACATCTGTATCTTCCCTCTCTCTCTCTCTCTCTCTCTCTCTCTCTCTCTCTCTCTCTCTCTCTCTCTCTCTCTCTCTCTCTCTCTCTCTCTCTCTCTCTCTCTCTCTCCATCACTCTCTCTCTGTCTCTCTCTCACATACATATACACATACACACTCACTAAATAGGGCCTCCAGAGGAGAATCACTGTAACTATTGTACATGAGACAGGAGGGGACATTGTATGGAAGGAAGTCCGCGAACTTGTTGTAGGTGAGTGGTTTCTAGATTCCCTCAGTAGAAGAAACCTAGTCCTACACATGTTTAAAAAAAGTTTGAGGGTGCTGCATTTCCTATGAACCCTCTTTAATGGAGTCCCCGTGTTTTCCTAGGTCGTCTCCGCAGCACCCCAGAGGCTGACGAAACCATCATTGACCCCAACATTCTCTCTCTCAACATCTTGTCTACTGGGTATGTTAGGCCCATGGAGGATGACAGGTAGGCACTGGCATCAGCATTTGATGGGACCCCCCCCCCCCCCCACACACACACACACACTTTGCATCGGTGAGTTCTCTTAAGAAATGAGGACCATCAGAGCAGTGCGCCTTTTCGATTCAGCTGGTGTTTGAATTCAAGTGGTCTTTAGGGAAGTAGAAATATAGTGTATAGTGGCCATGTTGCTACAGTATTTTCTTCTCTCGGCTGTTTGGCTGAGTTTAGAAACAGTCCTACAGTTTAAGGGTCTTGGTTGTTGTTTGAGGACAGCACTCCAGCACATCACTGTTTTCTCTGCTTAAGTGACAGCTACTGTGTTAGAACATGACACAATATGAGAATGCATGACATAGAAAACTAGCTACTATATGGGTCAGAAGAAAGCATGACACAAAAGGCACGGCATGAATATTTTAAAAACACACCAATTTCTTTTTTGTGTGTGTTATTTCAATTAGGGCATTATAACTTCTAAAAATCCATACAACTGTTTCACGTCGATGTATTTTCAGTACTCTAGATGCAGGAGGTCGCAAATGTAAGACAGCCAAGTTTGCCAAAAGCAAGTGCGAATTCTTCAGAATAACTGTATTATAACTTCTTTGACATAAATGTATCACACTCCTCACAAAACCGAAAATCACAGTGATTTAAGATGTTCCACATGCTGGCTGTGCGACCCTCCTGTGGTGTTAATCTGTGCTTTGGATGTTTGATTGTCATCATCGCACCATCATGTTGCATCTCATCCTGCATCTCACCACCTCACCTCTTACCTATCACCATCTCTCAAGTCTAGTTAGATCATACTTACCCTTGAACCTGTTGGCTGATGGATCAAAATGCCATATAACATGAATCTAACTTGCTGCATGTTTTAGAAGAGGAGGCCTATATCCATCCAGTGCACATCTAGAATATTAGCACATCCCTCTAAAGTAAAGAAAAAAAGCATTTCTGTATTTTACAGTGGCGGTAGAAACATTAGTAGTATAAAAACGACAATTACCTGCTTGGATTATCCACATATGAGGGCGTCTCTGTAGCCGAATGGTTACAGCGTATACCACGTGGTCGCAACTGTTGCCGGTTCGATTCCAGCCGGTGACTTTTGTTGCATGTCTTACCCCTCTCTCTCTCCCCATTTCCTGTCTGCCTCTTCGCTATCACTGTCTAATAAAAGGTGAACATGCCCAAAAATAATCTTAAAAAAAAGAGAAGAATATTGATGTATGTATTCACGATGATGTCATTCAGGAAACACAACATGAATCAGTCATCCCCCTGTTGAGGTCATGAATTTACCATTATGAAGTTATACTGAACATCAGCGACTCCTGTATAGATGACTATATCAATTAACCAAGTCTCTGCTACTCAGTTTACATGGTTGAATAAAACTTCTGCACTAGTAACTGCCGTCGTGATTATGGGTATGACATGCTACTGTAGGTGTCCTGTCAGGTCAGGGACCATCCTGTCATTTCAAAGTCACTTGCATTGGCATGAGTTCCTAATACCTAACTTCACCAAGCTTAGCCATTACATCACCATTATACCGTAGCACTATATACTTAAAGAATCTCAAACAACATTATATAATGTTTTTAACAACATATTGACTTGAATCTATTCCATTAATGCATAGCAATGTTACTTCAATTGTCCAAAACAACTACAAGCATTGCCTAAATTATTGTATGAAAACGTGTTATATACTTAATAAGGTCGCCCTGTTTTTCCAAATGTTCCCCATTTACATAACTAATTTTTATGACCTCCCGTGGCTCATTGCTTAATCATGCTGCTTTGCCAATGCCTGTTCCCTTCCCAAAAAACTTAATAATACAACTCCTTAGTCCAGAGTCCAGGCTGCAGTAAGGGCTGTACAGTGACCATGCTGGGCTGGCCTATCTCTGACCATGGTGCTGCACTCTTGGCTCACAACCTCCATGGTTTTAGCATTTCTGTTTTCAGCCTCAGTGGCAGATGGGGGTTTAAGGGCCCAACACCAGGTCAGGGTATGGTTCAGTCTGGTCTCTGCTCAGTCTTGCGAAGGCTTCCATCAAGGTAAATGCAAATGCTGACATTTTTCTCCCCGCCAGTCCACTAACAGAATGTTGTTTTGTGTTTTCGCAGACAGTTTCTTGATTCGGACATGCCTAGGTATATTATTTTCCCTCTACCCTCATGCTCTTGAGTTAGTTACTCACTTCATATCATTCAAAGTTTTACTTACATTTGTCCTTCCTAGTAAACCTTCCGTTGACTCCTTTTTTTCCACTGCGCTCTCGCTGTCTCTCTGCTTATCCATGCCTCTTTGTTTTGACCCCCCTCACGAGAAGTGGGGATACAGTTGTGCATGTCCCCTTTCCCTCCTGCTGCTCTGGGTGTGTGTTTGAGCTGTTGGGGCTGATGGTGGACAGGGAGCGCATGACTCGCTTTGCTTCAGATGGACTGCCTTTGGCTGTGTCTCTGCTGGAGGTGTCGTGGGGCCAGTGTCACACTTTCTGTTTCCACTTTAGCAGTCCCTGTAAGAACTATTCACTGTAAAAGGCAGATTTTGTAGAATCAATCATGGGTCACTCTTGCGATTCCCCCCGTCCTATACTATCAACCAGATAAATTTGGAAATGATGCAAATATAAAGAGGAAATTAGTTCTTCCTAATTTGCCATCATTTATATAGGTTAATTTGCTCTGATTGCAGGGCAACTTAACTGTGAAAGGCAACAGAATTACAAGTACACATTTTAAGAGGGTTAAAGGTGAAGCGGCAGTATAGCCACCAGGTGGCAGTAGTGACTCAGTAGCTTACATCTGGAACAAATGCAGAAAATGTAATCTTAGCAAAGATGCACCATGCGAGGCACATAGGTGTTGAGAAAATCTGAACTAACAGAAATAAGTACTCTGAGAGATGGGACTGTTTTTTGTTTTTTTTACCTCATTCAAATGGGTTTGTTAATCCTCTATTATAACATGTAAACAAATACTTAGATGCAATGGGCATTTATTTTTAAATCATTTCTACGTTATTGATTTGGTGCCTTGGTTTCGGTCCATCCAAGGACCACTAAACAGGAGCCGATGACTCAACGTCCTTCCCGTTACAGGCCCTGAAAACCTCTGGGGGCCAGGAACCCCAATCATCTGCTATTACTCATGAGCTAACAGTAGGCCTACTGAAAGCGTCATTTACAGTACCTTCTTTGGCAAAGTGTTAAGGCTTAACCTTTAATGTATTCCCTGGAACCATTACCTCACTAGTAGCATTTTCCCAACATGTGTGGCTATGTTGTGCACATTTTCAAATTTTACTTAACCTTTGTGAAAGTGAGCTGGCAGAAACAAATGGTTCCTCACATGTTACGCCAAGCAGCATGACCTCAAACCTGGCTCCTGTGCTTTTAAGGGGGGCTGTAAAATGAAAAAAAGAGGCTAATTTAAATGTAGTGCAAAGAAAAAAAAAGCTTTCTTGTAGTGGGAGCAAGAAGCCCTCTTCTGCAACGATAGCCATGTGTGTGTGTGTGTGTGTGTGTGTGTGTTTACGAATGTGTTCTGTACAAGTGTGAGCTGCTAAACCGGTGGAGCCATGTTTCTACTGGACTATCAATTTTAATGCTACAGAGGAGCACTGAGTGTTCAATACTACTTAGCCACTTCAGTACATCACTGTATGCTTCCCGCTGGGTGACACTTTGTTCACTTTCCCACAAGGTCACTCCAGTCCAAGACCAATAGCCCCAACATCTGAACTTCATGAAGAGTCCATTCAGCCAGTTTTTATGGCTTACATAAACATTAGTGTCCTTTCACAATTCTTGCCTGGATTATCTTTTTCAGATTTAAGGCTGTGCTGGGCTGCAGGCCAGAAGAATAACTGGCTTCAACTGTGTGATTACTCACTTTGTGGAAAAGGGAAAATCCTGTATGTTAATGTATGGAGTAAATTATAGGGGAGTAACAGAAAGGGGTATTGTTTTGTCCGGGTAGCAGGCATATGTTGCTTATTGACCTTTTCAAGGGTAAAAGTGAATGGGAGATAAGCATCAGATTGATTATCTCACAGGATTGCTCATTTGTTTCGATGGGCAAGATGTACTGTCCATGTAAGGTTTACATGATATACCTTATACATCAAGATATGTCTAAAAGAATAAAAGTAAAATGATGAAGTAGTTAAAAAAAACACACCATCCAAGCCACAAAGCTCACAACCACAACATACTTCCTGACTCTTACATTTTATTGTTTTGCTGATTTCCTCTTTCTCACAGCATTTCCTTGGGAGTTGACCATAGGTATTTCACAGCCCTGTCCCTCATTTTCTCTTGTCAGTCTCTCATTTCCTTTCCTTTTTTTCCTGTGTACTACTAATGAATTCATATCAGCTCCTCCTGCTTCTCTGTAGTGTTTTGTAAAAATTAGACCATCAACCCAAGTGGTCTGTCGCATGCAGTTGATTTCCTCATCACTTTATGTCATATCGAGAACTTTGAGCGTACCCAACGTGAGGTCCACGTCCAAGTTATGGTAGAATGTTCTCAGTATATATAATTTTTTCTACGTCTTCCTGTATTTGACATATTGGCTGGATGTATACTGAGCTGATTGTAACAGAGATGTGGTGAGGTCACAGGGATTTCAGCTTGAGGTTTGATAGCTAATGTATTTTCTTGGCCTCTTCCTTATAAACACTTCAGGACTTTCTACCGCTTTGAGGCAGCCTGGGATAGCTCCATGCACAATTCCCTGCTACTGAACCGAGTCACTCCATATGGAGAGAAGATCTACATGACCCTCTCAGCCTACCTGGAGGTACATTGTCCCCACATACGAGGGAGGCGGATGAACCCCCCCCCCCCGGACCTCCATTGCATCTTATCTGTATGTACAGTGATGAGTGAAGAACAGAAGAGTGATGATGTTGATAATCCCTCTCTCTGTATTGATCACAGATGGAGAACTGCACCCAGCCTACAGTCATAACCAAAGATATCTGCATGGTGTTTTATTCGCGAGACACCAAGCTTCCTGCCTCCCGCTCCATCCGCAACCTTTTTGGCACTGGAAGCCTGAGAGCAGCAGAGGGGTTGGTTCAGAATAAGAAGTTAAACTTTGTAACTGTGAAAATAGCATAACCTAATACATGATTTTTTTTTCAATGTCACGGGACACGGGACTGTCCTCTCTCTCTCTCCCTCTAGTAACCGTGTCACTGGAGTGTATGAGGTCAGTCTGTGTCACCTGGCAGATGCAGGAAGCCCAGGTAAGAAAAACACTACCACAGCTACTACTGATGTATCTACCTCTATTGATGCTGCTGCTACTACTACTACTACTACTACTACTACTGCTGCTGCCTCTACCTCTACAATTACTGCCACTGCTACTACTGCGACTACCATTACTACTCCTACTACTCCGGCTAATACTACTTCCTCTACAACCACTGCTAATACGACTATCACTTCTATCCCTCTGCAACTCTACTATTCCTACAAGTACAACCTAGTACTTGTAGTAATAGTGCTAGTACCAACCTAGTACTTGTACAACCTAGTACTACTACTACTAGTTCAGCACTATTACTACCACCAACACTATTACTGCAACAGTTAAAAACTGACAGTGTTACTACCTTGGTTCTCTCTTCTTACTCTCTAAGATTGTCATCTTCCTCTTGTCCTATACCAGGTATGCAGAGGAGACGCAGGCGGGTGCTGGACACCTCAGTGGCCTACGTCCGTGGGGAGGAGAACCTGGCGGGGTGGAGGCCTCGCAGTGACAGCCTCATCCTGGACCACCAATGGGAGCTGGAGAAACTTAGCCTTCTGCAAGAGGTGTGTGTGTGTGTGTGTGTGTGTTGTGTGTGTGTGTGTGTATGTGTGTGTGTATGTGGTAGGTGGGTGGGTGGGTGGGGTGAATAACAACCAGCCCAAAATTATATACTCCATGCTTCTAATCTTCTGTGTTATTTTACAGCACTACATAACACCTGTAGGCTCTCGCGCTCTCTCTCTCTCTCTCTCTCTCTCTCTCTCTCTCTCTCTCTCTCTCTCTCTCTCTCTCTCTCTCTCTCTCTCTCTCTTTCTCTCGCTCTCCATTTTGTCAGCAGTTGTGATGCTTTCCCTTTCTCTCAGGTGGAGAAGACCAGGCATTACCTCCTTTTGAGAGAGAAGCTGGAGTCCACCTTGCTTATGAGCCAGGAGTCCCTGCTGTCATGTGGGATTGAGGGGCTAAGCGAAACTCCTCAACCCTATGATGGTAGTCAGGATTTCAGTCCTATCTCTGACATCCCCACTGAGAGACAGAGGGAGTTAGCTGCAAAGGTCAGACATTGTCTATTTACTGATTACTGAAAGTGGACATTCAGTTCACAAATCTGTTATTTCTGTGCTCTAGAATGATTTGATCTATATGTTTGCTCTCACTGATATTTTCCATTGCCAACAATGAGAGAGAAAAACTTGCCCTGCATGTAGCCAAGGTGGGGCTGGATGGGTCATTGGACCTACCCCCAGAAAACAAAAGGTTCAAAAATTCCAACCAAAGTGTATTCATTGAAATCAAGTAGCAGTTATCATAGGAACAAAACAAGTTCATAGTCACTTCTATATGTTTTTAAGCCTGAAAATATCTATTGTTTGGTGACCTTCCACAAGTTTCATTATGCTAAAAAGGATACTGTATTCATAGCCAAAGTAAGTTAAAGGCCGGCTTGCATAAGGTATCCTGTGCTCACAATAAAAAGTGCACGTCTTGGGAAAAAAGACCCTCCCCTTTTCGTAGGCCGAGTACAGACCTGTGTTATCTGCCATGTCACATAAATTGAAAGATAAAGATTTGCACTCTACACATTCTTATATTTTCCATCAGTGAAACAGATTAAGATCATATTAAGCTTAAAGTGGCGATCTCAAAGATTCCGGTTGCATTTTCTTTTTTTTTCTTTTTCTTTTTTTTTTTTTTGGCATCCACTTCCCAGGAGTCATTTTGAAACCGTTAACTAGTTTGTTCGCCACAAAACCAGAACACGGTGCATTTTTCCCGCCTAGCCTCTCTGGTGGACATACTGCTGCTGATTGATGGAAGATAGGTCACAACCTGCGTGACGCTTGGGATTTTTGACAGGAATGTCGCCACGGACATGTTTGTATTTCTCTGTATTATTGCAAATGTAAGCGCTTTCATCAGTGGCACATAGGCTGAATCGTCATTATGTCACCTCATTCAGGGGAAAGATAGTAATTTAATTTAAGTGGGAATCTCAGAGATTGCTGCCTTAAGAATTTTTACTGATTCTGGAAAAGTTCAAGACTGTACAGACTGCACAAATCCTGATCTATGATATCACAGATCAGAGTTTGGTTATTAATTTTGAAACATCTAAAGTTCTGCCCATCTGTTTTACATTTAGTGCTTGCGGCTTCTCACCCACTCATTCAATAGAGAATATAGCCATGTGTGTGTCAGCGCCAGCGAGAGCAAGGTGATGCATGACATAAATTTACATATGAAGAAACAATGAAAGGTGTTTGCAAGTCTGCTAGTTGTTATTTTTCTACATTTTTCCAGTGAGTTGATACTTGTGTATTTCTATTACAGCTCTCAGAGATGTCTGTCACGGTGTTGAGGGACTCCACCTCAATCTCTGCCCTCAACACAATCACACCCTCCTCAACATGCCCTTCACTGATGGAGGGTTGCTACAGCAACCCTGAACTCAAGTCAGTTCTGAGGCATACCAGCATATATAGAGACGGGTGACAAATTAAAGGAAAAACCTGAATGCTTGACCCCTACAGTGAGGGGGTCCAGGGCTCGGTTATGCTCTGGGGGACATTTTCCTGGCATGGTTTGGGTCCACTTGTCCCCTTAGAGGGAAGGATCATTGCAAATCCATACAAAGTTATTCTGAGTAATCACCTTTATCCTATGATGAGACATTTCTATCCTGATGGACGTGGTCTCTTCCAGGATGACAATGCCCCCATCCACAGGGCAAGAGTGGGTCACTGAATGGTTTGATGAGTATAAAAATAATGTAAATCATCTGCTATGGCCTTCACAGTCACCAGATCATAACCAAATTGAACACCTATGAAAGATTTTGGGCTGATTTGCTAGACAGCGCTCTCCACCACAATCATCAAAACACCAACTGAGGGAATATCTTTTGGAAGAATGGTGTCCATCCCTCCAGTAGAGTTCAGAGACTTGTACAATCTATGACAAGGAGCACTGAAGCTGTTGTGGAGGCTCATGGTGGCCCAACACTTTACTAAGACACCTAATGTTGGTTTTTCCTTTTAATTTGTCAGCCGTCTGTATTATATATGTGTGCGTGTGTGTATACATAAAATCATATAATGTATATTGCATACCTTGGATAAAACATATATAACATTAAATATATAACATTAACATTATGTCTCTCTATATATAGATTCATGGATTACAATAGCTAGGGAAATTAGAAAATGTGAAACACATTTCTTTCTGAACCACAGACCCCCTATGCCTCGCTCCCGTGCCGTCAGCCCAAATCCTGACTCTCAGCAGGATGGCGATGCCAAGAAGTCCCCCAACGGAGCAGCTGAAGCCAAGCCTCGGGCCCGCAAATTTGTCCCTGATATTCAGGAGATCCGAGTCAGGTGGGTAGCTCCATGGGTCTGCTAAACATTAAAATCAAAACAGCTTTCGCTTTGTGTTTAAAACATATGGTGACATTATTCTTTCTTGATCTCCTCTGTGGTGACATAATGCCTCTGCTTTTTCAGCCCTATCGTGTCGAAGAAGGGCTACCTGCATTTCCTGGAGCCACACACTAATGGGTGGGTGAAGCGCTATGTAGTGGTGCGTCGGCCATACGTCTATATCTACAACTCAGAGAGAGACACTGTTGAGCGTGCTATCCTCAACCTGTCCACCGCCCAAGTGGAATACAGTGAGGACCAGCAGGCCATGCTAAAGGTTGGTGATTCATCCCCCATTATACTGTTTCTTTCATGTCATCAGTCAAGTCTTCTGGTGTCCTTATAATGAGCTTGTGTGTGTGTGTGTGTGTGTGTGTGTGTGTGTGTGTGTGTGTGTGTGTGTGTGTGTGTGTGTGTGTGTGTGTGTGTGTGTGTGTGTGTGCTCCACAGACCCCAAACACATTTGCTGTATGTACAGAACATCGTGGAATATTGCTTCAGGCCAACAATGACAAAGAGATGCATGATTGGCTCTACGCGTTTAACCCTCTCCTCGCTGGAACCATCAGGTAATGTGCCGACTTATGATGTAGTTACTACATTATCTTTCTGATGTCAAAATAGCACGCGAGTGATGCTGATGAATACATTTATCGTATATAAATGGATTTTCATTTTATGTCGTTAAGGTCAAAGCTCTCTAGAAGAAGAGCCGGACAGATGAGGATGTGAAAGGAGACTGAACAAATCGTGTGAGGAGAAAATGAACACTAAGACTAACCTGTATATAGTTCCCCCTCCCTAAACCTTACCCTTGTGCTGAACCTCCTTCCCACCACCACAATCACCACCAACCCTCCTTTCCCTGCACAGCCTCAGTTTATCACTAGTGTTCTTGAGACCCATAGCTCTCGTTGTGTGTCAGGCCTTTGCTGCTGTGTGAGTCTCATAATCTGAGGAATCTCTCAAAAAATGTTCTCACTGTACTGTACTGAAATTTATTCATATCTGGGGGAAAGAAGAAATCGAAGCAGTAGCAACCGTTTCTTATTTCAGATTATGTATGTATGGTAATGTAGTTGTTGTCAGTGACACATTGAGCTTTACACATTTATTCCTTCAAAAGAAATGCAGTAACAGTACTCATTACTGAAAGCTGCCGTGTCAATCAGACACCGTAATATTTTCATCTCAGCTGTCAGTAAATAGTCAAAAGTGCAGATTCTGTTCTATTAACTCTACAAATACAAACAATGTTTAACTGGTTTGCATAAAAGTGAAACTAGAATATACATAGTGTTAGTGGCAGATTACGAAAAAAAAAATGACGGTTGAGTGTATCTCTTTAGAAACTTGCTCTTTTCCTTCTGGTTCAGCTGTGGGACTGAATAGCTCTTTGTGGATTCTTATACTGTATGACTTTGCAATTAACCCCAAGAGTTTCCAGAAATATTGGCTCAAACCACCTTGGCAAGAAAACGGAAATGGCACTCATCGAAAAAAGTACACATTCCTCAGCTGTTTGATAAATGCGTATTGTTAAAGGTACTTGAAGGAGCTTCGAGGGTATCTGCTGTCACACATTTTAATAATCAACCATCATGAGGTCAATCCTCCCAAAATTAATCTCAATCTTAACCTGAATTTTATTTGTATTAAGATGTGATATATTTAGATATTTAACAGCTTTATTATTTATTTCTGCATGTATTTATTTACAAAGACATTTATATTTCTAAAGTAGTAGTACAGTGCAATTTCTGCACACTGCACTTTTTAATATTATTTCCTTAAACATTTTGATAACATAACTTTTTCCCCCCCTCACAGTTATTGCTACTTAATAACATTATAGAATATTTTGGCCAGTTTATTTGTGCTGAAGATTACTTGAATTATACTATCCTTTAGTAAGAATTAGGATAGTTATTCCTGACCTTTTACCCAAACTTACAAACATTGTATTTAATAAGGTAATTTATAATTTTGCATTGGATCAAGGGGCTCTGTGCATCACAAGGTGCACAAAGTTCTCTCGTAGACCGAACAAGAGCATGTAAACAGTTCTTTGTTTGCAGGACTGAACATGAAATTGGGCTTCTGAATGATATGTATATTGGTTATATGTAGTGCCTCTTTTTTCAACCATACTGTACAGTATGTCTCTGCACCAGTTGCTTGGATTTACATCACTCATGCTGCTGTCATATTTTCTATCAAAACTGTCTGCTAATCATATCATTGAAATGACTGTCCATCCTCCCATCATCATTAGCCATCATTTTATTCAGACAAATATGCAAAGGTTTGATATGTCAATACTCAAAATGTTGCATTGGGTCTTACAATTTTCATAACAGTGTTCTTCAGGTTTATACATACATACCAAGCATACTGACATTTCATCAGTATAATGTCAGCCTTACAAGTGTAATATGATTTGAAGGTAAAATTCAACCCAAAAAGGCGAGTAGGCAAATCCCCTTCACTTAGAATCCAGCAAAGCATTCTTCTGATGGGTTTTCCTGAGTGAGGTCAGGCGTCATGATGGTATGGTAATATCACTCAGCACCTTGAAATCACAACATTCACTTACTACCAACCCCTGCTTACACACACACACACACACACACACACACAGACACACACACACACACACAGACACACACACACACACACACACACACACACACACACACACACACACACACACACACACACACCATCGACCCCACAGTGTAGTAGGTGTTGGCATGGCTGAACTGTCCTTTGCAAAAACAAGAATGATGACAGTTGACTGTGCTGACCGCTTAAAGTACACCTATTAGTTAAAATGACGCAACAATTTTTTTTAAATTAAAAAAACACACACACAAACCAGAATAATAGGTTTTGACATGATTTTGGAGGTAGTGTCATGAACATGCCATGGGTCAGCCAACCTACAGAGCATGCTCAGTGAGAAGACTGGTGATAACATTTTTCTTGTAAGATGAAAGCACTTCTAAATTTAACAAATTAAGACAATCATTTATGAACAATATCTCAAAGATGAACTTATCAAACTCTTGTTTTGTGTTCAGATCACACAAAACAAACCAATATTCTCCTGAATTACTATACAATAAATCCAAAAGTGGGGGCTGGTCTGAGTTGTTTACAATGCTTAAGTATGTTGTTATTTTTGCTGCTAATGTAATCAATATTACCTTGTTGTACAAACGCATATCTGTTGGGAAAGTATTGTCTGTTTGTGCGTTGGTATACTTTGCAGACACAAATGAAGTGATCACAAGAAAAAGCTTTTCAGTACTTTTTGAACCTTCCATGTATTGTATAACTGTCGGGAGTTGTGGCCAATCAAAGAGCAAAATATGTTTTGATATCTCACTTCCATTGTGCACTAAACCACACTGATTGCTCGCTGATTGATAGTACGTTTCAAGTCTATTGCAGAATTCTTTGCTGAGATTGCTGCTGCGTTTTTGGCATATTGTACATTACACTCAGTGATATGTTATCGGATTGTCCTTCTTTTAAAAACCCAATCATAAAACAGCATTACCAACTAGCCTAAAATTACCCCGTATCAGTTTCATTTTATGAGTTGAACATACTTGTTAACCTCCCAACGGGGCTTTTAAAAAGTGTCACATTTTGCAAAATCCGTCAACCAAAGTCTTGTCAGTGCAACACAGACGTTTTACACTGAATGTATATCAATATTTCAAAAATAATTATTGTACTGGACTGGTTGTGTTGACCTGTTTCACTGGTGTCACAAACTGGTTCCTTATTGATTGTAGATATTATCAGGGAACCTCACAATGGGTATAGGACATATGTATATTGATCCATCCTATAATGTGTCAAGCGGAAGTGATACATTATGGCCCAATTAGACTTGAATCTTGGAGACAATGACGCATAGGCTATGTTACTGTCACACACTTTCACTCTTATTTCAACATTTTGCCCAATCTACCTTCACCATCATGGTCTGACAGCCTTCACAGAGCAGCCTTTTTAATATGTATCTTGTTTTAATAAATATTGTTTTAATTTTTTTGTGCTTCCACATCTAACCGGAAGATTCTTATAGCATTTTCCCGCTCTAGCAAACAGCACCTGTGGGTTTCTAGTTTTTTCTCTTCATATTATTTTGCATTGTATATAAACCTGATTGCTGTGAGCAGTGTATTATAAAGCTGTACCCATTTATACAACCTTAAATGGGCCGTAGTTCAGTCAGTGTCTCTATTTGAGTGTTGAGTTAAGCGTCAAATGTTTGTGTACACTAAACACATTGTCATATATTAAATAAACATTGGAATTATGCAACACGATCTGATCTACTCGTACTTAATGTATGAAAAATATCATCTATAATACCAGTCAAACAGGTAAAGATGCAGGGCATTAGCTGTAGCAGTTTAATGGGTGGAGGAGTTGGGGAAGGGGGTTCTTGAATATTGTGGTAATTGTTCTTTGCTGCCTTAACCAACACTTTTTTTTCTTTTTGCATTTCTTTAATAAATCTCCATACATTGAAGCCTTTAGCGAACTAAAACCATTTCAAACCAATCAATCAATCTGTCTCTGATCGTCAAAGTCAGATGAGGGTTAAAGGGAATCTTTTTCAAGCTGTATTTAGATGGTATTTTATTGCGTACCTGGCTGTCTCTCTAGTTAAACTATTCATCAGCACATTTACAGAAGTTATCTGTTGCTAAATGAATGGGTCATAAGGCAACTAGTTATTTAGAGAACAAGAACAATTCTACTGTGACATGGTTTACCCAAGCCAGATATGTAACTTAACGTCTTTTTTCGGAGTATGACATTAAAGCTATTTAATCCATTTGAAATGTGATGACAATGTAGGGATTGTAGCAGCCATTGTCACACGTGTGCCATCAGCTAACCAATAAATAGTGTCGTGCTTGGACCTTTAGAAGCGAGCTAGGCTACTTCGTCTGGATGAGCGTGAGTGGAAATCACTTCACATGACAAGGAATCTTCCGTTTATGAACTTTACTGAACTTCCTCTTGATGCGTGCTCAATAATCCAGGCAAAAACAAAAAAAACAAACAAAAAAAACAAAGGTTTAATGACAGGCGAGCTAACACATCAGGCCAGGACTCCGTAGTCTACACCCATCTACAGGCCAGTGGCCACTCTTTCAGTGTTGAGGATGTGCACATCCTTGATAGGAAGGAACGCTGGTTTGAGACGGGAGTCAAAGAGGCCATCTGTGTGACGAGGGAACGACCATCCCTGAATGGGGGGTGCCTACGAGTACACCTGTCGCCATCTTACAATGCTGTGATTCCAACTATTCCCCAATCCTCTGTGAATAGTACACATGGCCATCGAAACTGGTTATTGGTCACATCCATATTTGCACGTGAAACTGGTCGTTGGTTTCGACATCAGAACTAGCAGCGACGAAGGCCGACAGTTGCGTCGCCTCACGTCGCCTGCGTGTGCGCCAAAAAGTACCACTTGAACTAGCATGTACGTTCTGCGCCTGCGTGAGAAGAAATAACTCTCCATACCAGCAGGTGGTGGTAGTCTGTATTCGTCATTCAACATTTGAAACCGGAAGACCCAGGACTGCGGCTATATACAAACCGTAAACAGCAGTGTTTGCTTGCCATTTTCAATCAACTCTCGCTCACTACAGACGGTGTCGCAATATAGCTGATCAGCTGGTCTTCAGTTTCTTCATTCCAGATTGCCATGTCGTGAAGTATGAGTTTCTTGAAATGTTCAGGTGAGATGAAGACGAAAATTTAGAAGAACTTTCTGTGTGTGGCCTCTTGATTCGTTGCTTGCTTTCGTAACTTCCGTTTCTCTTCTCGTACATTGATTCGCTAAGCTGAACAGCCAATCGGAGTGATCTCGCTCACAGACGGGTTCCGCCGCTGAATCGGCCGAAAAGTTGCAGACAGGGGTCCGAGTAGTGCCGACGGTGCGGGACACACTGCAAAAACTAGAGCCACAGACGCTCACCGACGGCCCGACATTAGTCGACGCCTGGTGTGTCACGGCCTTTACAATGCTTATCCTTCACGATATCACCATCCCACATCTGACACCAATGTAGCGAATTCGGGGGGTGGGGGGACAGGGCAGCCCGGCCAGACCGTCACAGCCGGGACGCTAACTCGTGTATTCCGAAACGCGGGCGACAACGTTAACCAGTCGACTAAAGGGTCAGACCCCTTAGCCAAGGGCTACCGAGCCAGTGTCGGCGCTACGGGGGGGCATTGGCCGGGCCTCGCCCCCCCAAATGAAAGTTGTGCCCCCCCGCCAATTACCCAGTGATGATGTGAAAATGAGTACTTAAACATCATGTAAAAATTAAAATTAATTAATGCACATAGCACATTTAAATACATAATCAATAATAATGTAAACTACTAAGACACATTAGTCCCTAGCTAACGGGTCTAACCCTTTAGCCGAGCGGTTAGTGATGTCGCCTTGTGGTGCAGTACACCCCTTATCGAATCCCGCACCGGGCAAGAAAATAACCGGTTACATTGGTGGCAGCGGTGGGATCCGGAAGTGTGCAGATCCTCAGAAGTCTCTTCGGAGCGCGGGAATAACAAAGCGCGAGGGCGCGCTTCCGGGGAGGGTGACGACTGTAAACTACTAATAAGACACGTTAGTCCCTAGTTAACGGGTCTGGCCCTTTAGCCGAGCGGTTAGCGATGTCGCCTTGTGGTGCAGTACACCCCGTTTCGAATCCCGCACCAGGCAAGAAAATATCCGGTTACAATAATAATTAATGAAATAAAATGCTTAAATTTCATGATTGTGGAGGAGCGGGGTTAGCAGGACACGAGCGGAACATCAGTGTGTGATTTTGTCCATTCGGGTGGTAATTGCGTGTGACACACAGGAAAAGGATACTTTAAAAACGTGGCAAAATCGACCGAGCTAGCTAGCTAACTGTAAAATCATGATGGATATAAGAAAATGTCTTTCTCGTGGTCCAAACAACAAGTCTACACCAGCAGAAAGAGAAAGGACAGATGCTGCAACAACACCCGAGAAAACAGTTGGGGCCGAGGCGGGTGCAACAAGCGAAGATAGTGCCGTTGCTTGTAGCGTCTGTGCGCGAATGGAAAACAACGGGCGGAAAGAGCAGAGCACAAGGATTCTAAGCGCACATTCGAAGGTTAATTTAGCAAATAATTAATAATTAATACAAAAATTCACAATCGAAGAATATTAAAATATAGAATGTAAATTTGACAGCCCTAATGCGCATGCCCCCCCCCCCCGTGAAAACCGTAGGCCCGGCCGTCAGATTTGTTCTGGCGCCGACACTGTACCGAGCCTATTCATCCATGATCATTACAATACCTTTTTCTGTCTCACCGGAAGCTGCACTGACCACGGGTCATCTCCAGCATCTACTGTTCCTAAGAAAAAGCTAGCTTCATCTGCGGTGACTGTATTCACAGATTTGGCATTGGCTCTGCATAGTTTGCCATAATGTCCTTCTTTTCCATAAGTGTGGCGTGCAGCATCTTTCGCAGGGCATTCCCATTTTGGATGTGATGGCATTTTCCCATATCGTCCACAAGCTTTTAGTTAAGGCCGTGCACTGATTTTCCTCTTATGCCGAGTCTGTGACGGTAACTGAGGCTTTTTTGAGAATGTGGGCTTTTTGCAACTTTTAGCATGAACAGCGTCAACATTCGAGCATTTAGTTGCACTGCTGCTTTCTCCCCTCATAATGGCACTCGCAAGCATTAGGTTTCTGTCTAGCTGCAATTTTTCAGACAGTATTTTTCAGGTCCACAGCTAGCCAGTCACGGATCAGTTCGTCATGTAACTGCCCATAGTTGCAATTGTAGCGAATTCGGGGGGCAACCACAGGAACTGACGCAGCCGGGACGCGAACCCATATCTCCCGCGCTGCGGGAGACATCGCTGACCGCTCGACTAAAGGGTCCGACCCGTTAGACAAGGACCAACGTGTCCCTGACGAAGGGGGAGTAGTGTAATGTGCACGGATAAATAAAGTCGTTGCGGGTCGGACCCTTTAGTCGACTGGTTAAAGTTGTCGCCCGTGGTGCGGGAAATCCGGGTTTACGTCCTGGCTGCGGCGGTTCCCGGGCTGCCCTCCCCTCGAATTCGCCAGAATATGTTGCACAATATCACAGTACGCTATGGGAAGCGAGTCAGAACATCTACCGATCGTTTGCATAGAAATGACTGATATGGTGCTTGGAAAGTTCGACGAGTACTTTGTGCTGAGAAGGAATGCAATACACGAGCATGCACGTTTCCATCAGCGCGTGCAAAGACCGGGAGAGAAAGCTGAGTTTTATGTCTGCACACATCGACAGTGCTGCATTTGATTTGGTGCTGTTCTATTGTGCTGGGATCGATTGGTGATGCCTGCGGGCTCTGGGTTGTTTGATCGGGTCTGCTTGTGATGCTGTGTCAGTCTAAATAAAGAGTGCAACGTAGAGGTTGTGTCGAGCGACAGCGCTGTGTCCTGACGTGATTTCTAAATACAATATTGCCGACGAGGATGGCTGATATCTCTCTCCCACCACCTGCCCCCTTCCTGGCATTACCTGGCGAGCCCCCGGTACCATGGACTCGCTGGCTACATAGTTTTGAAAATTACATCATCGCCTCAGGGCTCGACGACGTGAGCCAGGCTAGGAAGACGGCTCTGTTGCTACACTGCTTGGGAGCAGAGGGCCATCGTGTGCTCGGGACTCTGGGGAACGTCGCAAACTTTGACGAAGCTGTGGGACTTATGAGCACCCATTTCGCTGCTCCACAGAGTGCCCTCCTTCGGCGATTTATATTCCGTCAGCGACACCAACTGCCTGGTGAGTCTGTGCGGCAGTATGTAGCTAATTTGCGAGGGCTAGCTAGCTCATGCAAGTTTGGCGCGCTTCAGGACGAGATGGTTCGCGACCAGCTAATCGAACACACCAACAACGCAAAGGTGCGTGAGACTCTCCTGCTGGAAAAAGACGATCTGCTGCTGTCCAGAGCAATTACCATCGCACTACAGGTTGAGAGAGCAGCTGAGTGTGCTGCTATGCTAAATACACAGCAAGTGGCCACCTCCAGTCAAGCTGCCGACGACTCCTCCCTCTACTCACGGCTGCCCCTCGGGACGCAACCCAACCAGAGCGAGGCGGGCGCCGACTCCACTGGGGACGTTTTGCAACTGCAACGACGGCGTTCTTGGCCCCGCCCTCAACAGTCCTGTGGTAACTGTGGATCTCGGTCTCATGTTTCAAGGGCTCAGAACTGCCCTGCCCGTGGCCAGACATGCCGTAGCTGCGGTAAGCAAAATCACTTTGCCAACGTCTGTCGATCTTCCCCGGCTGGATCAGAGGGCCACACCCCCCAGTCTTCAACCGCCGTCATTCACAAGGTGAGCTCTGGGCCAGTGTCATTCAAATCATGCACAGTCAACATTAATGAAGTGTGCATCCCCCTGCTGTTGGACACCGGTGCAGGTGTGTCTCTCCTGAATGTTGATACCTACAGTCAATTTTTCGGTTCACTGCCACTGTCCGCACCCTCAGCTGTCCTCTGTGGGTATGGTGACTCCAAAATCGATCTGGTTGGCTCTCTCCAAGTGACTGTCCGCTATGGAACCAAGCTGGTGCCCAATGCAGTTTTTCATGTCGCACGCCGTGGGGCCAACCTGACGGGCCTGGACCTGTTCTCCGCTCTGGGGTTCTCCCTCTTAGACACAAGGGGGGCAGCAATCCTGACTGTTGCCACACCTTGGCAGCAGAAGTGGCCATCGCTGTTTATGGGGCTGGGCTGCCTCTCCGCCTTTGCCCATCAACCTCTCCTCAACCCTGCTGTGAAATCTGTCATCCAACCACTGCGCCGCATCCCGTTGGCTCTCCATGATGGGGTCTCCGCTGAGCTGCAACAACTGCTGGAAGCTGGCATCATTGAACCGGTGGACGCGTCACCTTGGGTCTCAAACCTCGTGGTGGCTAAGAAGAAGTCGGGGGGCCTGCGTGTCTGCGTCAATCTACGTGCAGTAAATAAGGCAGTGGTCCCTGATAAGTATCCACTGCCCACCTCAGAAGAACTCACTGCTCAGTTCTATGGCTCTGAGGTGTTCTCCAAGCTCGACCTCAGACAGGGGTACTTACAGGTGCCCCTCCACCCCAGCAGCCGAAACCTCACAGCCTTTGTGACACATGCAAGAGTGTTTCGCTACACCAGGATGCCTTTCGGTCTCAGCTCCGCCCCTAGCTGCTTCCAGAAAATCATGGTCTCCGTGCTGGCTGGCATACTGGGCGTGGCCATTTATCTGGACGATATAGTGGTACACGGGCCCACCAGTGAAATCCACGACAAGCGCCTCAACATGGTCTTCGCAGCCCTGTCCAAGCACAAGCTAACTCTCAATGCTGAGAAATGTGTCCTCTCTGTGCCAGCCATCGAGTTGGTGGGGTTCCGGCTGTCAGCGAGCGGTGTAACTCCACTACAATCCAACGTGGACGCCATTCAGGCCATCCCTGAGCCCAGCTCGGCCGCCCAGGTCGCCTCTTTCCTGGGTATGACAAGTTACTACCTGAGGTTTCTTCCCCAGTACTCTGCGACCACAGCCCCCCTGCGCCAGCTGCTGCGTAAGGATGAGGCATGGGTGTGGTCAAAGGCATGCAGTGACGCTGTGCGTGATCTCAAGACTCAACTGACTTCACCACCAGTGTTGGCTCACTTCGACATTTCCAGCTCCACCTTTGTGACCTGTGACGCATCAGTCACAGCGATAGGGGCTGTGCTGTCTCAAACCCAGAACGGTGTGGAGAAGCCCATCGCCTTCGCCTCCCGTGCCCTCGACCTGACCGAGCAGCGGTACTCCGTGGGTGAGCGTGAGGCGTTAGCCTGTATCTGGGCTTGTGAAAGGTGGCACCTCTACCTCTATGGCCGCTCCTTCACCCTCAGGACAGATCACCAGGCCCTGACAGCGCTGCTGTCCACATCTGGGACAGGCCACAAACCCCTGAGGCTGCACCGCTGGTCTGACCGCCTCCGCCAGTACAACTTCAGCCTGCAGTCCACCCCAGGCAGAGACAATGTTGTCGCCGACCTGCTCTCTCGCTCTGTCTCCACCCCAGCTCCACAGACGGACACTGACTGTGTGGAAAAGGACATTGTCCAAATGCTACACACACCCCTTCAGGCCACTGTCTCTCTGCAGGAGCTGAGGGCAGCCTCCGAACAGGACCCTGTCCTCTCCCAGCTCCGCACCTACATCCAGAACGGCTGGCCTCACAAGGTCCCAGAGGAGCTGGCTGCGTTCGCCCGAGTCAGACAGGAGCTCTCCTGCTGGAACGACACCTGCGTGGCACGTGGGTTTTGCACAGTGGTCCCAGCTGCTCTCTGTGCGCGTGTTTTGAATATGGCGCATGAAGGCCACCTGGGCATTGTGAAACTGAAACAGCACTGCCGAGACCTGGTGTGGTGGCCGGGGATAGACAGAGATATTGAGGCTCTGGTGAAGGACTGTTCTGCCTGCCTTGTGAGTGGCAAGACTGGCCACCAGGCTCCCCCACCCCTGCAACCTCTCACCTGGCCCTCTCAGCCCTGGGAACACCTGCAGTTGGACATTTGTGGTGAGATCAATGGAGTTCCCCACCACCAACGCTTCATGGTGGTTGCCTACGATCTACACTCAAAATGGCCTGAACTCACCACTTCCGGCACTGTGACCTCACAGATCATCATCGACTTCCTGGACTCTCTTTTCTCTCGCTGGGGCCTCCCAAAGACCATCACCACTGACAACGGCCCTCAGCTGGTCTCTGCTGAGTTCACTGCTTATCTCGAAAGCAAGGGCATCCGTCATATATGCACTGTGTACTATCACCCCCAGGCCAATGGCGGCGTTGAACGTTTTCACCAGTCACTGAAGAACAGCCTCAGAGCACACATCGCCCAAGGGTGCTCTTTCACGCAGGCCATCCGTCACACTCTGCTGCACTATCGGGCCACACAGCACTCGACCACAGGCATCTCCCCAGCCTCTCTCATGCTAGGCCGGGAACTGTTCATGCCCCTTGACAGGCTCCGCCCCTCCACACCTCAGGCACCTCCCTCTGGGGTCAGAGCCTCAGTCACTCGTCAGCAGACGCGGATGAAGCAACGGTTTGACCAGTCAAAACGAACCAGGGTGCCAGACATCAATGTGTCAGACTGGGTCAGGGTCCGCAGGCCCCACAGGGACAATAATAGGCTTCATACTGGTCCTCTCCTCTCCAAGTCACCCGTCCGCTGGGCCCAGCCACCTACCTCCTCAGCGATGGCACTCGGTGGCACTCCAGTCGTCTATGGAAGGTGTCAGCTCTGCCACACACAGCTGGTGACACAACCTTAGCCATTCCCTCAGCATGGCGAGACAACCCGGGGCTTCATGCAGCTCCTACGCAGGCCCCAGACATTCCTGGGCCTCAGCTTCCCCTGCCTTCTCCCTCCCCACCTCGGCCTGCCCAGCCTCAGGCCGCCCCGCGACCTGTTCGCACACGTTTACGCCCTGGCCACCTAGAGGACTTTGTGTCAACCTTTCATGTTTGAAATCCTGCCGGGGGGGGGGAAATGTTATGTCTGCACACATCGACAGTGCTGCATTTGATTTGGTGCTGTTCTATTGTGCTGGGATCGATTGGTGATGCCTGCGGGCTCTGGGTTGTTTGATCGGGTCTGCCTTTGATGCTGTGTCAGTCTAAATAAAGAATGCCACGGAGAGGTTGTGTCGAGCGACAGCGCTGTGTCCTGACGTGATTTCTAAATACAACACTGAGACTTTTATCAGGGCTTTGTATTGTAACGTGCATGGATAAGTATAACATGTCTACTGGTAACGTTGTCGCCCGCGATGCGGGAGATACGGGTTCGCGTCCTGGCTGTGGCGGTACCAAGGCTGTCCCCCCCGAATTCACTTCAGTATGAACTGTCGGTGCATTGCGACTTCGGCGCGAGCAGAGATGAGAATATCCGCGACCGAATTGTTGTTGGAATGCTTGACAAAGATGTCTCACGGAAGTTGCAGCTGATGAAGGACCTGGCTAGCGCTGACCATAGAGACAGTCAGACAGTCTGAGGAGGTTGCTTTGCAAGTCAGCATGCAGGGAGAGGCAAGTGGGGTGGTACACGAAGTCACTCACAAGCGCAGCAAATACACCAAACACCACGGTAAGCCTATAAATGGGGAAATAATGGACAATGTGGAAATTGTGGGAAATCGCGGCACAGTAAAGATGAAAATTGCCCGGCTAGAATATCCAGATGCAATACTGACATTGGAGTAGAGTGTGTAGGAATAGGAAAGCAGTGAGTGAGGTTACAGAGCAAACAGAGCAGCTTCAGTCGGGACATTCCAGAATTTGAGGACATTTTCTGCCCCACCTATGAAATTTAAAATAATCCATGCCCAGAATACTGAAACATGCACTTGTTGTGGTAAACATACTTGTCCTGAGACAAAATGTAATAAAGTTGTAGAAAAAGTGGTTTAAAAATATTGTTTAAAATATAAAATTGCTCTCTTGCACCCCCTAAAATGAAATTTTCTCTTGTCCCACCTTCTTGATGGCCAATTTGCATGTCAAACATAACATTTAAAATATATATATGTCTCCTGTAATGGTTAAAGCAAATTTTCAAATCAACATATTTTAAATGATAGTACTTATCCACTGAACGTGTGTCCCACAACATGCGTGCAACCCTGTTACCGAAACCTATTTAGCTTGCAGAGGAAGAGTTAAAACTGTAAGTTACATGACACAGAGGAAATGACATCATCAAGCCATATGCTAATGCCATGGGTAGACCAATGGTAAGGTCTCGCTTCAATTTTTCATATTTTTTCAATCTTTTCAGCCTTGATCGAGTGTGGCACTCTAACCAACACAACTCGGTTACTCATATTATCAGAATGAGACAAATTAATTTAAAATTGGTCTTTCTTTAGTTAAATATCTAAGTTTGTCCTTGCCTTGAAAGTAGCATTACATTCCACAGCTAGCATCTATTCCTGAGGTAAAAGCTATTATTAGCATTTATTTGCAACCCTGTTGCTTTAATTTCAACCCTGTTACCATATCATTTTTATTAAAATAACCTTAAATTATTTTCTCAGCTCACAAGAGTTTAAGCTATTGTCCCTTTACTGGCTTGAGTGATTATATGCATAATGTATTTGAGCAAATATTTGAAAATAAATACTGAAATTAGCAAAAAGAAACTTGTGACTACTGAAAAGTTGGGCAAGATAGATTTCAAAAGATGCTTAAATGAACATAACATAAGTCTTTTCTGAAATTACATGAGTATTCAATATGAATGTGACTTTCTTTACTTAATGGTTAAGGATTTTATTAAACAATATTTCAAAATATTGTTCAGTAAAATAAAGCTTCCTGAATATTTGTAACAGGGTTGCGTAAAGCATCAATCAAGCAGTCAATCAAGTTGCATTTTATATAGACAACAGCCACTCAAAGGGCTTTACAATGCCCCCGACAGCAGTGGAGAGACCCTGTTCAAGTGCATCAAAGATGTATTTCTCAGGCTGAGCATCCCAATTGAGCGTCTCCATGAATATTGTTTTGATGGAGCTTCTAACATGTCAGGACTGTTTTCGGGTGTTCAGGTGCGGCTAAAATAAACATGCCCTGAGTCCCTCTTCATCCACTGTGCCAACCATTCACTTGACCTAGTTCTTCAGGAGGCTGTGCGTGAGGTGGGTCTCATCGCTGATTCAATGAACTTTGTTCAGGGCATAGCTGTGGTAATCCGTGAATCAGCAAAACGCAAGGAGCTCTATGAGTCCATGCTTGGCTGCAATGAGATAGTTACCATGCTGGCCATATGTCCAACAAGATGGTGCATACGAACAATAGCTATCAAATGTGTGTGTAGTGCCTACATTACAGTCATTTAACCGACGCTTTTATTCAAAGCGACTTACAATAACTGCATTTAACGTAGGAAACCAAGAGAACTACTAGTCACCAGAGGTCATAAGTGCATCTAAACAAGCATCTAAGAGCAAAACCAGTGCTAAAGTAAAAGTGCAAGAAAGATTTTTTTAAATTTTATCTGATTTTTTTTTTAATGAGTGAATACAATAAGTGCTAAGAACAAGTAACAGGGTAGTAGTTCTTGAAGAGGTGAGTTTTCAACCTGTGCCGAAAGATGGGCAGCGACTCCTGACATCAGTGGGGAGTTCATTCCACCACTGTGGGGCCAGGACAGAAAAGAGCCGTGACCGGGTCGTTCGGCAGCAAGGGCCTCTGAGCAACGGGGCAACCAGGCGTCCCGAGGCAGCAGAGTAAAGTGGTCAGGCGGGGGTGTAGGGCTTGACCATGGCCTGGAGATAGGAAGGAGCTGTTCCTTTCACTGCCCTGTAGGCTACCATCAGTCTTAAACTGGATGTGAGCAGCTACTGGGAGCCAGTGTGGGGACATGAGAAGGGGAGTTGTGTGGGAGAACTTAGGGCGGTTGAACACCAGACGAGCTGCAACTTTCTGAACAAGCTCCAGAGGTCTGATGGTTGACGCCGGGGCGCCAGCAAGGAGGGAGTTGCCGTAGTCCAGCCGGGAGATGACCAGAGCCTGGATGAGCACCTGTGCCATCTCGTCGGTGAGGAATGGGCAAATCCTCCTGATGTTATAGAGGAGAAATCTGCAGGAGCGAGCAACCGATGCAACGTTTGCAGCAAACGACAGTTGGTCGTCCAGGATCACACCCAGATTCCTCACAGTCCGAGTTGGCGTCACCACAGTGTTGTCAATGGTGATTGCTTCAGGTGGTGTTGCCATCCACTCCGAGATGTCAGTCAAGCACACAGGAATGCGTGTCTCTACTTGTGTGTCAGAGGGAGGAAAGGACAAGATCAGCTGAAATCATCAAAACACTGGAGCAGCTTAAGGATGACAAAAGTGTGAGGGGAGAGACCAGAGCTAAGATCGGAGGCCTGCTCAAGCAAGCGATGAAAGCTGAAACCTACTATGGCCTCCTCTGTTGTGAAGCAATATTCGAGCCGTGTGAGTTGGTGGCCAGGAGTTTGCAGCATATCAAAGCCAGCAAACAGGGCGCCCTTGAGTGTGCCAAACTGCTTGGAAGGCGCATGATGGCCCTTCAGGATGATACAGTGGTGGATAACATGCTACTACAAACTGTATCCACAGCGGAACTTAAATGCCGGGTGAGCACAGGGTGACAAAAACCCCAGCCCATTATCGACACACAGCAGAGGCAGACGCACAAGTTGCGCAACACTCACGGAGATGAGAGTTCTATGAAGCTGTGGACTTGGTCACAGCAGAAGTAAAGCGGAGATTTGATCAAGATGGTATGAAAACAGCAACTCTCAGAGAAATGGTGCTTATTAAGGCATCCAACAAGGAACAAATAGTGGATATAGATTCCCTTCACCTTCCCTCGCACTTTGACAAAGCCAGACTGGAGATCCAGCTGAAAATGATGGGAGTCCTTTGCAGTGATTCTCCCAAGACAGTAAAAGACATCGCAACAACCATGTCTAAACTCCATCCACAAACAAGGGCTCTTTTCAACAAAGTTGAAAACCTCATCAAACTGCATAAGTCTCCCCATTTCAGCTGTTTCATCAGAGAGGACATTTTCCGTTCTCCGCCATCTGAAGACATGATTACCTACAACTATGGTGAAAAAAGACTGACCCACCTTGCTCTGATGCATTTTCATGGGGATATATTGAACAGTTTGGACACTGATGCCCTCATGAGGGACTTTATCAGTGCCAACCCGGAGAGAAAGGCCACATTTGGAGTTCTGCATGCAGGCCAGCAGTAAGGCAAGAAAATTATATATTTCTTGATTGGAGATTGTGGCTGATACGTCTATGTGTATGGGTTGATTCTTATATGCTGTCGCTGTGCAGCCTGCAGTTGTGTTTGGAGATTACATGTGGCTGATAGGCCCATGTGTTATTATAGGTTGGTTTTTAGGCTATATGCTGCCGCTGAGCAGTCTGCATTTGTGTGATGTGCTTTTATGTGTCATGCATAAATGAATGCTGATGTTCAGCATCACAGTCAAGCATCACGGTCAGCGTACGAGCACTCCGCATAAAAAAACAGCACCCATAACGTTAGGCCTGGCACCACCGTGTGTATGTGTGTGTGTGTGTGTGTGTGTGTGAGAGAGAGAGAGCGAGAGAGAGAGCGAGAGAGAGAGAGAGAGAGAGAGAGAGAGAGAGAGAGAGAGAGAGAGAGAGAGAGAGAGAGAGAGGGAGAGTCTATTTGTCCCTCAGCAGCAACTAATCTCGCATTCTAGTCATTTATCAATGTTTTACTTAAACGTCTAGGCTATGCACAGTCATAATGTCAATCCTGGCAAAACTCGACCCCCCCCTCTTTTTTTTTTCTCAGCCCCCCCTGCTCAAAATACGTTCCTGCAGCTATGTATGTATGTATGTATGTATATGTAATTTTCTTATGGTTTTTTCCCCCCGTTGTTTTTGTATTGTGTTTGTATTGTCTTGTGTTGGGGAAAAGTAGATCACCAATCCAAAAAAAAAAAATTGATCACAAAAAAAAGACACCAATCATAATACATAATAAATATACAGAATTGTCATGGGTAGAGCCTAAATGTGGTCTAAAATGAAAAATTTCTTGCAACAAATTAATTCTAGTGTAATTTTTAGAATATCTGGGGTCACTAGAGTTTTGTGACTTCAAAGTGGGGTCAAGAACCGAAAAAGGTTGGGAACCCCTGGCATATAACTGTGATATACGGGAATACAGGAAAAACGTTGGGACTAGATGACCCCGGGGAGTTCCGGGGCAGTGTACATGAGTGTTGGTGTATAAACAAAGCCTCCATCGCAGTTATTTACACTCTGGTCTATACAAAGTTTTTCTTTTTCCTGTATGACAATTGTATACATCATTGTTGGGGGAAAAAATCCATCTCGTTGGCTGGTGTGAAGCACTTCCGTTGACGCCGCCATCTTAACGTATCCCCCAGGGCAGGGGTTCCCAAACTTTTCCATGCCAAGGCCCCCCAAATAGCATTAGCTTCTGGTCGGGGCTCCCCTTTTTGCAAGATGTCTTTAAAAACCCATTGACAATACTACGGCAAATGTTAAAAAGAAGAAGAAAAAAACTCCTGAATACATTTCCTTACTTTTGTTAATGCAATAATAATGACATTTATACTTCAAATTTTAATCCTTCCATTATTTTGAATATTTCTGTTTTCCATTATAAGCATTTTTGTTAGAAAATATATGTGATCATAATATACATAATAATTCAATTTATTTTTCAATTTTTTTTTTTGTGGCATTTCTCCTCATGTTCCCTCCAATTTGCTGAGGCCCCCTTGGCGTCCCCTGGTGACCCACTACGGGGCCGCGGCCCCCCCCCCTGAAAACCACTGCCGCAGGGTACGCACGGGGGCTTGCAGGTGGTGACTGCAAAACGAGATGTGGCGCTATCTATCCCTTTTTACTGTCAAGGACAGCGCTCCTGAGTTCTCTATACAACTCGGTATCCAATAAACTATTGAAGTATGTTAACTTCGCTTCTTATGTGTTTAAAGTATGTTCTAAAGGCTCTAAATGTCTTACAGTGTCATCTGGTAACTACCACTAAAAAGGTTGACTACCCCTTTAAGGCGCTTAAATATGGCATATGACCCCTTTAAGGCAATCTAACATGGTCTAGACATCTCTGGGTGTCACTAGGTTACTTCCAGTAAAAAGGTGGACTAGCCCTTTACGGTTGTCTCAACATGTCACTTACGATAGCCTAGACACCACAGGAATAAACACACGTGAATAATCCACACTCACACAGGTACATAGAATTATATATACAAATGTATTATGAGTAATAATTATTAGAATGAATGAAAGTAATAAGCCTCAATGGCTAACAAGCATCTGCATTCATATACACACAAATGACTCAGACCAACACATTAGCATACAGCTCAACAACCCTATAACTAAGCCGGCAATAAAAATAAAAGAAAGTCAACCCCCAGTTGCAGGCCTGTTTCTTTATCGGGTACGTTGGGACCCTAAACAGCCCTCTTCGCTCCCCTTGGAAGCCCGCACATCCAACTTGTACTCACAAAGAATGCTCCTCTTCGTCTCGCGCTTCTCACCGCAGCACAGCAGCGAACGTCAGGCAGGCAGCCATCCTAGCTAACTGGCTAGTTAGCCGTTAGCACCATCTCACGGTCGAACAGTGCGCTCGCCTCGGCAGCACAACACGGCAACAGACGACTCCTTCTGCGTTCCTCGATGGTCGCATGAACACACCACTACACTGTAACTGATAACGTTACTTCGCTAAACTAGAAGACGGCCCGACTCACTGTGGGGCAAGCCCCTTACCGCATCCAGTCCATTCGCGCGTCTTGCTGTGCTAGCAACGAACACCGACTGGCTAGCTCGCTCCGTAACGTCGCTGGGTCCACATATGGGACTGACGAGTAGTCAGTTTGTCCCCCAAGTCCACACAAACAGTTCCCGGGATGGGTCTCGGTCAGACACCCGCACACATAACTGTTCGCTAAACTTCAATTACATTTCTCTCCCCGCAAAATAGCATATAACAACTCGACATCAAACTGCTCCGTTTTTCTCACACAAGGGACGAGTGACCTACTTTCTCTCACTGTTCAGTCTGCTCGCGCTGACGTTCCCCGCTGCCCTCTCAACCAATCACATTCAAGGTAAGGTATTCTCTCCACAGCCAACCAATCAAGACAATGGTAAGTTATTCTCTCCACAGCCAACCAATCACAACAATGGTAACTTTTCAATAATAAAAGTAAATGCATTTCACATTGGTAAACAACTGTTTTGCAGAACAATATCAACAATATAATATATTCATATTCAAAAGGTAAACAAATAACAAACATACGCCAAACTCTTGTCTAATAGTGCAATATATCTAAGGCCTATAATTTAACCACAGGGTTACACCCTCCCCCTACTGAACGTGTGAATGCCCTCATTCACCTAAATCTAAGTAGTAAGGTCTCTGAACATCTGAGGGTATAAACTAAGCGTGGTGCACTAACTCTTTCCTATCCTGATAGTGACACCTCTGTGTACTATAGTTATAGGCGTATCTCTGGCTTTTCCTGGCTCATCATAGGTAAGTCTTACAACTGGCTTTACTGACCTCTTCGGCCTACCTACTGGTTGTGTTATGTCTGCACACATCGACAGTGCTGCATTTGATTTGGTGCTGTTCTATTGTGCTGGGATCGATTGGTGATGCCTGCGGGCTCTGGGTTGTTTGATCGGGTCTGCCTTTGATGCTGTGTCAGTCTAAATAAAGAATGCCACGGAGAGGTTGTGTCGAGCGACAGCGCTGTGTCCTGACGTGATTTAAAAATACAATATTGGCGACGAGGATGGCTGATATCGCTCTCCCACCACATGCCCCCTTCCTGGCATTACTTGGCGAGCCTCCGGTACCATGGACTCGCTGGCTACATAGTTTTGAAAATTACATCATCGCCTCAGGGCTCGACGACGTGAGCCAGGCTAGGAAGACGGCTCTGTTGCTACACTGCTTGGGAGCAGAGGGTCATCGTGTGCTCGGGACTCTGGGGAACGTCACAAGCTTTGCCGAAGCTGTGGGACTTATGAGCACCCATTTCGCTGCTCCACAAAGTGCCCTCCTTCGGCGATTTATATTCCGTCAGCGACACCAACTGCCTGGTGAGTCTGTGCGGCAGTACGTAGCTACTTTGCGAGGGCTAGCTAGCTCATGCAAGTTTGGCGCGCTTCAGGACGAGATGGTTCGCGACCAGCTAATCGAACACACCAACAACGCAAAGGTGCGTGAGACTCTCCTGCTGGAAAAAGACGATCTGCTGCTGTCCAGAGCAATTACCATCGCACTACAGGTTGAGGGAGCAGCTGAGTGTGCTGCTATGCTAAATACACAGCAAGTGGCCACCTCCAGTCAAGCTGCCAACGACTCCTCCCTCTACTCACGGCTGCCCCTCGGGACGCAACCCAACCAGAGCGAGGCGGGCGCCGACTCCACTGGGGACGTCTTGCAACTGCAACGACGGCGTTCTCGGCCCCGCCCTCAACAGTCCTGTGGTAACTGTGGGTCTCGGTCTCATGTTTCAAGGGCTCAGAACTGCCCTGCCCGTGGCCAGACATGCCGTAGCTGCGGTAAGCACAATCACTTTGCCAACGTCTGTCGATCTTCCCCGGCTGGGTCCGAGGGCCACACCCCCCAGTCTTCAACCGCCGTCATTCACAAGGTGAGCTCTGGGCCAGTGTCATTCAAATCATGCACAGTCAACATTAATGATGTGTGCATCCCCCTGCTGTTGGACACCGGTGCAAGTGTGTCTCTCCTGAATGTTGATACCTACAGTCAATTTTTTGGTCACTGCCACTGTCCGCACCCTCAGCTGTCCTCTGTGGGTATGGTGACTCCAAAATCGATCTGGTTGGCTCTCTCCAAGTGACTGTCCGCTATGGAACCAAGCTGGTGCCCAATGCAGTTTTTCATGTGGCACGCCGTGGGACCAACCTGATGGGCCTGGACCTGTTCTCCGCTCTGGGGTTCTCCCTCTTAGACACAAGGGGGGCAGCAATCCTGACTGTCGCCACACCTTGGCAGCAGAAGTGGCCATCGCTCTTTATGGGGCTGGGCTGCCTCTCCGCCTTCACCCATCAACCTCTCCTCAACCCTGCTGTGAAATCTGTCATCCAACCACTGCGCCGCATCCCGTTGGCTCTCCGTGATGGGGTCTCCGCCGAGCTGCAACAACTGCTGGAAGCTGGCATCATTGAACCGGTGGACGCGTCACCTTGGGTCTCAAACCTCATGGTGGCTAAGAAGAAGTCGGGGGGCCTGCGTGTCTGCGTCGATCTACGTGCAGTAAATAAGGCAGTGGTCCCTGATAAGTATCCACTGCCCACCTCAGAAGAACTCACTGCTCAGTTCTATGGCTCTGAGGTGTTCTCCAAGCTCGACCTCAGACAGGGGTACTTACAGGTGCCCCTCCATCCCAGCAGCCGAAACCTCACAGCCTTTGTGACACATGCAGGAGTGTTTCGCTACACCAGGATGCCTTTCGGTCTCAGCTCCGCCCCTAGCTGCTTCCAGAAAATCATGGTCTCCGTGCTGGCTGGCATACTGGGCGTGGCCATTTATCTGGACGATATAGTGGTACACGGGCCCACCAGTGAAATCCACGACAAGCGCCTCAACATGGTCTTCGCAGCCCTGTCCAAGCACAAGCTAACTCTCAATGCTGAGAAATGTGTCCTCTCTGTGCCAGCCATCGACTTCGTGGGGTTCCGGCTGTCAGCGAGCGGTGTAACTCCACTACAATCCAACGTGGACGCCATTCAGGCCATCCCTGAGCCCAGCTCGGCCGCCCAGATCGCCTCCTTCCTGGGTATGACAAGTTACTACCTGAGGTTTCTTCCCCAGTACTCTGCGACCACAGCCCCCCTGCGCCAGCTGCTGCGTAAGGACGAGCCATGGGTGTGGTCAAAGGCATGCAGTGACGCTGTGCGTGATCTCAAGACTCAACTGACTTCACCACCAGTGTTGGCTCACTTCGACATCTCCAGCTCCACCTTTGTGACCTGTGACGCATCAGCCACAGCGATAGGGGCTGTGCTGTCTCAAACCCAGAACGGTGTGGAGAAGCCCATTGCCTTCGCCTCCCGTGCCCTCAACCTGACCGAGTAGCGGTACTCCGTGGGTGAGCGTGAGGCGTTAGCCTGTATCTGGGCTTGTGAAAGGTGGCACCTCTACCTCTATGGCCGCTCCTTCACCCTCAGGACAGATCACCAGGCCCTGACAGCGCTGCTGTCCACATCTGGGACAGGCCACAAACCCCTGAGGCTGCACCGCTGGTCTGACCGCCTCCGCCAGTACAACTTCAGCCTGCAGTCCACCCCAGGCAGAGACAATGTTGTCGCCGACCTGCTCTCTCGCTCTGTCTCCACCCCAGCTCCACAGACGGACACTGACTGTGTGGAAAAGGACATTGTCCAAATGCTACACACACCCCTCCAGGCCACTGTCTCTCTGCAGGAGCTGAGGGCAGCCTCCGAACAGGACCCTGTCCTCTCCCAGCTCCGCACCTACATCCAGAACGGCTGGCCTCACAAGGTCCCAGAGGAGCTGGCTGCGTTCGCCCGAGTCAGACAGGAGCTCTCCTGCTGGAACGACACCTGCGTGGCACGTGGGTTTTGCACAGTGGTCCCAGCTGCTCTCCGTGCACGTGTTTTGAATACGGCGCATGAAGGCCACCTGGGCCTTGTGAAACTGAAACAGCGCTGCCGAGACCTGGTGTGGTGGCCGGGGATAGACAGAAATATTGATGCTCTGGTGAAGGACTGTTCTGCCTGCCTTGTGAGTGGCAAGACTGGCCACCAGGCTCCCCCACCCCTGCAACCTCTCGCCTGGCCCTCTCAGCCCTGGGAACACTTGCAGTTGGACATTTGTGGTGAGATCCATGGAGTTCCCCACCATCAACGCTTCATGGTGGTCGCCTACGATCTACAGTCAAAATGGCCTGAACTCACCACTTCCGGCACTGTGACCTCACAGATCATCATCGACTTCCTGGACTCTCTTTTCTCTCGCTGGGGCCTCCCAAAGGCCATCACCACTGACAACGGCCCTCAGCTGGTCTCTGCTGAGTTCACTGCTTATCTCGACAGCAAGGGCATCCGTCATATACGCACTGCGTACTACCACCCCCAGGCCAATGGCGGCGTTGAACGTTTTCACCAGTCACTGAAGAACAGCCTCAGAGCACACATCGCCCAAGGGTGCTCTTTCACGCAGGCCATCCGTCACACTCTGCTGCACTATCGGGCCACACAGCACTCGACCACAGGCGTCTCCCCAGCCTCTCTCATGCTAGGCCGGGAACTGTGCATGCCCCTTGACAGGCTCCGCCCCTCCACACCTCAGGCACCTCCCTCTGGGGTCAGAGCCTCAGTCACTCGTCAGCAGACGCGGATGAAGCAACGGTTTGACCAGTCAAAACGAACCAGGGTGCCAGACATCAATGTGTCAGACTGGGTCAGGGTCCACAGGCCCCACAGAGACAATAAAATGGCTTCATACTGGTCCTCTCCTCTCCAAGTCACCCGTCAGCTGGGCCCAGCCACTTACCTCCTCAGCGATGGCACTCGGTGGCACTCCAGTCGTCTACGGAAGGTGTCAGCTCCGCCACACACAGCTGGTGACACAACCATAGCCATTCCCTCAGCATGGCGAGACGCCCAGGGGCTTCATGCAGCTCCTACACGGGCCCCAGACATTTCTGGGCCTCAGCTTCCCCTGCCATCTCCCTCCCCACCTCGGCCTGCCCAGCCTCAGGCCGCCCCGCGACCTGTTCGCACACGTTTACGCCCTGGCCACCTAGAGGACTTTGTGTCAACCTTTCATGTTTGAAATCCTGTCGGGGGGGGGGGAATGTTATGTCTGCACACATCGACAGTGCTGCATTTGATTTGGTGCTGTTCTATTGTGCTGGGATCGATTGGTGATGCCTGCGGGCTCTGGGTTGTTTGATCGGGTCTGCCTTTGATGCTGTGTCAGTCTAAATAAAGAATGCCACGGAGAGGTTGTGTCGAGCGACAGCGCTGTGTCCTGACGTGATTTAAAAATACAATAGGTTGTCTTTGGGGACTAGCTTCCTCATCTACGCTGCTAGCTTGGCCCTCATCTATGTCAGACTCTGACTCTTGAGCTAACTCTTGAGCTAACTCTTCTTCAGACTCATTCTCCTCTTCTTCTTCTTCACTTTGGTCTTCGTCATTGTTGTCATTGTAAGGACCTTTTAGAATCTGGAGATCTTTGGTGCTTCAGTTGCCAGCATGCTTGCGTCTTAAAACGTTTCCTGTGTGGGTGTGGTTTCCAAACGTGTGGACCAATGGGATGTATTTGTCTTTGAATTTTTGTTATTGGCCAATGATAGGATGAGGAGTGTTCTGCCCGCGAAATCGCGGGGTCACAACGGTCGATCTCCTCGCGAAAAGGAGGGAGCTTGCAGATTCAGCAGGACTCCAAGGAGAGAGGTCCCATTTTTTTTAATCTCTCTCTCCGCGGCCCCGTTTGAGTGCCCGTTTCGCGGAGACTTTGTACACAGCCGTGTACTGGCCCGCATTTGAGGACCCGAGGGTTGCGATTGGCCCACGGTCGTTTGCTTGCTGGTGGGGTTTGTTTTGGGTCTGATTGTTTCGTTTCCCACCGGAGGACCATTGTCTTAGCCGGGGTTTTCGGAACGTTGCGACCTGTGGCCATCTTGCGAGTGGAGGCCCTGCCGGGGAACCGACAGCAAGCACAGCGCCGACCATCCTCTGAACTGCATACAGCCTCCCGGTCGTGGGAGCGTTGGAGGGTGAAGGCCCTGCCGGGGAGCCGACGGCAAGCACAGCGCCGACCATCCTCTGAACTACACACAGCCTCCCGGTCGTGGGAGCGTTGGGTTGTGAGTAACTTGGACAGATCACTTATACACACAAACCCACGCACTTTTGTCTCGTCGCCTGGGCATCGTAGGGTGCCTTGCCCTGCGCTCAGAGAACTGGTTTAATGTGCACCAACGGGCCCCAACAGAAAGCGCTGGGTATTTTGTATTCTTTTGATACTTTCTTTCTGTGTATTGTGAACGGTTGTCACACCCTGTGAAATTTTAATTAATGTTTAGTTGACCAACAGTACCACACTCGTGTGGTACTCTCTGTTTTCTCTCTCTCTCTCTCTCTCTCTCTCTCTCTCTCTCTCTCTCTCTCTCTCTCATTATTATCCAATAAATCATATTATTATTAATTATATTTCGGGTGTATTGGCAGCTCATTTACTTTTGGAGTGCTGGTAATAAGCATGTACGGTACTTCAGTACACAGCAGGGTTACACGATCTGCCTTAACCACAGGTTTGTTTAAATTCTGGGAAGATACATCATTCACTAGCCTTAGGTAAGTGTAGTATTTTCTCAGTTGAGGCACTGATAAATATCCTGGTTAATTATTTCTATTATCATTTATCACTATTATTGTCATTAGTGGCACTAGCCTACTAGTGCACAGGAGGTTCGGCCAGCTCAACATTCCACCGCTGAGAACTCAGGATCCTGTTGCGCCATTGGATTTGCTTGTAACACTTTAGTAACTGGTAGCATTAGGATGTTGTCTTGTTCAAATGTGCTTGGCGTTGCCCGCCAGTGAAGAAGGGGTTACATCATCATTTGGTTCTTCGTCATTATGCCCTTCAGTTCTAGCACCAGGAGGTTCCTCTTCCTCCTGAGGGATAACTGCTTGTTCCTGTGCAGCTCTACGCTTGTTCAGGACATCTTCCAGGTTAGTGCTGTAGGGTCTTGGTATCGGTCTCTCGTACTCAGACTCTGTAGAGGAGTCGGTCGAGCCCTCTTCACTATCCTCTTCTTCTGTACTGACTGTTTGAGACTGTTTGGTTTGTTGCTTCTTTCTTGTGTCGGCTCTTGTCTTTGGCTTTGGTGGTGGTCTGTGGTCGCTCTCTTCTCTTTGCATTCTGACTTGTTGCCCAATAGGTAAGAGATGATCTCGGTGTAATGTTCTGATTCCTCTGTTTCCATCCTCCTGCTTCACTCTGTAGACAGGTAAGTTTGGCATCTGACTCACAACCACATGAGGAATCTCTTTCCATCGGCTTTGGAGTTTGTGCTTGCCTTTGAGTCTGAGATTCTTCACCAACACTGTCGCCGGGTTCCAGGGTTTGTGATCCCACCCTGCTGTCATAGGCTCTCTTGTTCCTCTGGTGTGTTTTGTCGGCTGTGGCAGAGGCCAGTTGGTATGCCTTCTGCAGATCTTCTTTGAGTCTAGCCACATAGCTTGAGTGGTGACCGACATCATAGCCATCGGGAGACATCCCGAAACACACATCCACGGCCAGCCTTGCCTCTCTCCCGTATAGTAAGTAGTATGGCGAGTAGCCGGTTGCATCAGACCTACTGGCATTGTAGGCATGCACAACGTGGGGCACTTGCTCACTCCACCACCTCCTCTTCTCTGGATTCAGTGTGCCTATTATGGGCAGTAGGGTACGGTTGAACCATTCTGGTTGTGGATCTCCTTGTGGGTGGTAGGGAGAGGTTCTGGACTTTCGTATCCCCATCACTTTCAGCATTTCTCTAATTGTCTGGCTTTCGAAGTCTCGGCCTTGGTCTGAGTGGATCCTTGCTGGCAGACCATAGTTTACGAAGAACTTCTCATTGAGAACTTTTGCGACTGTGAGCGCCTTCTGGTTCTTCGTTGGGTAGGCTTGTGCATAGCGGGTAAAGTGATCAGTGACCACTAGCACATTGCCAATACCCTTGGAGTCTGGCTCCACGGAGAGGAAGTCTATACAGACTAAGTCCATTGGCCCATTGCTCCGGATCTGGTGGAGCGGCGCAGCTCTCTGACAGGGACTCTTCCGTGAGACACACTTCCGCAGTTTTTGACATACTGCTCTGTCTCTCCTGCCATTCTCGGCCAGTAGAATCTTGCCTTCAGCAGGTCAGTTGTTCTCTCGATGCCTAGATGTCCCATATCATCATGTAAGGACTTTAGCACGACACCTCTGAACACGGCAGGCAGTACCAGCTGAGAGGACTCTTTTCCTGATGGTCTCTTGCTAATGCGATGGAGTAGGCCGTCTCTCAGTTGTAGTCTTCCCAGCTCCCTTTTCATCTGGCTCACATCTGGATTTGCTTCCAGATCCTCTGGCCATTGGCCGTGTTTCAGAGCTTGGATCGTCAGTCCTATCACAGGATCCTCTTTCTGTGCGGCTTTAAGCTCGGACCTGGACATCTGTCCTAGCGCACTCACATCCACGCACGTGGGGAAGGCGTAGAGCTCAGGGACACTTTCAGGACGAGCTCCTAGCTGTTCAGCATATCTCGGAGATGTCTTTGGGGAGCTCAGAACGCTTACTCGTCGACAGATTGACTGCACTCCAGCTTGTGAGATGGTCTCCCAGTCTCTTTGCCTCGACAGCAGGTCGGCGTCAATGTTGCTTTTCCCAGGTTGGTAGCAGATGTCGAACTCATAGGTAGACAGATCGGCTAGCCACCGATGCCCTGTGGCGTTGAGCTTGGCTGTAGTGAGTACGTACGTGAGGGCATTGTTATCAGTTTGTACTGTGAATCTGGCTCCGTAGAGGTAATCATGGAACTTTTTCACCACTGCCCATTTGAGGGACAGGAACTCCAGTTGATGGATGGGATAGTTCTTCTCAGATGCGGACAGCTTCCTGCTGGCAAACGCCACCGGCCTCAACCCCTCTGGGTACTCCTGGTACAGGACGGCTCCCAATCCCGTTAGACTGGCGTCCACATGAAGGACATAGGGCTTGTTGGGATCAGCAAACGCCAACACGGGCGCGTGGGTGAGACAGTTGATGATCTGGTGGAATGCTGCAGTGCAGGCCAGGTCTCATCGCTCTCCGAAGGGTTCAGACTCCTTCAGGTAGACTTTCTTGGAGTCCTTCGCAGCTCTTTTTCCGTGCTGTTTTGGGGCGTATCCTTTTGTCAGCTCGGTCAGGGGCCTGACGATGGAGGAGTAGTTGGCGATGAACTGTCTGTAGTATCCGCAGAAGCCGAGGAAGGATCGCAGAGTCTTCAGGTCAGTAGGCTGGGGCCAGGTGGTGACTGTTTCGATCTTGGCTGGATCAGTGGCGACACCGTTAGCAGATACGATGTGCCCGACGTACTTGACTTTGCTCTGGCCAAACTGACACTTGTCCAGAGCGATCTTCAGCCCCGCATCTTGCAGCCTGTCGATGACTTTGACGAGCCTCTCCTCATGTTCCTCCAAGGTCCTTCCGAAGACTATCAAATCATCGAGGTAGACGAGCACTTCCAGGAGATTCATGTCACCCACGGCTTTCTCCATGAGCCGCTGGAACGTGGCTGGAGCTCCGGTGATCCCCTGGGGCATTCTCTCGAATTGGTAGAACCCCAGTGGGCAGATGAATGCCGTCTTCTCCTTGTCTTCCTCCTTCATGGCAATTTGATAGTATCCGCTTCTTAGATCCAGTACGCTGAACCACTGGCTTCCGGACAGGCAGTCCAGTGCGTCGTCAATACGAGGGGTTGTGTACTGATCGGGGATGGTTCGACTGTTCAAGGTGCGGTAGTCGATGCACATCCTCACTTTCCCATTCTTCTTCCGCGCGATCACTATGGGTGATGCGTAGGGGCTTCGGGACTCGTTGATAATGCCTGCCGCTATCAGCTCTTGAATATGTCGTCTCACGTCATCAATGTCGGCTGGGGCGAGGCGTCTGGACCGCTCACGGAAGGGTCGCTCATCCGACATCCTGATACTGTGCTCCACACCTTTGGCCAAGCCAACATCCCATTTGTGTAGGGAGAAGACATCCGCACGTTGTGTGAGCTTCGTGCGGAGTCGCTCCTTCCACTCCTGAGGTAGTGGCGAGTCACCGAAGTCAATCTCGCTGGCATCCCACTCCACTGAATTTGGTTCTTTTTTGTGGGTGGAGGTAACGACATCTGTGGCGTACACATGACCCAGTACCGCTCCAGCAGGTATGATGGCTTCTTTGAGTGACTCATTCCGCAGCAAGACTGTGAACTGGTTGGGGTCAACGGCATAGCTGGGCACTACTATTGACGTCAGTAGCACGCCAGCAGGGAGGGGTTTGGTAGGAGAGTCATCCATCATCAGGATCTCTTTCTCCACTGGCTGGGTGAACTCTACTTTGCAGCTGGCCGCACGGCTGGCCCCAGGCGGTAGAATGAGCGAGCCTGGACCTAGCCATTTCACATATCCCACTCCCTCGTCTCCATCTTCTGTATCGTGTAGCAGGAGGTTTGGTCCGGTCTTTGTCCCAGCATCCATCCCCTTGACTCCAACGTTTTGGGCGAGGTGCACACCCACCGTTTCTCCATACAGACGTGCGAGACGCTTAGGTAGATTGGCCTTGGCGTTGGTTCCCACAATGATTGGTGTTTGCTCTGGGCCTCTCGGTGTCGGGCAGATCAGGGCGAGCACGGAGTCGTCTCAGGGGCACCAGTGACTTTCTGGGGGAATTCCATCGCCACCACAACGTATCCTCTGTAGCGGTAGCTGGACTCACTCAAACCCCAGATGTCTAGGCTGTCTACTGGGTGGATGGGTACATCAGGTATGTACTTCTTGTACCAGCCTTCGAAGATTATGGTGACCTGAGAGCCACTGTCTAGTAGGGCAGTAGACAGATGTCCGTTCACCTTCACTGGCTCGAAGGATGGGGCTCCGATTAAGCCTGTTGGCAGGTTTGGGCCTCGCTGTACGTCAACAGCACTTTTCTTGGACGTGACAGTCACATTACCAGTAGAACTATCACTGGGAGGCTTCTGGCTTGTGACTTGGCCTCTCTTCCATGACTGGATCAGCTTCTGAATCACCTTGCTCTGGTTCTCAGCGTTTTGACATTTAACAGCGAAGTGGCCGCTTTCACCACACCGGTAACAGAAGTGTTCATCGGAGCCACTGCGAGGCCCTTGGGGCCTGTGATGTACAGGGCGTGTCGTCTCCACTGTCATAACTGCTGCTTGGTTCTCTAGGGGACTGACTTGCCGGTGTGAGAGTTTATGCTGCAGCTGCTTGTGTTATGCTCGTGCACCAGAACCTGACCCGTGTGGCGAAACCCAAGACAGACAGACACGAGATGACTTCAAAATCTACAAAGGGAGGTTTTATTGTGGGAGGGAAATGTATGGTGAAAAAAAGGCGTTCTGTTAGTGGGATGTGTGAATAAACTATGTGTGGTGTCCCGTGGTTTGCGTGTATAACTATGTGTGAGTGTTTTTAGCCAATGTGTGGTGCGGTATGTAAATGACCAGGAGGTGTTGAAAAAATGTGCGTGCACCTGGCGAGAAAGTCCAGTCCGTGATCCAAGAGGGGTTGTCCGAGAAAGTCCAGGTCCGAGATCCGGGAAGTCGAGTCCGAAAGGAGGGGTCCAGATAGAGGGACAAGGGGGGAGATCGCAGGAGAGGTCCGGGGAGAAACGTGAAGGTCGCTGGGGACGAGGGAGACGCGGGGAGCCGTGGAAATCGCGGAGGGAGAGTCTTGGGAGGAAACAGAGACACGAAGATAAGACACTGGGGAATAAACAGAATGCAAGGAACGCTGGAGGGCTTGTCAGAACTTTACCGCAGGGTTCAGTACGTCGAAGCACTGAGAGACGTTCTGGGAGGCTTCTTGTAGAAGGCTGCCTGATTGCCACAGGTGTGCCTGATGGATGATGGCAAACACCTGGTGCAGTGCAGCGCTCGTCTCCTCAGAGCGCGAGCTGAGCGCTCGGATGTTTCCGGCACGTCCGAGATGGGGGAGTGGCTTGAACGTGCCGGGGAGGCAGCTCGGGGCGGTGTAACCACAACAGGACCCCCTCTCCTACGGGAGACACCGGGCGACCGTCCGATGGCGTTGGGGTGGGCCCGATAGAACTCCTCCAGGAGCGCGGGGTCGGCCAGGTAGGACCGGGGAACCCAGCTGCGGTCCTCGGGCCCATAGCCAACCCAGTCCACCAGGTATTGGTACCCACGCCCCCGGCGGCGTACGGCAAGCAGCTGGTCGACATCCCAGACCATGTCACCACCGTCGAGGACCCTGGGGGGTGGAGGAGCTTGGACAGGGGGAGACAGGGGGCTGGTGGCTACCGGTTTGAGGCGCGAAACATGGAAGACGGGATGGATCTTGAGTGAGGTAGGGAGACGGAGACGCACCGCCGAAGGGTTGACGATGCGGTCGATGGTGTAGGGACCGACGTATCGGGGAGCCAGCTTCCGGTTGAGGGTAGGGAGGGGCAGGTCCCGGGCCAGGAGCCATACCCTCTGGCCAGGTCGATAAGCTGGGGCCGGCACTCTCCGCCGGTTGGCGCTGCGCCGGGCCCGCTCTGTAGCTCGCAACATAGCGGCCCGGGCGGTCTTCCAAACGCGCCGACATCGGCGGAGATGGGCCCTCGTGGACGGGACCACCACCTCCAACTCCTGATGGGGGAACAGAGGGGGTTGATAGCCCAGGGAACACTCGAAGGGGGACAAACCGGTAGCCGAACTCTCCATGGAGTTGAGCGAGTACTCCACCCAGGGCAGGTACTTGCTCCAGGAGGCAGGGTTGCTGGTGGTAACGCAACGCAAAGTCACCTCCAGGGCTTGATTGGCCCGCTCTGCCTGCCCATTGGTCTGGGGGTGATACCCGGAGGAGAGGCTGACCGTGGCCCCAATCCCCTTACAGAAGGCCTGCCATACCTTCGAAGTGAACTGGGGACCACGGTCAGAGACAATGTCCAGGGGAATCCCATGGGGTCGGACGACGTGGGAGACGAGAAGGTCCGCCGTCTCGGCTGCAGAGGGGAGTTTGGTGAGGGCAACAAAGTGGACGGCCTTGGAAAACCGGTCGACAATGGTCAGAATGGTGTCATTGCCTTGGGACACGGGGAGGCCAGTTACAAAGTCCAAGGCAATGTGGGACCAAGGTCGGCCGGGGACAGGAAGGGGGCGCAGGAGACCTGCTGGAGGGCGATGGAGAGCCTTGCTGCGGGCGCAGCTGGTGCAGGCTGCCACGAACTCTCTGGTGTCTGCCTCCATGGTGGGCCACCAGAAGCCCCTGCGGATGAAGGCCGCCGTTCGGTAGACATCGGGGTGGCAGGCAAGATGGCTGGAGTGGCCCCACTCCAGCACCTGGGGCCGGACAGAGGGAGGCACAAATAGCCGGTTCCGGGGTCCATTGCCTGGGTCGGGCTGGGCGCGCTGGGCCCTTCTCACCACTGATTCGATGGCCCAGGTGACGACAGCCACCACCCGGGCCGGGGGAAGGATGGTGTCTGGGGCGTCAGGGGACCCCTCGGGAAACAGACGGGAGAGGGCGTCTGCCCTGACGTTCTTGGTGCCCGGGCGGTAGGTGAGGGTGAAGTCGAACCGGCTGAAGAAGAGAGCCCAGCGCGCCTGCCTGGGGTTGAGCCTCTTAGCCGTCCGTACGTAGGTCAGGTTCTTGTGATCGGACCATACGATGAACGGCTGCCCTGCTCCCTCCAGCCAGTGTCTCCACTCCTCTAGGGCGGCGTGGACGGCCAGCAACTCCCTGTTGCCGATGTCATAATTCTTCTCCGCAGGACTGAAACACCGGGAGAAGAAGGCGCACGGGTGGATCTTCTGGTCCTCCTCCGACCGCTGGGAGAGGACGGCTCCGATGCCCGTGTCCGATGCGTCCACCTCCACGATGAACTGCCTGCACGGGTCCGGGTGGGCGAGCACCGGAGCCGTTGTGAACAGCCTCTTCAGGGCCAAGAAGGCGGCTTCCGCCTCCGAGGTCCAGGAGAAGGGGCGGAGGTTGGAGGTGAGTGCAGTGAGGGGGGCGGCCACACGGCTGAACCCCCTGATGAAGCGCCGGTAGAAGTTTGCAAACCCCAGGAAGCGCTGGAGTTGCATCCTGTTGGTGGGCCGTGCCCACTCCTCCACCGCTCGGGTCTTCCTGGGGTCAGTGCGGACGAGCCCCTTCTCCACGATGTGGCCAAGGAACTCCACGGAGGTGGAGTGGAACACGCACTTCTCGGCTTTCACGAAGAGCCTGTTCTCCAGCAGCCGTTGGAGGACCAGGCGGACATGCTGGTGGTGTTCCTCCTCAGTCCTGGAGAACACGAGGATGTCATCCAGGTACACCACCGCGAATGTGTTCAGCATGTCCCGGAGCACGTCGTTGACCAATGCCTGGAAGATGGCCGGGGCGTTGGTGAGGCCGAAGGGCATAACGAGGTACTCGAAATGCCCTAGGTGGGTGTTGAAGGCCATCTTCCATTCATCCCCTTCCCGGATGCGCACCAGGTGGTACGCGCTGCGCAGGTCCAGCTTCGTGAACACCGTGGCGTGAGTGAGTGGCTCGAATGTGGAACTCATAAGGGGGAGTGGATATTTATTTTTCACCGTGATATTATTTAGCATTCGATAATCTATGCAAGGCCTCAGGCTGCCCTCCTTCTTTGGCACAAAAAAGAAGCCCGCCGCCACCGGGGAAGATGAGGGCCTTATGATTCCTGAGGCCAGGGACTCTGTGATATAATTGCGCATAGCCTCCTTCTCCGGGACGGAGAGGTTATACAACCGACCGGTGGGAAGGGCGGCCCCGGGAAAGAGATCTATGGCACAATCATAGGGACGGTGAGGGGGGAGGGAAAGTGCACTGTCTTTACTAAATACAGGGGCTAAATCGTGATAAATGGAAGGAACACCAGTGAGATCCGTGGGAGGAGGCACGGGTCTGAGGCTGCTGGACGGGGAGTGGGCGGAGCGAAGGTAGTTGGCATGACACGCAACGCTCCAACCCAAAATCCGCCCAGTAGACCAAGAGATGTAGGGATCGTGCCGTTCCAACCACGGTCTTCCTAACACCAGGGGCGCTGTGGGGGCGTGCAAAACCAAGAAACGGATAGCTTCCACGTGATTACCCGAAAGAGTGAGGGTGAGGGAAGCAGTGCTGTGTGTGATCTTACCAAGTGAACGACCATCTAGGGCTTGGGCTGTGAGGGGTGTGTCTAGGGGGACGAGTGGAATGCCGGCCTGCCGGGCCAGCGAGATGTCCATCAAACACTCGTCCGCCCCCGAATCCAGGAGTGCACCAACAGACAGTGAGTGATTACCCCAGGTGAGAGTGACCGGAAAAAGGTGGTTGTGCTCCTTCTTGGGCTGGGGCTGAGGAAGGGTCGTCAGGCTCACTAGGACACCCCTCACTAGTGAGCCGGGTCTTTTTGGGCGAGTCGGGCAGGCCTTGATATAGTGGCCCGACCTCCCGCAGTAGAGGCAGAGGTGGCCATGCATCCTCTGCTCCCTAACCTCCAGTGGGAGCCGTGACCGACCCAACTGCATGGGCTCCTCCTCCGGCCTGGATCCAGAAGCCACCCAGGGTTGCGAGGGGGAGTGTGAGGGTGGAGAGAGCCCACGGGACGCTGACTCAGGGAAGGCACTGGTAGGACGGACGGGGGTTGGTCTATGGGAGGGACCAGCGCACGGGGCGCGTTCCTGGCGCCGCTCCCGCAGCCGTTCGTCCATCTGGAGGGCGAGGGTGACGAGCTCGTTGAAGGAGGCAGGGCGGTCCCGAACGATGAGATCTTTGATGGGCTCGCTCAGCCCCCTCCTGTACGCGCTCTTGAGCGCAGTGTCATCCCACCCACTGTCTTCCGCGAGTATCCTTACCTCCAAGGAATAATCTGCCACCGACCTGGCTCCCTGTTGGATGGAATGGAGGCGGCCGGCAGCGTCCTGCCCGTCAGCTGGGTGGTCGAACACCAGATTGAACTCGCGGCGGAAGGCACCATAGTCCGAGGCGAGCTGCTCGGTATGGCCTACCGCCGCTATGGCCCAGCTGAGGGCTTTGCCGGTGAGGAGGGACATGACAAGGGCTACCTTGGTCTCTCCTGTCCTATACCTAGCTGGCTGGTGTTTGAACAGGAGCTCAAACTGACCAAGGAAACCCCTGCACAGCTCGAACTCCCCACCGAAGGCCTTGGGGCAGGGGAGGTTAGGCTCGCACCGGGGGTCCAGTGGGGGTTGACTCGGAGGAGGGGGAACGTCGGGACCAGAAACGGGGAAACCGGAGGCCGAGCTGGGGGCAGAGACCGAGGCCAGGGCAGGGTGGTCGCTCATCCTGGAGACCGCTGTGGAGAGTGCAGCGATCTGCATGGTGAGGGCATCTAACGCACTTGTCGCGGCCTGGGAGCCGGACTGAAGATCGCTGATCTCTCCGGTGACAAGGGTGAAGGCAGTAGTAAGCTCTGAGCGGAGAGAGGCAAGTTGGTAACTGTGACTTCTTACTACTGCTTCTAGGGGAACGGGGCTCTGGGGCGTCACAGGGACCGTCCGCTCCTCGGGTTTGCCTGGGTCCATAATGGCTTCGACGTTCTGCAGCGCTCGTCTCCTCAGAGCGCGAGCTGAGCGCTCGGATGTTTCCGGCACGTCCGAGCTGGGGGAGTGGCTTGAACGTGCCGGGGAGGCAGCTCGGGGCGGTGTAACCACAACAGCTTGACTTGCTTCTTTAGGGCTGACACTTCAGGGTCCTGCCAGTGTTCCTGTTTGGGTCTGGCGACTTTAACCTCTTCAGCGACAGAGGGGCCCTTTGTTGACATGGTAGCGAACATTGACCTCAGCTCCTTGATCTCGGCTTTCAGGTTCTGGATCTCGGCCTGCTTGCTATCATCATGTTTGGCGTGGATAGTCTGCACTGAGGGGTTCAGTTTACTCCGAGAGGCTTCATACTCTTCCTCACTGCGGATTTCGCTGAGCAGATCCATGAAGTTGGGAGGCTTGTCCGTCCTTTCTCTCAGTCTGAGCCGGATGAGCATCAGATCAGCCTCGATCCCACCTCAAAGTAGCTGCTCTACACGGGCACGGTCAGCCCGGTCAGCTGGAAGTCCACCCTTCTGCACTACTTTGGTGAGGGAACTCTCCAGGCATCTCAGGAACTCGGACAGCTTCTCTCTGGGTTTCTGCTGTAGTAAGCGGAAGGAGAAATACAGATCTTCCCCTGACTCTGCTGTTCCGAACGCGCGCTCCAGTGCTTCCAGGCACATTGCAGGACTCATGTTGGGGTCGGACACTCGCACAGCTTTGACTGTCTCCAATGCTGGCCCTTTGAGGCTTTCCATGATCCGTCGCCTTTTCTCCTTGCCACTGCAGTCACTCTCTTCAACCATGAGTTGAGCTTGCTCTAGCCAGTGATCAAATGGCTCTTCACCAGCTGAAGTGGGTAGGTTTCCTGAGAAGATCCGTAGTCGCCGGAAGCCACCACTGTCTGAGGAAGGCTTGGAGGTTTTATCGAGTAGGCCGCCGACCACTCGTAGGAGGGCTTCAGTGGCTGATAGGGGTTCGGCTGCGGGTGGAGTAGTGGCGACGAAAGCCTGAAGGTCCTCTTCTGTCTTCCCCTCAGCTCGCAGTAAGGCTCTCAATTCACTATTGAAGTCTTCAACTGTAGCTTCCGGCTCCCCTACTATGACGATGGGCCACGCCTCTTGTCCTTCGATAGGTAGCACTTCAGGGGGGACGGTCTCTGACCTGACGCTCTCTCGGCACTCACACACAGCACCATCAGCTTCGTACTGAACCTCCTTCCTCTAACTCGTACTCTTCCCAAACACTTGATGGTTTCCATGGCTTCTTTAACTTTGGCAGTTTCGGTATCTTCAGGTGCTAGAACCATTACTGCACGGTCCTCTTGCAGGCCCTCACCTCTGCACCAGCTCTTTAGATCACTAACTAACTCCATGTTTGCTTGTTGTCTTGTATCTCTATGTAAACTTACTAATAATGACTCAATTCTAATTTCTTGGCTCAGGTAACTGACTAATGACTAATTTAATGACTTGTACTTAAATGTACTGGTCTTACATACAGCTAAACACATAAAAAGATCCCAGCGGTGCCTCCATTTATGTAGTGCTATCTATCCCTTTTTACTGTCAAGGACAACGCTCCTGAGTTCTCTATACAACTCGATATCCAATAAACTATTGAAGTATGTTAACTTCGCTTCTTATGTGTTTAAAGTATGTTCTAAAGGCTCTAAATGTCTTACAGTGTCATCTGTTAACTCCCACTAAAAAGGTTGACTACCCCTTTAAGGCGTTTAAATATGGCATATGACCCCTTTAAGGCAATCTAACATGGTCTAGACATCTCTGGGTGTCACTAGGTTACTTCCAGTAAAAAGGTGGACTAGCCCTTTACGGTTGTCTCAACATGTCACTTACCATAGCCTAGACACCACAGGAATAAACACACATGAATAATCCACACTCACACAGGTACATAGAATTATATATACAAATGTATTATGAGTAATAATTATTAGAATGAATGAAAGTAATAAGCCTCAATGGCTAACAAGCATCTGCATTCATATACACACAAATGACTCAGACCAACACATTAGCATACAGCTCAACAACCCTATAACTAAGCCGGCAATAAAAATAAAAGAAAGTCAACCCCCAGTTGCAGGCCTGTTTCTTTATCGGGTACGTTGGGACCCTAAACAGCCCTCTTCGCTCCCCTTGGAAGCCCGCACATCCAACTTGTACTCACAAAGAATGCTCCTCTTCGTCTCGCGCTTCTCACCGCTGTAATGATCTGTGCCCTCTGGCTATGTTAACTTATAACATTAATAAAGCAAGGACGACTTCTCTCGTGCTGGGTGTTTATTCACCGACCGGATTCCGACTGACGTTGTTACGTACATCACGTGACTTTGTTGTGGCGCTACGGAAAGCCGTAAGGGACATTAGCAAATCAAATATTACTAGCAAATATTACATCTCCCTTTTTCTGAAAAGTGCTGCTTTCTCTGCAGAGATACAGACCACGTTGAGCATGTTTATAAGCGAATACAATCTTAATAAGAAAGAATATGAAAGTGGAACTCTTATATAACTGGACTGCAACAAAGTAGTGTAAAACATTTCCTTCACTGTCTAAATGTGACACCGTAATAACATTTCATCTTTTTTTTTTTTCATTTCATTACTGGTAACTGCAAACAGCAGGTAGGTACACAAGGTAAGTGAACGCTGTAAATATTTCTTTTCAAAACATAGCAGGTATAGTACAGGTTGGTGTAAAATTCTCTTTTTTAACATTCATAAGTCAAGGATTTGTCTTGGTTTGATCGTGCGACCTGACCTCGTGGTGTAACCAGGCTGTGTGTCTGGTTGTCGCTGATTGTTCGTGTCTGGAGGTTCAGCATGCTCTTGCTGATGGGCTTGTGTGTTGTTGTTAGCGCTGGTAACAGTCTGCTGTGAAGTGTGTGTGTGTGTAGTGTGAGTGTTCACTCTGCTTTGTCGCAGGTGTTGACGGTTGCGTTGGTAGATCTGACCTTCTTTGGTTTGGATGTGGTAGCTCCTGTCTGTGTTCGCTGGTCTTTCCACAGTTGCAGGTCTCCAGGATCCATCCTCCTGCCGGAAGCGGATTGGTGTGCCTGCGGGCAGGTGGGGCAGAGGTTTGGCTGTTCGGTTGTAGTATGCCTGCTGGCGCTGTTGACATACCTCTCTCCTTTTGTGAACATCCTCCTGACTGGCGATCTGTGGCTGCAGGTGTTTTGCTGTTGATGGGAGAATGGACCGCAGCCTCCGACTCATCAGTAGCTGTGCCGGTGATTTCAGGTTGTCCACCGGTGTGTTGCGATACTCCAGCAAGCTCATGTAGGGGTCTTTGTTCTCAGCTTTGGCTTTGTCCAGGATGCGTTTGGCCGTCTGGACAGTCTTCTCGGAGAGGCCGTTGCTCTGTGGGTAGTGGGGGCTTGTGGTGGTGTGTGAGAAACCCCATGTCTGTGAGAAGTTGCGGAACTCACCAGAGCTGTAGCACGGACCGTTGTCGCTGATGATAGTCTCGGGGATTCCGTGTCGAGCCATTGCTGCTTTCAGCTTCATGATGACGGCAGATGAGGTGCAGCTGTAAAGTCTTTCTAGCTCGAAGAATCTGGAGTAGTAGTCCACAGTGACTATGAAGTCCTGTGAGTTCCATGTGAATAGGTCTGTGCCTATCACTTGCCACGGCCGCTCGGGTATGGCGTGTGACATCATTGGTTCCTTTGCATTTGCGCTGCGCCGTTCTTGGCATATGCTGCAGTCTGCTACCGCATCCTCGATCTGTTTCCCCATGCCAGGCCAGAACAGTAAGTCTCTTGCTCGGCATTTGCTTTTTTCCACGCCAAGGTGGCTGGCATGGATGCGCTGTATCATGTCCTTGCGAAGCTTTTGGGGGACAATGATTCTCTCACCTTTGAACAGGATACCGTCCATTTCTGAGATTTCTGCTCTGTGGTTCCAGTATTCCTGGATGCTGGGCGGGCACTTTTTCTTTGTGTCTGGCCAGCCAGTGAGTGTGGCTCGTCTGAGTGCGGTGAGCTGTGGATCTTGCGCTGTTTCCTGCTTGATTTCTGTGAGTCTTGTGTCGCTCACAGGGATGTTGCTGAGGACTGTGTGCACTTGGGCCTCCATCCCTTCCTGTAGGTCACTGTCGTGGTGTTCTATTGACTTGCGTGACAGTGTGTCGGCCACCGGTATGTCCTTACCGGGGCGGTGGATGATTTGGATGTCGTATTTTTGGAGCGCCAGGATCATCCGTTGCAGCCGGGGTGGTGCTGCTGCCAGTGGCTTTTTTAGTATTGCCTCCAGAGGCTTGTGGTCTGACTCCACAATCACTTTTCGTCCATACATGTACTCGTGGAACCTCTTGCAGCCGAAGACCACAGCGTAGAGCTCCTTCTCTATCTGTGCGTAGTTTTCTTCAGTGCTGTTGAGTGACTTGGACGCATAGGCAATTGGTTTGCCATCTTGGAGCATGACAGCCCCAAGGCCACTTTTGGATGCATCCACTTGGAGTCGCAGCTCTTTCTGCGGGTCGAAATATGAGAGTACTGGACCTGGGTGCTGTGTAATGAGATTCTTCATCTCTTGGAACGCCTTGTCGTGGACTGCATCCCACACAAACTCACTGTCCTGTTTCAGAAGCTGTCTGAGGGGTGAGTTTATCTGTGAGAGGTGTGGAGCAAATCTGGCGAGGTAGTTGATCATGCCGAGGACTGTCTCCAGCTCTGCTTTGTTCTGTGGGGGTTGCATGTCCTTGACCGCCTTCACCTTGTGTGGGTCTGGTTTGATGCCTTCGTGTGAGAGCGTGTGGCCGAAGTAGCTTACCTCGGACACGCATATGTGACACTTGTCGGGGTTGAGCCTCACCCCTCGCTCCCTTGTGCGCTTCAGCATCGCTCTGAGACGCTGGTCATGTTCCTCTTTAGTCTTGCCGAACACTAGTATATCGTCCACTATGGCCGTCACACCGTCCAATCCTTCATATGTTTCATCCACGCGTCTCTGGAACTCGTCTTGAGCGGACACGATTCCGAATGGCAGTCTGAGGAAACGATACCTGCCAAACACTGTGTTAAATGTCGTCAACATTGAGGATTCAGTGCTCAGTTTGATGGCCCAATAGCCTGACCGCGCGTCTAACACGCTAAAGTACTCAGCTCCAGCAAGCTTTGTGGTGGCGTCCTCCAGCGTGGGGAGGGGGTAGTGAGGTCGTTGTATCACTTTGTTAAGAGCTCTGGGGTCTAAACACACTCTAAGTTTGCCTGTCTTTGGCTTCTCAACAATGACGAGTGCGTTCACCCATTCTGTGGGTTCTGTTACCTTACAGATTATGCCGCCTTTCTCCATGCTGTCAAGCTCGTCCCTCAGTTTGCTGCGTAGGGCGATGGGGATTCTGCGTGGCGGGCAGACGACCGGCGTTGCATCTGGTGTGACGCGGAAGGTGCACTCGCCTGGGAACTCTCCTATTCCCTGGAAAACATCTGCATACTCATCCATTATGCTCTGTGATGTGACATTGTTTTCCTCGCTCACAGCCATCACTATTTTTACCAAGTTTAGGTCACGGCATGTTTTCATTGCCATGACTGGTGGGGCGTTTGTGTCAATGACGTAAAAGTCCAGCATCATTGCATTGTCTCTGTACTTACATTTGAGTTTGCATGTGCCTTTCACGCTCAGCGCGCCTCCTCCATATTCAGTGAGTCTGTGTATTGCTGGTTTCAGTGTCACATTTTTGAACAGCGCCTGGAACAGGTTGGTGGGAATAGTATTGGCCTGTGCCCCAGTGTCTAGTTTAAACTTTACCTTCTGTGGAGGTGTGCCAATTCCAACCTCTACGTAAGCCTGCTCGTTGCTTTTTCCGTTGTTCTCTATTGAGATGCAGTCTATGTACAGCTCTGTCTGTTCTCCCACAGCGGTGCTCTCCACTGTAATGTTGTCGAAGTACAGTTCTTCCTGCTCTCTGTCAGTGGTGTACTCTTCTGGGTTCTCTCCGACGGCATGTACTGTGCCGCGGTAGTACTTTGTCTGTCCCTGGGAGCTAGACTTGCATACTTTAGCAAAATGATTGAGCTTCTTGCATTTAATGCATTGTTTACCCTTAGCTGGGCAAGTGGCTTTAGCGCCGTGTAGCCCTCCACAATAGCTACACGCCCTAGCGGCGGTGCTAACGTTACCCTTCCTTTGTCTGAAGTTAGCGTTAGCTGCTTTGGGTGCGTTCGGTTTGTAAGTCTTTCTGCCTATTGCGTGCACCGTTTCATGTGTGCTGCCCTGGCCCATAGACTTTAGCTGTTGCTTTGCTAGCTCGTGTGAGCGGGCTACATCTATGGCTTTTTCTAGCGTTAGCTCAGCTCCCTGGCTAAGTAGCTTTTCTCTCACTCTGGGTGAGTTGGTGGCAAACACGATGCGGTCCCTGACCATCTCGTCGGCATTTGGGTAGCCACAGTCTTTGACTAGGAGCTTTAGCTCAGTTACAAATCGTTCGAAGGATTCACTCTCTCCCTGCATCTTTTCATGAAATTTATATCTGGCATAAATCGGGTTTGCTTTGGGGGTGATGTACTCAGTGTACTTATCGTAGTACGTTTCTAGCTTCTTGGCTTGTTCTCCGCTGAGTGTCCAAGTGTTGTGCACATCGCGCCCTTTTTCCCCTATCCAGAGCAGGAGGTAGCTGCATTTCTCCTCTTCGTTCTTCCCGCGCAGGGGGCCCTTGAACATTAGCTCCGTTGTTTGCCGAAATCGTCTCCATGCTTCAGGTAAGTTCGCCGATTCCCAGTCCATCCGTGGAGCTGGAACGCCGTACGAATCCATATTGGGTATTTAAACTCCGCTACTCTGACACCATGTAATGATCTGTGCCCTCTGGCTATGTTAACTTATAACATTAATAAAGCAAGGACGACTTCTCTCGTGCTGGGTGTTTATTCACCGACCGGATTCCGACTGACGTTGTTACGTACATCACGTGACTTTGTTGTGGCGCTACGGAAAGCCGTAAGGGACATTAGCAAATCAAATATTACTAGCAAATATTACAACCGCAGCACAGCAGCGAACGTCAGGCAGGCAGCCATCCTAGCTAACTGGCTAGTTAGTCGTTAGCACCATCTCACGGTCGAACAGTGCGCTCGCCTCAGCAGCACAACACGGCAACAGACGACTCCTTCTGCGTTCCTCGATGGTCGCATGAACACACCACTACACTGTAACTGATAACGTTACTTCGCTAAACTAGAAGACGGCCCGACTCACTGTGGGGCAAGCCCCTTACCGCATCCAGTCCATTCGCGCGTCTTGCTGTGCTAGCAACGAACACCGACTGGCTAGCTCGCTCCGTAACGTCGCTGGGTCCACATGGGACTGACGAGTAGTCAGTTTGTCTCCCCAGTCCACACAAACAGTTCCCGGGATGGGTCTCGGTCAGACACCCGCACACATAACTGTTCACTAAACTTCAATTACATTTCTCTCCCCGCAAAATAGCACATAACTCGACATCAAACTGCTCCGTTTTTCCTCACACAAGGAACGAGTGACCTACTTTCTCTCACTGTTCAGTCTGCTCGCGCTGACGTTCCCCGCTGCCCTCTCAACCAATCACATTAAAGGTAAGGTAGTCTCTCCACAGCCAACCAATCACAACAATGGTAAGTTATTCTCTCCACAGCCAACCAATCACAACAATGGTAACTTTTCAATAATAAAAGTAAATGCATTTCACATTGGTAAACAACTGTTTTGCAGAACAATATCAACAATATAATATATTCATATTCAAAAGGTAAACAAATAACAAACATAGGCCAAACTCTTATCTAATAGTGCAATATAATATATCTAAGGCCTATAATTTAACCACAGGGTTACAGAGACTTCCTGAAGCTTTTACCATGTTTGTTGAACCGGAACCATTGTGTTGGAAATTGGTTCACTACTCGAAGCTTCGTTCACAGCGCACATGGGTGACATCTGCTGCTTACGTGGATGCTGTGCAGTCTAATGAGACGTACCAGCTGTTTCATGCGGAAGGTAAACGTAATACATATATTTATAGAAATAATAAATTATTGTAGCCCGTGGAATTAGATACCACACAGGACACAATTACTTCCGGGGTTCTTGTAGCTTTAATTTTATTGTTTGAACCTTCGAATGCAGATCGTTTTACTGAGTGCATAAATTCCTGTGTCTTTCAAGCAAACAGCTCATAAATGTTCACAGATGTGGCAAGTTTAACAGAAAAGATTTTAAAAGGAAAATAAATACAACATACAACATACGGTGCAAAATACGGCAGTGGACTATGTATGTTAAACAGGCTTTAACAAAGACATGTGGAACTTCCTGAAGATCGCGCAACTTCTCACTCTGTCAGTTACCTTTAAACAGAATTAAAACGCATATAAAACCTTTACATCCCAAATACAATGGCATGGTGTGGCTTTATTCACGCCAACATTACCTTGTCATGCCTGCAATGGCGAACAGTGGTCGACGGCTCGCGCCCAAAATCACCGAACATCAACTCCAGTAGCGTCTGAATCAAACCATCTTGTCAAATTACCGACATACAATATTGTTTGGAATAATGTTACAGGTATATTTCACAAGATATTTACCCTTACTTACTGCGGAGTCAGAGCACCGTCACACCGCAATCTTCAGGCGCTCCACACAAGAAAAAAAGAAAGAATACCCAAGATGCACTTGGATAACTTGCACGGAGTTACAATAAAAGTCCGCAACACTGCCACTTACTGGTCAAAACATGCAATGACAACCAAAACTATAAAAATACACTCACAATCTGCTTCACAATTTAACTACATCAAATGACATTTTACATGGCTTGACAGTGTAACAATTACATATATTAACAGTTAAACTATACTAAATTTAAGTGGAAAATCATTTAACATATTTAACAGATTTACCACCCGGCTACATTATGTATAAAATACATTTCATATACATTTGGCATACAAGGCAGGGGCGCTTGGTATACAGGTGGATACTGGAGGAACAAGGCTAAGAAGGACTTTTGAATATTTTTCCGAGTTTCACCATGTTTATTTCAAATAAACATGTCTTACTCCATTGGCAGATACTATACCAATGGAATAAGAAAATTGTATTTGAAGTTTGTTTTATTTGAAGTCGGCTCTGGCCTTCTGCTTTCCTCCTTCATACTTCTTATCCACCGTGCATTGCTTACACAACCTGCCTTGCTGGGTTGTGGGATCCAGTTTTGCCACAAATGCTCTAAAGCCAGAGAAAAGCTGAGAATATTGAACAGTTATGTTTGCAAGAGCGTCATTCAGCTCATGTTTTCTGTTGCCTAATAGAAAGGAATTTATTAGGTTTGTGTTGCAGTATGATGTTTCATTGAAATGTAGTTAAAAGAGAAAATGAGAGTAGGCCTACTTTAGTAGTATAAGGTAAGCCTTTAAAATCACTATTGTGGGTTTTGTTAAGTATGTGTGTAATACTGATATTTTCTTAGCATGTCAGCTGTAAGTAGGACTATAAACTGATGTTGAGGCCTACCTTGGTTATTGGCATAATCCCACCCGAGAGTTCTCATGGTTTGCCGTGTCAGCATTGAAGACATGTTATTATTATTATTATTTATTATGTCAGCTGTTGAGGACAGAGGAAGCACTGAACCTGTAAAAACATCAATATATAAAGTTAAAAAATCATTTGAAGGTCTTCAATTATGTATCTGTTATATTGCATTTTACCATGAACTTTGAGTTTTGTGTCATGTTGGTATAACCGCATTCGGGTTATACAAACATGATACAAAACTCATTGGTGGTGTAACCGAATAATGGTTATACCAACACGATACAAAACTCACTGACCATGGTATAACCTTAGTATAACCGTATTCGGGTGCAACAGCTCAAAATGTGTCCACACTTGGGATCTCTTTCTTGACGGCTCCGTCACACAACACTCAGAAATAATCAATCGATTCACTGCGCAACGACAATCCACTGCACGTCCCACTGCAACCCACAAACGATGCGTCGTTTGCGGTCGTTTTAAAAAGCTCTGCATCCCGCCACGTTTCGAAGCCCCACCTCTCCGACCCGAACCAGTCAGCTGATCCCGCCCGACTGAGGCGGTGAAGTGGCGCCTACGTCTTCACTCACGTGATCATTTCCAGACCTCGGCATACCGGCTGCGTTCGGAATCACCGCCTCAGAAAAAATAGCGTGGCGAGTTCTGCGCATGCTCCGGAGCCTGGGTGGAAGACGTGACATCACCCAGTGTTCAGAAGTCCACACTCAACAGATGATTTACTTGTCCAACTTACCCAGAGTATCTTCTCATCCGTTTACAAGGTCAGAGTCAGTAAAGTGATGCGGCTCAGAAAGTCAGCCTGTCATCGCAACACTGTGATGAATGTGATTTCCGCCGGATAAATGGCAACTCTACCTAACGTGGTTAGCCACATCTGCTAACATCTGGTTATGTCGCTAGCTCTGTCGGCCAGCTGCTACACGTACTTGAAAACGATTGTGGCTCAAACAGCAGTAAACGCCCTGGAAAAATGTTTACGTGTTCCCAACGACCTTTGCTGATCTTAACTGTTATGTCAAAGAAGGATGCATCAGTTCATCTGGATACAACGTGTATTGACAGATACGTTTCATCACTCAACTAAGTGACATTTTCAGTCTAAACTTTCATCCCTCATCTAAGTGATATCTTCGGTCTCAACTAAGTGGCATCTTCAGTCTAGACTGAAGATGCCACTTAGTTGAGTGATGAAACGTATCTGGAACGTTGTATCCAGATGAACTGATGCAATCTTTTGATGTTCTTACCTGGATTATTGAGCAGCGGCACGGTGGCGCAGTGAGTAGCAAGGTCGCCTCACAGCAAGAAGGTCCTGGGTTCGAGCCCCGGGGTAGTCCAACCTTGGGGGTCGTCCTGTATGGAGTTTGCATGTTCTTCCTGCGTCGGCCCGCTCCGGTTTCCTCCCTCAGTCCAAAGACATGAAGGCCAAGTTAATCGGCTATACTAAATTGTCCCTAGGAATGAATGAATGAATGTATGTGGTGTGTGTATGTCGGCCCTGTGCGATAGTCTGGCAGAATGTCCAGGGTGTCTCCGCACCTGCCGCTCAGTGGCTGCTGGGATAGGCTCTAGCATCCCCGCGAGCAGGATAAATGGATGGGAATGGGTGGATTATTGGGCCTGCGTCAAGATTAATGTTATGTATTTGCCTATTGTGACAGGTAACGCTGGCTGATCAATGAAAACAATCTAATACAAGTCCCAAGCAACCACAGACTCTCTAAACTAACCTAGTTAACTATCCACTTGACATGACACGTGTTTGCATCATGTTTATTAATTAAAGCGTTTCTCAGATTATTTTACTAGGTTATGGCTGATCGACCTGATGATGTCACCTTGCTAAAGGGCCATGCAATGGTTGGAAATACCTTGTTTCATCATTCAGAGATGAATGTGGACAGGTAGGGAAATTCAGTTGGATACAAAGCTAAAGCTAAATTGGTTTTTACCAGTGCATTTACTCGTAATCTGACTTGACTTCATGCAGCCAATGCATGAAGTCAAGTCACATTGCACGTCAAAAGAAGTTTGACTGTTTTACATGCTACACGTTTATCTATTCAACTGTTGTTGTTTTTTTTCCCTCAGGAGCATATTTAAAGATACAGGAAAATAAATGTTTCTTTGAAAAATGATGATACAAATACTTATGTATATTTTCGTGGCAGAAGGAATCCTATATTGGCCATAAAGATAATTTGCTCATTCTCACTTGTCAGCAGATGGTCAGGGCATCATTTTGTTTTAGAGACCAACCGCATGAGTTTGCTTATACCTATGCAGTCCATTTTATTGCATCTTCAATATAATGTAAGTTATGTCTCTCTTGTACCTTTCACAATACAGGATTTACATGGACTACAATGCCACCACCCCTCTGGAGCCAGAAGTAATCAAAGCTATTTCTGAGGCTCTTCATGAAGCCTGGGGAAACCCAAGTAGTAATTATATAGCAGGTGAAGACTTACGTCCTGCATCAAATACTTGTGAATTGACATTTAACTCAGAATTTGAACAGCAAAGCTCTGTATGATTTCCTTTTAATATCTAGGTGTCAATGCCAAGGCAATCATTAATCAATCCAGAGAAAACGTGGCAAGAATGGTGGGAGGTAAAATGGAGGACTTGATTTTCACTTCAGGTGGAACAGAGGTAAGCATTAGTATTTGGACATAACTGTGTTTTGAAATTGGCAACCTTATGTGTTGTCTAATAATGAATATTAGCAGAAAGTTTTAAATAGTCTCATGAGAACTCCAACACTTAGCATTGAGGCATGTGCTTAATACTTCTTTCAGGCCAATAACCTGGTGTTTCACACTGCCATTGAGCACTTCAGTAAGAGCTTCATGTATTCAGAACAAAGTGAAGGACTGAGAATTTACCAGAATGAAAGTGCTTGGCTTCCTCACATAATCATCTCCAATGTGGAACATGACTCAGTCAAACTGACAGCAGAACACCTACTGGAAGACGGCAAGGCAGGTAAGAGCCTGCTTCATATCTTAAGTCCCTTTTTTCCTTCAACTACTAGCAGAAAAAGCCTGTACTTCTTCTCATTCTTTCATTATTGTTGACCTTGCTCTGTGATTCTTGTCTTCTCAAAGACCAGTCATTTTTTTTTCCGCAGATGTGACTGTCATTCCTGTTTCCAAGGTGACGGCCCGGGTGGAGGTGGGGGACATCATTGCTGCTGTGCGTCCCACCACTTGTCTTATCTCCATCATGCTGGCCAACAATGAGACCGGAGTCATTATGGTAAAATTGAAAACAATCTGGGAATGCAAGCACTTTTTTTTCCCCCTCCATCTTCTGCACATTTCTTTCAAAGTGCCTCTAGACATGGGTTTATATGGATAAAGCATCTTGGTTGTTGATAAAAGGACAATTTTTGAGAAGTAATTATATGTAAGGGATGCACGTCGTTCCAAATTTTCATTCCAGAAGAGTCGCATACATCCATCCATCTATTATCCAAGCTGCTTATTCCAATTGAGGTCGTGGGATGCTGGAGCCTATCCCAGCAGTCATTGGGCAGGAGGTGGGGAGACACCCTGGACAGTCTGCTAGGCCATCACGGGGCTGACACATTCACACCTAGGGACAATTTAGTATGACCGGTTCACCTGCTCTACATGTCTTTGGACTGTGGGAGGAAACTGGAGAACCCGGAGGAAACCCACGCAGATCAGGGAGAACATGCATACTCCACACAGAGGATGACCTGGGATGACCCTCAAGGTTGGACAACCCCGGGGTTTGAACCCAGCACCTTCTTGCTGGGAGGCAACCACGCTAACCACTGCGTCACTATGCCGCCGAGTCACATACAGTAGCCGCAAAATAAATAAAGATTTTCAGGTCAAAGATTCTATGTAAACGGGGGAAAATATTTAGAGGATTTTTGATCAACATTCTTATTCAATCAACTAAATAGTTGTAAATCCTATTAAAAAACTATTGGCTCTGCTCACAGATTCCCCCAAAATATATCAAAAGTTGATCTTTCATGAATATGTTTCCATATGCAACACTTGATTTTGATCCCTCAGCAAAAGCTGATTTTGATAATGCTATATGAGTTCAACCTTCATTATGCAAAAACTACTTCTTCTTTCTAGCCAGTGCGAGAGATCTGCCAGAAAATTAAGTCTCTGAATAAGCAGCGTCCACATTCCAGAATCCTCCTCCACACTGATGCTGCCCAGGCTTTGGGGAAAATACAAGTAGATGTCTGTGACCTGGAAGTGGATTACCTTACCATAGTTGGACACAAGGTCAGGACTTTACAAAATGAAATACCATGTTTTGCCTAAGCAGTATTCATGGTAAAGGTAATTATCTAATTGGATTCTCTTTTACTACATTTCTAGTTTTATGCACCTCGGGTAGGAGCCTTGTACGTGAAGGGACCTGGAAACAAAACTCCCTTGTACCCAATGCTCTATGGAGGAGGACAAGAGAGGAACTTCAGACCGGGGTTAAGTTCTAGACTGTCTCACTGGAAATATCACTAGTAAAATACCACACATGGAACAAGTCACAAAATTAATATTTAGATGTTCAGGTCTAGTTTTTTTTACAATTTCTACAGCACTGAAAACACCCCAATGATCGCTGGTCTTGGGAAGGTAGGTGTGAACTTCCTTTTTTCTTGAATTTTGAAACCAAGTGTCAGTAGGGAACAACAGTATATTCAAATTTTGAATAACTGAAGTAAAACCCTTGAAGGCCCTAAAAGAGGAAGGGTTACATAGAAGATACTGATTTTATGTTGTTTAATTCAGACGCCAAATTGATGTCAGGTTTTTTTTTTTTTTTTTTTTTTTACCTGTTTCATTGTATTTGATTCATTGTGTCAGGCTGCAGAGCTCGTGACTGCCAATGTTTCGGATTATGAGAGTCATATGCGAAGTATCAGACTTTATCTGGAAGAGCGACTAAGGGTAGGTTAGTCTGCATGTGTCGTGAGAAAATAAACTCACACAAAACTCAATGGTCTTTGTATGTGCAATATTTATGACTGTGTCATGGTCTTTGTTGTGGTGGTTCTGGTATTGGATTTGATGTGAACCGTTTCCATATTTTGAACATAATGATGCTTGATTTACACAACATCCTTGCATGCCTGACATTTTTTGTTCGTTTGTGTTTTCAGGCTGTCTTTGGGGAGGAGAAGATCCACTTCAACAGTCATTTCCCTGGATCTGACATTCTCCCCAACACGTGTAATGTGTCCATACTCGGCCCAGCATTACAAGGTGAGATGTTTGTTGACTCCTTTCCTTCGCATGATGTGTTTTGGTCTGCCACTCTGGACAATGTCCCCTAACCCTATACCCATGCTTGTCGGAAGCAGGTCATGACCTGCACTGGGGCTATTTGTAAACTACAAAGGCTTTGAATGATTAATACCTCCCTTTTGCTTTAGGCCGCAAAGTATTGTCCAACTGCATGAGGTTGCTGGCCAGTGTTGGTGCTGCCTGCCACTCAGACAGTGGTGATAGGTAATGAGTACGTCTCTCACTTACTTTGCCTACGTCAAGACTCCAAATGTGTTAATGAATAAGCGAAATGGTTACTCTGTGTTGTGTCTGTCCATCAGGCCCTCCCATATCCTCCTGAGCTGTGGCATCCCCCCAGAGGTGGCCGCTAATGCCCTACGTTTAAGTGTGGGTAGGGGCACATCGAGAGCAGATGTGGACACTGTGGTGGAGGACCTGAGGAAAACTGTGAAACTGCTAGAAGCAATGAACTGATGGCCTCTGTGAAGTTGCCAACGTAGTTATGGAAAAGAGTGAGAATATATGGAATTGAGGGGTGCATTATCTGTGCTTTCCTTGAATCATGTAAGATAATTTAAATTTATATAAATAATTTAAAGTTTATATGTGCATATATATGAGGTGAATATACAAGAATTTATTTGAGCAGTGGGTGCTTTTTTACAGAAAATGTTGCATTTGTTGAGGAATGGAAAACCTTGAAGGGAATTGATGGGTGCTGGTTATGGATGGATGGATTATGAATTGTTTTGCACTGCTAAAAACGTCATCACCCTTTCTTGCTTGTCAGAACATAACACGGGTAGCTATTTAGCCACAGTAATAAATGTATTTTTACAATAAAACATTTACGTGCACTTTAAATTTGCTTATTTTCTGTATACCTTACGTAATGAAACCAGAGCTGATCACATTTAATAGTCTTGGCTGTAATCTTGCCAGTTTTACAGTTGACTCTGTTCATTCCCCACTGAGTCCAAGATGAATTTTTAAAATAGTTGTAAAAAATAACACTCATGGTAATCCACCATGCCTTGGCGGTGACTTCTCCCATTACTTAAGTTTCCGTGCTGCTTCGGTTCCCCCATCTCCAGTGAAGCACAAGCGTGTTTGCCAGCATGTGTTCACTGCCACACAAAGGGGAGCAGGAGGCCATGAGTGCTGCACCTCCACCCATCTTTCATTACCTTTCTATCTCACTGGGTCTGACTTGGCGCCTCTCTCTCCCACAGCCACGCAGGCCTGCTGGCTAGTGCTTGGGTGTCACTTTCCTGGCTTTGGGGGGTGGCAACAAGTGCTCGCATTTGCATTACCATGTGTGTTTGCCTGCCTATGTGTGTATGTGAGAAAACAGCTTGCTGGGGGTCCAAGGAGCTCCCGTAAACCTGCTCTCTGTGCCATAGTTCATCGATAGATCTGGGAGATAGTGGCAGGGATGGTTCTGCATAGGGCCATTCAGGCGGCCCGGGCGGGCAACCTGGCAGCCTTGAAGGAACTGGCCTCTTCTGGCCACCTGTCGGCAGACATTACCGATGCCCAAGGGGCTGGTCCGATGCACCATGCAGCACGATGTGGACGTCTGGACTGCCTGGGCTATCTGATATCTGAGCTGGGCCTGGCAGCTGATGCCCGGGCCTTAAACCGGGCCACACCGGCACATGACGCCGCAGCTACAGGTCACACTCAGGAGCTTGTGTGGCTGGTGGATCAGGGTGGCTGCAACGTTGAGGTGAGTGGCCAGTGGCTTTGGATCACACAGGGACATAAAACCAAACAGCTCAAAGCCACTAAAATGTCACAGTCCCTGCTTTCTTGTTATCTTTTACTGAGTTGTGTGTTAAAGAAATCCAAATTCAAGGGATGGCTTTAGATGATCATCTAAGCAATCCTCAAGTGCTCTTACATCACTGCAGTTGTAAAAGGTTCTGTAGAGTATCTTTTCAGATGTTTTACCAGCTGATTACATCATATGGTGTTGACTTACTTATTATCCTCTGGTATTACATAGCCACTGTAATTATGTCCAGATGGGTCAGGGGTTCTCCTCACTAGCGCTAGCTCCCATGTGATACAGTAGAGTCGACTGCGCCTGCCCCAGTGTTGATTTCTAAACCCAAGACAACCTCCTGACTAGAGAATGCAGACAGGTGCTCAAAATTAGACAACACATGTCTCATGTTCTATATTATCATCAGGATAAGTGGGGGCTCTCCATGAGAAGCTCTACTTGAAGCTTTTGAAGTAAGGTCGGATTTTAACGTTGGTGCCACTGCATTGAAAAGAGAATTCATTCATTTGCTTGAGTAGGTTTTATGGTATGGTTTGTGCATATGTGTGTGTTTGTGTCATTCTCATGACCACCAGGGTACCATGTTCTTGGTAGTCATGAGAATACTTCCCCACAATGAGCATGCAGCACCTTTTTTTTTTTTAACACTTAACTCATCGTTTTGGATGGTTTCAGGACAAGGATGCTGCCGGGGCCACTGCACTCCACCTTGCGGCTCGATTTGGTTGTGTTGAAGTTATTCAGTGGCTGCTATCTGTTGGGGGTGTGGCCGAGGTGGAGACAAACTGTGGAGCTGCACCTGCTCACTATGCCGCAGCCAAGGGGCACCTCAACTGTCTAAGACTACTGGTTCAACAAGCACCCGGGTAAGACAATGACATCCCTGCATTTACCGTGCAAGGGCCAGGTCGATATTCACTTTGAAAGAGCATTTCCTTTCGTTTAGAATTTCCCCAGATGGGGGTGTCCAGGTAGCATAGCGGTCTATTCCGTTACGTACCAACACGAGGATTCCGGTTTGAATCTCCGTGTTGCCTCTGGCTTGGTCAGGCGTCCCTACAGACACAATTGGCCATGTCTGCGGGTGGGAAGCTGGATGTGGGTACGTGTCCTGGTCACTGCACTAGCACCTCCTCTGGTCAGTCGGGGTGCCTGTTCAGGGGGGGGGGGACTGGGGGGAATAGCATGATCCTCCTACACGGTACTTCCCCTGGCGAAACTCCTCACTGTCAGATGAAAAGAAGCGGCTGGTGACTCTACATGTATGGGAGGAAGCATGTGGTAGTCTGTAGCCCTCCCCGGATCGGCAGAGGGGGTGGAACAGCAACCAGGAAGGCTCAGAAGAGTGGGGTAATTGGCCAGATACAATTGAGGAGAGAAGGGGGGGGGGAAAGAATTTCTCCAAACATCAACACCAAATCTGCTGTAAATTATCACATAGTCTCTGAATGACTTGGACTCATATTGTTTGAACTGCATACTTCAGGCTAAGCCCTATCTTTGCAGAATATATACAATGGACCTCTGGTGACCCGCAGAGTAAAACACAGGGTGTTTTTTGACAGTCTCTTTGCCATCATGTGACATGTGATCACACATACAGACCGTTAAACAATCTCATCCAGACTAGTCACCTGAGAACCCCAATGCAAACTTCACGCAAAGCATGCTGGGACGTCATAGCATAAATGATTCACTACACATGTTTTAACGTAGTGTTTTAGGTAAAGGGGCAAAGTCTTAAGATACATATACACTAATACAGCAATAGCAAAAATTTTTTTAATCTGAAATGTATAGGGTTTGCTCAAGACTACTGATGCTTCAGTTAAGTAAAATCTGTAACCTCATTGTTTGAGGTAGTTCTGAGTTGACCAAGAGAATAAATTGTATAGTGGGCAAATGAAGGGTCTAAGGATGTGTCGTTTATTGTCATTAACCGCAACCACTGTGTTTCGCTGTGTGAATTTAAAGCCCTCTGAGACTGCAACTGTGATTGAGAGCTATACGAATAAAGTTGGCTTTACTTAGGCTGCATCATAACATGGGTGACAATGCACTGGCCCTCCTGATGATGTCTGGACCCGGAGATAGGGGGAGGGGATCATGTGAAATGATATCCCTGTCCACTGAATCCCCTTTTCTCCTCACCTCTGAACTGAGACCAAGGTACTACATCAGCACAAGATAAAACCACATTACACGTCCACCCTTTCCATCTCCTCCTCACAGGAGGGCATGACTGCAATTTGCATGGCACACAGGGAGGTCACAGTGTCACATGTGACCATCAGCAGCCTGTGAATAATGGAAGACTTGAGGCTGTCTGTCATATGCCAGATCTCTTCACGTTACGTCAAGTTTGTGTGTAAATGTGTATGTGGCCCAGCTGTATTCATTTCATGTCAACTGTATTTAAAATACACAACTGCCACACCACAATAATTTCACCAATAACTTGAAATAAAAAGGGCAAATCATATTTTGTGAGATTTAAAAGAGTTTTGACATTACAGTTGTAATTAAGTGACCAGTAATTGCATAATTGATGGAAATTCTGGTCTGCTTTCTCCCCCACAAGATCCAAGATTAATAGTAATAATAAAAAAAAAGTGACCTGTAATTAACTTTGTCTTGCTACAGGTGTGTAAACAGCCAGACACGAATAGGCGCTACCCCACTGTACCTAGCTTGCCAGGAGGGGCACTTGCATGTGGCAGAGTACTTGGTTAAAGACTGTGGGGCTGACATCCATCTGCGGGCCCATGACGGCATGACTTGCCTACACGCCGCAGCCCACATGGGCCATCATGCCCTGGTTGACTGGCTGGTCAGTGGGAGTGGTATTCCTTTTTAGAATTAGGATAGAGCACCAGCTTTCCTTTAACTTATATAACACACACACACACACACACACACACACACACACACACACACACACACACACACACACACACACACACACACACACACGCACATAGTCATATAGTCAAATCAGCACTTTGATCATGATTCATCAACCCTTTATCAGGTCACCTTCACAGATGTGAGCCTGTCCTGCCAGGACAGAGATGGAGTGACTGCTCTGCACTTTGCTGCCAGTGGAGGGCACTATTGCATTGTGGAGAGGCTGCTCCACCTGGGTTCAACGGTCATCAAGGATTACTGGGGTGGCACCCCATTGCATGATGCTGCAGAAAATGGAGAGCTGGAGGTTAGCTATCACTATGACTTTATAAGAAAATTAAGATATCCCTGCTGTGTGCTCGTTGTATGATTACTGCTCATCCATCCTTTCCATCAGTGCTGTAAAATCCTCCTGGCCAATCACGCGATCCCTTCAGACCAAGATATTGATGGATTCACAGCAGCAGACTTGGCTGAGTACAATGGACACCATGAATGTACCAGTTTTCTCCGTGCCATGGAGAGAAACGTAAGAACTCCCTTTTTACCTGTGTTTTATTTTGCACATTTTCATGGTGACCTGTCTGCATTGCGCAGCTGTTTCCTCTAGCATGAGAATCAAAGCCGCAATGTTGCCTGAGCATAGCAGACCTCTTGAAGCTCGCTGCTTTTCATTTGTTTTAATTTGTGACACACATTTAAATCAGGTCTTCCCTATGCCACAATTGTTCTCTCCACTTATGCTGAGTGAATAACCCTTAATGGAAGAGACCCAGAAAGTGGAGCACAATTGTATTGGTGTTTAATTAGGCATTACGGCTCATTACTGTGTCTATGAACACGAGCAGATTGGTCTCATCTTCTCAGGTGCCACTGAGGACCGTCTCAGATTAGCTCTTTTGTTTTGTGTTAAACACAACACACCTTGATTTGACTAATGAATATTTCATTGACAATGCTTTGCTTGCACTGGTCTTTCCTTATGAAGATAGGAGTAAGTTGGGTCAAATATTTGTATGCTCATCTCAAAGAAGGGAAAAGGGAGTTTGCTGCATATAGCATATTTTATTACATTTATTTGTTAGACTTGTTTCACCTTCAAAGGGAAAAATAAGTATTTTCCCTCCAGTGTTACTATTTCATGCTGAAATCTGAGCATTGGTTAAGTTTCTTTTCAAATCGCAAAGAACGTATACCTTTGGATGAAAGAGCCCGTGGGGACCACCCTGTCAGCAAACTTGTCGAAGCTTAAAATAATGGCCTGTTCACTTGCGAGATGTGGGTCTTTTTTCTGTATTCCACTTCAGCTGCCCCGGGCAGAACGAGACGCATAGTGTACGGCGTGCACAGTGATGTGCAGAGTAACGGAAGCTGGCAGCCAATAGAAACAATGAATAAGTCAGCAGAGGAGAGGAGTACTCACATGGGAAGAGGCTGATGATGGGGAGCCAGTGAGGCTTGGCTGCTGCGCTACTTCAGAAATAATCCTCCATCAACAATGGAGAGCTAATTAGCAGAGGGACCGCTGCAGCATCGAACGCAGCTAGCGCCGCTGCCAGCTAAGGGCCTATCAGTTACTCCTCTCCAGTGGCTCAGGTGGAAGGCCCAGGGGCTGAGCCCGTTATGAGATCCAGGAGCTTAAGTTTCAGCGTTTTCACCATTCTGATGGCGTGGAACTGGCAACTCTATCCCTCAGAGAGCCTGGAGAGCAGGATGTCATTGGCTTCAAACACACGTTTGATTGTGTGTCATGTTTTTTTCCAAGGCTTGGAAGTGCGATGATTGTCACTTCTGGATACTATACAACGTGGTAGCAGACTGTGCAGTGTATTATGTTTCTTGGCAGTGAATGTTAGATGGATGAACTGAGAAAGGATGTTAACAACAGGCTCATATGATAGAGTGCCTGAAATGAGGCTTAATTTTTTTTTTCTAAATCCATCCGGGTTTCATAATATTTGAAAAATAGCCTGTGCGTGCTTTGAACTCTGCAGTGCCAGAGCTGGGTTGTTGAAAAAGACTTGTTTTAATTACATTTCTAATGCTGTCGAACGTTTGTAAAGTACCATGTACCACACAGGGTTTCGTTGGCTCTAAAGTGTCAGTCAGATAGTCTCATTTCCGAGCAACGACCCAAATGGATTGTTTGAGACAGTGACCGGAGAGTTGCGTGTTTGGCTTTTTCGCATGTTTGATTGCTCACAAAGAGGTCACACTCCTCTAGTGTTGCCAACTGCTCTTCCTCATCGTGCCTCTCAGAAACAGCTGCATTCAAATAAACAATACATGGCGGGAGGTTTATCTTACACACATTTATGTCTCTTGCTCTTCATTCACTGCAATCCAACAAAGACATTGTTGTCAGAGAGTGGTATTTTTAGATCACTTGCATGACTCAGACAGAATGTCCTCCCGTTCAATCGCAATGTTCTTTTTGGACCTTCTTTTGACACCTTGTTTTTGTTTTGCTTTCTGTGGGGAATAAGTGCATGCTACAGTGTGATAGTTCCTCACGATACATGTCTGTGTATGAGGTGGTCACAAGTAGGATGGCTCATGGTAGTCTTTCAGCATTGTCACCAGAGAGTGCTTAATTCACTTCACAAGGATGAAGGAATCTGCAAGCATGCTTCTCATTAAACCCTCATTCTCCCACATTAAGCTTGTGGATATAGTTACCTAAAATTTTCGCAAAGCCTTGCTGGATTATGCTCAAACGTAGTTCCAGTTGAAAAGGCTGGTATTCATAGCCCAACAACATCAAAAAGTTGTATTTGATGTCCCTTTCTGATAGGATCCAAAAAATATGTAACAGCAATAGGAGTCAAAACACACCAAGTTGCCCTCATTCTCTTTCAGCCAGGGGGTCTTCTTGTTTTTCATTTCTTTCATCTAGGGATACTGGCACACGTCATTTTAATCTTAACAAGGGAAGTGAAAAAGGTATATATATCAAGAAACTCAGTAGATTGCTGGATGACTTGAGTCACTTGATCCTGAGAATGTGGCTCCAGTTTGTCACAACACCCATGCAGCTTCATGTCGAATGAACCATGGGTTCACACTAATGAGTTGGTGTGATATTAGAGACAGTGTTTATCTCAGCTCTACCTGGTCCCATCCACACATCCACTGTCTGAATTTCCTAATTATCAATCAAAGTCCTGCCTTCTGCCCAGGTTGGAGCTAATGGTTGAACATGATCAATGTGTTTCCACAGTTGTATTACACTAATCATCTCACTGAGACTTTGCCAAAGAAAAAATGATGCATTAGCTTCCTCGTACAATGGAGCGGAGTGGAAAAAGCACCTGAACACACTGGATAAAGTGTCTGTTTTCCAGCTGCTTTGACAGCCTTCCGCTGATACCCCCCTTTCGTGCAACAACATTGCCATTGGTTTGTCCGTGCATTAGTGACATTACCGGCCATCCTATCCTTTCCCTTAATTATTAACAGCATTCTCCGATCAGAGTTTATTGTTTATTGCCTGGCGGCCCTTGGCGACTAGTGTAGTTGTTGATGATGGTGTCAAACGAATGGTGGGTGATCGTCAGATAGGGTCACATCCTCAATACTGGGTGGCCACCTGGATACTTGGCTGGACAAGGCAGTGGCCCTAGAGAGCCCCTCTCATTTTATTGGTCCTCACAGAAAAAAAAAGATTGAGACAAGGTTAGTAAGGTGTAAGGGTGATGTATTGGTGATTTCAGTATTTTTCCTTTTTTTGTTACTTCTTGTTTAATTGATAGTGATAGAGATTGAATGGAAGTTTTTTTTTGTTTTGCTCGTCTTTTTAAATTCTGGGAAACTGTTTTAATAGTATGGGAGATCTGTCAGGCTGAGTATTCACTTTGGTATGTTGGATGGCAGTTTTTGTTAAACTCATGAGAAAAACTAACAGAAGAGTTGATTTTGCAATGTTTTAGTTATTTACTGGTATGCTACTCATTGCTGGTCATGACCTATTCTCAAGTTGTTTTTATTAGATCATGGGCGTGCTACTGTTAAGATGATTAAGGAGGTTTTTTTAATGTTGGATATGCTTTTCTTTCTGTGGGTCTTGGACTGGACTTGGGTATGGAGTTTTGATCGTTGCTTTTGTAAAGGATCTATAACAGTATGATAAACTCCAGTGAGACCAATGAAGAGTCATTTCTGAAAAATGTTCAAATATTTACAAAATCTGCAATAATCTGATAAAGATCTTTTTCTTCTTTAAGACAGCTTTGTGTTGAGCATCCAAATGTGGCTGGTTTTGCAAAATACCAAACAGCTACAGAGAGTGATTGTGTGTGTTGGTTCCTATTAGACTCACAAGTATCCATCTCTATAGTGAAGGCAGCCACATCACTGAGATTGTATGAAGGTGTGAGTGGACATGTATTTACATTTAAGTGTTCTGTGTATAATGTATACCTACTGTATACATTCCACACCACAATTTATCATCAAAACACAAGTATTTTGTATGGGAAAAGGCTGTTTTACTGATGGATTCCAGAGCAGAAAGTAGTGAAACACAATGTTATTTAGATAAGACATGATATTCTAAAATCATTTTCAGTCCGTTTGGCTTTACCCACTGAGACCACAGATTACTGGTACTGTATGCCTGTCATTGTGACAGTGGTAAGTAACTGTTTGTGAGATAACTCATGGCTCCTAATCTGTCCAGATCAGGGTCTTTGTGGCCTCTGATCGTTGAAGAGAGGATTCTGGGCAGAACAGGGTTAGGCTATCTAGATCAGTGTGGCAATTGTACTGGGGGTGCTGATGAAAACCAAATGCTCACTGGCCACTGGATCTAATTAAACACACACACGAACGAATGCGATGTAGCTTGGAGGACGTTGAACTGTTACGAGAAGGGTCACTAAGGAATTGGATTCCACCCATTCCCAGCCCCCTGTTTATCTATTTAGCTATGTATTATACAACTTCTGGGAAGTTTATTCCTTCGCCTGAGCAATGTCACAGCATATTTTGTACTGTTAAGACATCAAAGTACCACATGACAGGAAATAGTGAGGACCACCTCATGGAGACAAAGCATAACAGCATGTGGCAGCATATTAGCCTTTGATGTTTTGCTTCTAATAATGTCCTTACAGGGCTAAATTTGATGGTATGGATTCTGCATGAAGTCAGTTAAGACAATACAGGTTCATTAAGGGGATCTAAATGCTTCCATATATTCTGCATCCGCCCTGCGGTGGTGTGAAATGTTGCCATTGTAGTCGGGGTTGCTCGGTTTCCCCTGCAGTCAATATACTTAATGAACGACAGCTCAGATGTGTTCTTCTGTTTTCCGCTAGGGGTTTCAAAATGTATCTCTGTCTACTGTTTCGACTAGTCCTTTTTGGCAGATAAGCCCATTGAGGGGACTGAATCAGTGAGAGAGGAGGAGGTCAAGGAAAAGCCAACTTCGTTGTGGCAGCCCAGCAGAGAGGACTACTACCAATGCCTGAGTGACACATGCAGAGGGAGTCACAGCAATAGCAGACAGATGGAAAGTTTAAAGGTGAAGACTGCACTGTGCTTTTCAGTACCTTCTCTAAACTTTAATTTGTTGATCAAAGAAAGCTGAATCAGTTCATCTGGATACAATGTTATTGACTGAAACATTTCATCACTCATCTAAGTGGCCTCTTCAGTCAGCCTGAAGAGATCACTTAGATGAGTGATGAAACGTTTCTGTCAGTAAACATTGTATCCAGATGAACTGTTTCAACTTTCTTTGATTTTCTTACCTGGATTATTGAGCATGTATAAAAACATTTAATTTGTTGAGTCTTCATATTGTTATCCAAAGTGATCCTCTGTTCTCCCTGCCAGCAATCAGAGAATGAGGAGCCCCCCCGGGCACGGTACCCTCGGCTACATCTCGCACCTCATCTTTCCCCATCTTCGTCCAGCACACCTGTCCAGCCAGAGAAATCCCCAGCCTGTAGAATAGAGCAGGTTCAGATTGCAACATCTGGTGAGTGAGCCACTCTGTTTTATCTTGGCTAATTTAATCAGTCGTTTTTACCAAGCAAAAATGGCAACCTTTACAGTACAGCTGTCATGAATAAGTGTTTGTATTTGTGTTTAGAATATGTAATAAATTATGCAATAATAAGCAGAGACCTCTGATGATTTTCTTTGCAGTTATTAAAAGTTTCAGTCAGACCAAAGTGACTGGAAGTGAGAATAAAGTCCCCTCTGATAAGAGGATACTGCCTGATGCGAAACTCCTGGCTGAAAAAAACCTTCTCGGTGACATGAAATCCATCACATCCTTGAAACGGTCAGGGATATCAGGGGCTTTTACAGGACAAACAGTATGTACAATAAGCCTGCCTGTTTCTTACCCATCACTTGCCTGATTGCTTTTTTTGGCCAATATCTCAATTTTTTTAAAATGCTGATCTACAGTAAATTATTGCTCTGTGCCTTCTACAGAGTAAGATGGTAGTACTACCCACAGAGGAAGCCAACCTGGCAGACATTGACTACCTCGTCCCTACCCATGATGAGAGGGGTCGTCCTATTGCTGAGTGGAAGAGGCAGGTGATGGTGAGGCAGCTGCAGGCCAGGCTACTGGATGAGGAGGATCAGAGAAGGAAGGTAAGGTCTACTTTATTTCTTGGCATGATATATATTTTTATGCTACATTAAAATGTCATTTGTACATTCAGCATGGGGGTACTGGTATGGGGTACTCAGATACTGTAGCAGAGCTATTACAGTTTAGATGAATTTCAGGGTTCCCACGCGTCCTGCAAAACCTGGCAATATTTATACTAATTTTCCACTTATGGAAAACACCTGGAACATTATAGAAGTGATCACATTTCCTGGAAATATTATTGAGGTCATGGAAAATTCTAAAATTGGGTTATAAAATCATATTTTTACCCACTGAGATAGCATATTTTTAACTGCTGAGCTCAGTGCTTGAACGTTGGGCTGTGTAATCAGCGATCAGCTAAAATTTACAAAGTCCATTTAGAGACTTTTCCAGGATTCCACTGATAGTTAACACTGAATAATATAACCTTTCATGAGCAGCATTTGTTATGTATATCTAGCTGTATATCATTTTCATGGAAAATGTCCTTGAAAAAAGAGTGGGAATGTTGAGTGGAGACACTTGAAAGTCACTATGCACGAATTTGTTGACAATGTGCAAAACACATGAATCCATTTTCATAAAAAACCTCCGCCTCATTTGTTGTCAATTGCATGTATAAAATAAATGAGCACAAATAGTATATTTAGATATCAGTTATCTATATTTGGATAACTGGTCAATACGCTTTTCCAAGGTTTGGAAGTGGGCAATTCTTCTGGATCTTTACAGTACTTTTCACCAAGCCATTTGAAAAGGGCTTAAGCATGTCACCTGCTTCTTATTTATTTCAATGATATTTGCCTGTCTTACAGGAGAATGGAAGCAAATATGCCAAGGTCAGCTGGAGGTACTCCCAGGCCCACAATGCCATCCTCGGCCCGTTTGGAGAGCTGCTGACCGAGGACGACCTCATCTACCTGGAAAAGCAAATTGCAAATGTGTCCATGCAGAAGAACTGTGAGGGCTATGAGCTAGAGCTTGCTCGTCTGGCTGAGGAACTCAGGCACATCCTTCCTGCTCCAATCGTCAACATCACTGTCAACACACAATTCAGGAACTTCTCTAGCCAAGTCCCTCTGCCTGTGTGGTGCAGCCGCATCTCAGGCATTGTAAAGAGCATGTCGCTGCTCATGACCAATCTGACAGACCAGCCCTACTGCAAGATGCCCAACACAGACCTGATAACAGTCTTTTCCCAGACGCCAGACAGACTGAATTCCACCAGAGGACGCAGGGAGAGGATAGTGGATGAAATTCATCAGTTTGGTGTGTCAGTGAGTAATCTAAAGTCCAATTTTGAGAGTCAGAATTTCCCGCTGTCAGACAACACAGAGGAGGCTGTTGTGTTAAATTCTCCCATGCAAGTAGATGCTATAGAGACAGATAAAAAAGATAAAGTCCTGAATCATGTCCCAGAAATGGACCAAAACAGCCACTCTGGCATTGACTACAGTGAGAATGGGCAAGATGTCATAGAGACCACCAGTCTTCGAAAGGAGCGTATAGTGGTCTTGTTCCTGGGCCACTGGAAAAAGTCTGCCTACACCGTGACACTGAAGAGTAAGGATGCGGCAGAGAGGAAGATGAGTGGCGGTGAGACCAGCATCATTGACAAGTCTGGGTCAGAGTGCCAGGAAAGTGTGCAGACTCCCCACTCTAAAAAGATGATGAACAGCTCTCTGGGACAGTTCTTCAAGCAGAGGAGTGCTGTCAACAAGATGTTAGGGAACTGGAGGAACATGATCTCCAGTGTTCCCTCTAGACAGATCCGCAGGTAGGCTTCCTGTATGTCTACAAATATTCGTGTTTATTTTGTTTGTTTTTTTATCATAAAGTAAGCATAAACACATGATTAAATTACAGTTAAGAAGACAGATCAAGTGGCAATGTGATTTTGGAAGCCAATGCGGGAAGTGCCTTAAAATGCAGGTTCTTGTAATGGCCGCTAGATGCTGCCTCCAAAAAGATTCCAGTTGTATGGAAGTCTGGGAAAAAGCCCAATTTCTCTCTAGAAATACAAGGTCATTAACATTTTTCCACACGATGTAAGGTCTCAGTAGCATATTTGACTTTTTTTAATGTGTGTATTGGTAGAGATTCTGAAAAGTATTGTTCCATTAAGAAACCTCTCCGCGCCAGTATAAGGTGAGGACACTCACAAAGCCACAGACACGATCCAGTAAGTGCATAGATGATTTTACTGAATGATGTCAAGGTAACAAGAGAGAGACATAGACAACCCAAGTACCCCAAAAGTACACAATACATTCCTGGTGCCACCCTCTTTTCCAGTCCCAAAACCCATCCATAAAAACCATAAGGCAACTCAAAAACAGTGTAGAAAAACACCACTAAGGGCACAAACAATACAAAGGGTGCAGAGCATAAGGCACTATAGGATAGAACAGTAACAGAATCTGAAACATGCTGCAAAGGCAGAACACACAGACCCTGAAGGAATTATGGGAATGTCCAACTATGGTGTGGAGGAATGAACAAGAAAGCTACAAAGCAACAAAGTCCTTCAACCACATGGGAGGCCTGCGGGAGCGGCTGGAAAGCCGAAGAGCCCCACCTGTATGCAAAATAGTTCCATGGGTTTCTTCATCATGCTGATCACTAACTGGACCAGCAGAGGGTTCGTCTTGAGGAAGAGAACTGAGAACCCCAGTGGGCAAAAAGGGTGCTGGAGCAGGCTCAGCTATGGCAGGGAGAATGTTGGGTCCCGGGGGAGGGGAGACATCAGGATCTATGCCAGACGTGTCCTCGTCTGCATCATCACATAAGACCACGTCAGGAGTGTCACTCGCCACCTGGTAGCAATCACTAAATCTAACCCTGTACGAAGTGCGACGGAGTTGGGTACCTGTGAACTTCTGCACGTTGCACCATTACCCTTCAATGCTGATGACAAGGTATCTGTCTTGGGCTCTAGACTTATTTCAATCACTATAGAGATATACAAGGTCACCAGGACGGACTATGGAAGGCGATGCAACATGACCAGTGGGAGCTTTGGCTTTCATGCTATATGGATGATTGATCAAGCGTTGTGCACGCTGCTGCATAATGATGTCCCAGTCGTTGATAGGCAGCTGACTGTGGGAGAACTGGTCCCTGTGTAATAGCATCTCACGGGCAGACAAACTGCAGGATCTGATGCGGCTGTTCAAGTGGGCAATGGCAACTGACAGAAGCAGGGAGGTGACAGCTCTGCAATTTGGCTCAAGACGCAGTATTTTGCCCTGGAGCTCCTGAATGGCCTTCTCAGCGACAGGATTTTTGTTGATGTTCTTAGCATTGCCGACCTCAACAGTCAGCCTATGCCTGGCAAGTGCCATCGCCACCCAACACCACAAAGCCAGGAGCCGGGTCAGTTCTAATCACAGCAAATGGACCATCCAGCGGCCACAAGCCAATACACAAGCAAATCAGAGCATCACAAAGGGTCTGGTGCCATTCATCTTCAATGAGAGTGGATGCCGTGAAAGAGGTGACACACTCACGGACCACAAGGATGAGCTGGCACTCACGTTCGAACACATCGGCTGCAAAGGATGCACCGATGATGACTGTCGGATCACGCTGACTGGTCCACCACAAACGCAGCGACTTTCTTAAGTGCAGCACAGTGGTGACAACCCTCAGTGACACATTGGATGGCAGCATCCATGTCCAGAACATCGAGTGTTGTACAACCAATCTCAGCTGGAGGGTGATCAAGTTTTATATGAAGGGACATAAGGAGGCCATCCAGGACCAACCTTGGAATTATGATACAGTCAGCTGAGGAAGCAAGGGGGGCGGGGGGGCGGTATGGTGATGCACCACCAAAAGACCATCATTGGATAATGTGGCTACATTCAGGTAACGTTTAACATCACATATGTTAGTTAGTAGCTTCTTTTAGGGCCGGGTGCCTTGGCGGAGGTGAGCACATGTCCTTTGGAGGTCAAATCAAATCAAATCAATTTTATTTGTATAGCCCAGTATCACAAATTACAAATTTGCCCCAGTGGGCTTAACAGCAACACAACAACCTGTCCTTAGACCCTCTCATCGGATAAGGAACAATTCCCTAAAAAACCCCTTTAACAGTGAGAAAAAATAGGAAGAAACCTCAGGGAGCGCAACAGAGGAGGGATCTCTCTCCCAAGATGGACAGCGTGCAATGGATGTTGTGTTCACGCAATTTACGTAATACAACATTGAAAGAGGATAACAGAATTATAATGGACATAAAATTTATGAAGAACATGATGCACAGGATGCCAAGCAGTGTCCACATGCCAATGGAGCAGTCCAGGACCCAGGCCACGTGACCAGCATCATCATGTAATAAAAGAAAAACTTATGTGAGGAGTGGAAGGGCAGGCAGCATCCAAATGACGACCACCATCACCACGGAGACCTGGGAGGAGAACCAACTGCACATGCATGCAAGAGAGACTCACATGACACCATTCAAACACAGAAAAAGAGAAAGGAGAAGACATCATTCAGAGAGAGAGAAAAGACATGTTAGAGAAGAGAACAGTTTGCAATAGTCATTAGCCAAAATCAATTAAATCATCAATTCGTCATAATCTATACTCTGTAATCTACTTGATAATCTCATCGGCAGAACAGTGGTTGGTAAATTCATTGAGACAGAATACCAAACCGCCATCCAGTACAGGTTGTGAAGCACTCAACTTAAAGGCAACTAATTGTAAACTAAGGCAAAAAGATGAGTTTTAAGTTTGGATTTAAAGGACTCAACAGACTCTGATTGTCTGATGGCAGCAGGCAGGTTATTCCACAAAAATGGAGCCCGATAGGAAAAGGCCCTGCCACCAGCTGACTTCTTTTTTTTTTGGCTACACACAGGAGCCCTGTATTTTGAGAACGAAGGTGAGAGCACTCAGCCTGTATGGCCAGCCATGCTGATCTGTTGGTAAAGGGGAGTTTTTGGGACCCATGAAGAATGCCCTCAGCCGTAACCTGGCATACAACAGACGCCATAGAAGTGCAGACAAAACTGCAGATCTGGCAGGTGGTATTGTCACAGTCGGGAGCATTGCGACTGGCAAAATCAGAAGGCAGTATCGCTGCACCAGCCACATGCCGAATGGAGACTTGAAACCTACTGGCTGTAGACAGAAAGGTAGTTACACGGGGGCTAGCTGAGAACTCTCCTCTGCATAGCTTTTCAAAGGCTTGTATGCAAGGCTTGCTGTCTGTTAACACACAGGCTTTCTTTGGGAACTGGATTATGTATGGGCTAAAGTGCTTCAGTGCAGCAGCAATAGAAAGGGCCTCTACCTCGCATGGTAGCCAAATTGACTGGTTCTTGTGGAGTTTAGCACTAAAGTAGCCTTCAACTTTCACTGAATCTTGATGAGTGATATAAAGTGTGGCTCCTAGACCAGGCTCCCTGACTGCACCATCAGTGACAATCCAGAGCTGGTCCTCTGGTTGAGGCAATGTGATTAAGTGGTTAGTGGCCAGGGCTTTCTGTGCATTGTTGAAGGCAAACAGAAGTTCATCTGACCACGTTATCACCTCCTTTGACTCACGGCCAGCAATGACATCATCCAGTGGGGCCAGGACAGATGCACAACCCTTAATCACACGGGCAAGCACCTTGTATGCGCCAATGAATGATTGAAGGCCAGCCACGTTCTTAGGAGGAGAGCATGCAGTTAATGCAGCAACACGGTGGGGACTGGCCTGAATGGTCCCATGATGCCACAACCAGCCCAGGATGTTTGTTTGTTGAGGAGCAACAACTGTCTTTGCAGCCGATAAGTTGATCCACAATGTTGCAGTGCTAACACTCCCTTCCAGACACTAAGCAGATCTTCAATTGTATTTGCCCCGCACAAATCATCTGCGACCTTGGCCACTTTACCCTGTTCCAGGAGTTCACCAAAGACCTGGCATGTTAGCTCCTCTAGGGCCGTCTCTGAGCCAGGCATGCCCATGGCACATCAAACATTCAGTGCATCCGGAAAGTATTCACACCCCTTCACTTTCCCCACATTTTGTTATGTTACAGCCTTATTCCAAAATGGATTAAATTCCTTTTTTTTCTCATCAATCTACATACAATACCCCATAATGAAAAAGTGAAAAAGGTTTTGTAGAAATTTTTGCAAATTTATTAAAAATAAAAAACTGAAATATTGCATGTACATAAGTATTCACACCCTTTACTCAGTACTTGGTTGAGGCACCCTTGGCAGCGATTACAGCCTTAAGTCTTCTTGGGTATGAAGCTACAAGCTTGGCACACCTATATTTGGGGTATTTCTCTCATTTTTCTCTGCAGATCCTCTCGAGCTCTGTAAGGTTAGATGGGGAGCGTCGCTGCACAGCTATTTTCAGGTCTTTCCAGAGATGTTCAATGGGGTTCAAGTCTGGGCTCTTGCTGGGCCACTCAAGGACATTCACAGACTTGACCCGAAGCCACCCCTTCGTTGTCTTGGCTGTGTGCTTAGGGTTGTTGTCGTGTTGAAAGGTAAACCTTCGCCCCAGTCTGAGGTCCTGAGCGCTCTGGAGCAGGTTTTCATCAAGGATCTCTCTGTACTTTGCTCCATTCATCTTTCCCTCGATCCTGACTAGTCTCCCAGTTCCTGCTGCTGAAAAACATCCCCACAGCATGATGCTGCCACCACCATGCTTCACTGTAGGGATGGTATTAGCAAGGTGATGAGAGGTGCCTGGTTTCCTCCAGACGTGACGTTTGGCATTCAGGCCAAAGAGTTCAATCTTGGTTTCATCAGACCAGAGAATCTCGTTTCTCATGGTCTGAGAGTCCTTTAGATGTTTTCTGGCAAACTCCAAGCGCGCTGTCATGTGCCTTTTACTGAGCAGTGGCTTCCGTCTGGCCACTCTACCATAAAGGCCTGATTGGTGGAGTGCTGCAGAGATGGTTGTCCTTCTGGAAGGTTCTCCCATCTCCACAGAGGAAGGTTGGAGCTCTGTCAGTGACCATTGGGTTCTTGGTCACCTCCCTGACCAAGGCCGTTCTCTCCCGATTGCTCAGTTTGGCTGGGCAGCCAGCTCTAGGAAGAGTCCTGGTGGATCCAAACTTCTTCCATTTATGAATGATGGAGACCACTGTGCTCTTCGGGACCTTCAAAGCTGTAGAATTTTTTTTGTACCCTTCCCCAGATCTGTGCCTCGATATAATCCTGTCTCGGAGGTCCACAGACAATTCCTTTGACTCCAGGGCTTGATTTCTGCTCTGGCATGCGCTGTCAACAGTGGGACCTTATATAGACAGGTGTGTGCCTTTCCAAATCATGTTCAATCAATTGAATTTACTAGAGGTGGACTCCAATCAAGATTTAGAAACATCTCAAGGATGATCAGTGGAGACAGGATGAACCTGAGCTCAATTTTGAGTGTCATAGCAAAGGGTGTGAATACTTATGTACATGCAATACTTCAGTTTTTTATTTTTAATAAATTTGCAAAAATTTCTACAAAACCTTTTTCACTTTGTCATTATGGGGTATTGTGTGTAGATTGATGAGAAAAAAAGGAATCTAATCCATTTTGGAATAAGGCTGTAACATAACAAAATGTGGGGAAAGTGAAGGGGTGTGAATACTTTCCGGATGCACTGTATACACAAACACCCTTGAAAGGCGTTACCACCCCGCAGTATTTCACTGAGTCTTTAGATAATGGTATCTGGTAGAATGCCTTGGTGAGGTCAGTTGCAACAATGTATTTCCATTGGGCTATCATCCTCAGGGTGGAGTTGATGTTCAGCATGAGAGAAGGTTGGGGCTTACTATACCTGCCCACGTCTGCAAAGGCAGTGACAAGGCAAAAATCCCCATTTGTTTTTTTGAAGGAACAATGGGTTGACACATTCCACATACACATCAGCCTCCTCAGTCTGCTTAAAGATGCCCATCTGTTCCAGTGTGTCAAACTGGGCCTGGAGCTCCTGCAACTGGTCTCTTGAGTACTAGGGAACTCTGCCCTTGCACTGCGGTGGTTGAACAGAACCCATATTCACTTTTGGAAACGTTGAGGTATGGTGACTGCCGGATAAGCACACACTGCATGAGACTGGGTATGGCCATGATGTCACCCTCACAGTCATCTGGCTAAATCTCCGTGTCATCTGGTGCCTCAGCCACCTGCCTGGCTTTAGCAATAAACACTCTATCCTGAGGTGGCAGAAATGGGTACTTGCTTAAGAAGTGGTTGTCGGGTCTCCGCGCCTCATTGCACAGTGGACAGGACCTCTTTGTTCTTATCACGGGGATCTGTTTGGCCCAGGGCAAAACAGACAGAGCTGCGCGCATGGCTCTCGCATACTCAGAAGCCCGCAGTTCTTCCAGCAAGGAATCAAGCGCCTGGGAAATCTCAGGTTTAATTGAGGTCAATGTGCGTGACCGTAACTCTGTGCCATAACGTTGTTTCACCAGCTTTGGTAGGTCAGAGTGTATGAGGCGGAGCCAGGTGAGCACGATGAAATGTTCTACAGTGGGAGTGAGCTCCTCATCTTCAGGCACAGGGGCGCCTAAATGAGTAATAGCAGAATCTTTGCAAAGTAAATTATCCTCCACAAAGGTCATAAGCCTCTGAAACAGGTCCTCTGGTCTCTCATTTGCCTCGAGTGTAATTGCTGCAAAGTCTATAAAGTGAGCACCTGTAGACTGGAATCCATAGTGCACCCGAATAGTCTGCCAAATGTAAGCTACAGATGTGGAATTTCTGACAATTGTGTTGCGTGAGACGATAGGTCAATAATTGGCTATTTGCCCCAGCATTAACTCCAGCATATTAACTTTTTGCTGTCTGGTACGTCTCAGAGCGACTGGGACTAAGTCACTGTCGTCCTCGAAACCTCTGAACACAGACACTTTATACTTTTTCTCCCAGTGCACGCCCTCAACAAGAAAAGGAGCAAACTCATTATCTAACAACAGTGTATCAATACGATTCTGACGCCAGTTTTCAAAAGAATTCACGGTCTCTATTTTCGTTAGGCACCACTGCTTCGGTGTTCTGTGCACGTTAGCCATGTTAGTGATAGTGTTATGTCTGCACACATCGACAGTGCTGCATTTGATTTGGTGCTGTTCTATTGTGCTGGGATCGATTGGTGATGCCTGCGGGCTCTGGGTTGTTTGATCGGGTCTGCCTTTGATGCTGTGTCAGTCTAAATAAAGAATGCCACGGAGAGCTTGTGTCGAGCGACAGCGCTGTGTCCTGACGTGATTTAAAAATACAATATTGGCGACAAGGATGGCTGATATCGCTCTCCCACCACATGCCCCCTTCCTGGCATTACCTGGCGAGCCTCCGGTACCATGGACTCGCTGGCTACATAGTTTTGAAAATTACATCATCGCCTCAGGGCTCGACGACGTGAGCCAGGCTAGGAAGACGGCTCTGTTGCTACACTGCTTGGGAGCAGAGGGTCATCGTGTGCTCGGGACTCTGGGGAACGTCACAAGCTTTGCCGAAGCTGTGGGACTTATGAGCACCCATTTCGCTGCTCCACAGAGTGCCCTCCTTCGGCGATTTATATTCCGTCAGCGACACCAACTGCCTGGTGAGTCTGTGCGGCAGTACGTAGCTAATTTGCGAGGGCTAGCTAGCTCATGCAAGTTTGGCGCGCTTCAGGACGAGATGGTTCGCGACCAGCTAATCGAACACACCAACAACGCGAAGGTGCGTGAGACTCTCCTGCTGGAAAAAGACGATCTACTGCTGTCCAGAGCAATTACCATCGCACTACAGGTTGAGGGAGCAGCTGAGTGTGCTGCTATGCTAAATACACAGCAAGTGGCCACCTCCAGTCAAGCTGCCAACGACTCCTCCCTCTACTCACGGCTGCCCCTCGGGGCGCAACCCAACCAGAGCGAGGCGGGCGCCGACTCCACTGGGGACGTCTTGCAACTGCAACGACGGCGTTCACGGCCCCGCCCTCAACAGTCTTGTGGTAACTGTGGGTCTCGGTCTCATGTTTCAAGGGCTCAGAACTGCCCTGCCCGTGGCCAGACATGCCGTAGCTGCGGTAAGCACAATCACTTTGCCAACATCTGTCGATCTTCCCCGGCTGGGTCAGAGGGCCACACCCCCCAGTCTTCAACCGCCGTCATTCACAAGGTGAGCTCTGGGCCAGTGTCATTCAAATCATGCACAGTCAACATTAATGATGTGTGCATCCCCCTGCTGTTGGACACCGGTGCAAGTGTGTCTCTCCTGAATGTTGATACCTACAGTCAATTTTTCGGTTCACTGCCACTGTCCGCACCCTCAGCTGTCCTCTGTGGGTATGGTGACTCCAAAATCGATCTGGTTGGCTCTCTCCAAGTGACTGTCCGCTATGGAACCAAGCTGGTGCCCAATGCAGTTTTTCATGTGGCACGCCGTGGGGCCAACCTGATGGGCCTGGACCTGTTCTCCGCTCTGGGGTTCTCCCTCTTAGACACAAGGGGGGCAGCAATCCTGACTGTCGCCACACCTTGGCAGCAGAAGTGGCCATCGCTGTTTATGGGGCTGGGCTGCCTCTCCGCCTTCACCCATCAACCTCTCCTCAACCCTGCTGTGAAATCTGTCATCCAACCACTGCGCCGCATCCCGTTGGCTCTCCGTGATGGGGTCTCCGCCGAGCTGCAACAACTGCTGGAAGCTGGCATCATTGAACCGGTGGACGCGTCACCTTGGGTCTCAAACCTCGTGGTGGCTAAGAAGAAGTCGGGGGGCCTGCGTGTCTGTGTCGATCTACGTGCAGTAAATAAGGCAGTGGTCCCTGATAAGTATCCACTGCCCACCTCAGAAGAACTCACTGCTCAGTTCTATGGCTCTGAGGTGTTCTCCAAGCTCGACCTCAGACAGGGGTACTTACAGGTGCCCCTCCATCCCAGCAGCCGAAACCTCACAGCCTTTGTGACACATGCAGGAGTGTTTCGCTACACCAGGATGCCTTTCAGTCTCAGCTCCGCCCCTAGCTGCTTCCAGAAAATCATGGTCTCCGTGCTGGCTGGCATACTGGGCGTGGCCATTTATCTGGACGATATAGTGGTACACGGGCCCACCAGTGAAATCCACGACAAGCGCCTCAACATGGTCTTCGCAGCCCTGTCCAAGCACAAGCTAACTCTCAATGCTGAGAAATGTGTCCTCTCTGTGCCAGCCATCGACTTCGTGGGGTTCCGGCTGTCAGCGAGTGGTGTAACTCCACTACAATCCAACGTGGACACCATTCAGGCCATCCCTGAGCCCAGCTCGGCCGCCCAGGTCGCCTCCTTCCTGGGTATGACAAGTTACTACCTGAGGTTTCTTCCCCAGTACTCTGCGACCACAGCCCCCCTGCGCCAGCTGCTGCGTAAGGACGAGCCATGGGTGTGGTCAAAGGCATGCAGTGACGCTGTGCGTGATCTCAAGACTCAACTGACTTCACCACCAGTGTTGGCTCACTTCGACATCTCCAGCTCCACCTTTGTGACCTGTGACGCATCAGCCACAGCGATAGGGGCTGTGCTGTCTCAAACCCAGAACGGTGTGGAGAAGCCCATTGCCTTCGCCTCCCATGCCCTCAACCTGACCGAGCAGCGGTACTCCGTGGGTGAGCGTGAGGCGTTAGCCTGTATCTGGGCTTGTGAAAGGTGGCACCTCTACCTCTATGGCTGCTCCTTCACCCTCAGGACAGATCACCAGGCCCTGACAGCGCTGCTGTCCACATCTGGGACAGGCCACAAACCTCTGAGGCTGCACGGCTGGTCTGACCGCCTCCGCCAGTACAACTTCAGCCTGCAGTTCACCCCAGGCAGAGACAATGTTGTCGCCGACCTGCTCTCTCGCTCTGTCTCCACCCCAGCTCCACAGACGGACACTGACTGTGTGGAAAAGGACATTGTCCAAATGCTACACACACCCCTCCAGGCCACTGTCTCTCTGCAGGAGCTGAGGGCAGCCTCCGAACAGGACCCTGTCCTCTCCCAGCTCCGCACCTACATCCAGAACGGCTGGCCTCACAAGGTCCCAGAGGAGCTGGCTGCGTTCGCCCGAGTCAGACAGGAGCTCTCCTGCTGGAACGACACCTGCGTGGCACGTGGGTTTTGCACAGTGGTCCCAGCTGCTCTCCGTGCACGTGTTTTGAATACGGCGCATGAAGGCCACCTGGGCATTGTGAAACTGAAACAGCGCTGCCGAGACCTGGTGTGGTGGCCGGGGATAGACAGAGATATTGAGGCTCTGGTGAAGGACTGTTCTGCCTGCCTTGTGAGTGGCAAGACTGGCCACCAGGCTCCCCCACCCCTGCAACCTCTCGCCTGGCCCTCTCAGCCCTGGGAACACCTGCAGTTGGACATTTGTGGTGAGATCCATGGAGTTCCCCACCACCAACGCTTCATGGTGGTCGCCTACGATCTACAGTCAAAATGGCCTGAACTCACCACTTCCGGCACTGTGACCTCACAAGTCATCATCGACTTCCTGGACTCTCTGTTCTCTCGCTGGGGCCTCGCAAAGAACATCACCACTGACAACGGCCCTCAGCTGGTCTCTGCAGAGTTCACTGCTTATCTCGACAGCAAGGGCATCCGTCATATACGCACTGCGTACTACCACCCCCAGGCCAATGGCGGCGTTGAACGTTTTCACCAGTCACTGAAGAACGGCCTCAGAGCACACATGGCCCAAGGGTGCTCTTTCACGCAGGCCATCCGTCACACTCTGCTGCACTATCGGGCCACACAGCACTCGACCACAGGCGTCTCCCCAGCCTCTCTCATGCTAGGCCGGGAACTGTGCATGCCCCTTGACAGGCTCCGCCCCTCCACACCTCAGGGCACCTCCCTCTGGGGTCAGAGCCCCAGTCACTCGTCAGCAGACGCAGACGAAGCAACGGTTTGACCAGTCAAAACGAACCAGGGTGCCAGACATCAATGTGTCAGACTGGGTCAGGGTCCGCAGGCCCCACAGGGACAATAAAATGGCTTCATACTGGTCCTCTCCTCTCCAAGTCACCCGTCAGCTGGGCCCAGCCACTTACCTCCTCAGCGATGGCACTCGGTGGCACTCCAGTCGTCTACGGAAGGTGTCAGCTCCGCCACACACAGCTGGTGACACAACCATAGCCATTCCCTCAGCATGGCGAGACGCCCCGGGGCTTCATGCAGCTCCTACACGGGCCCCAGACATTTCTGGGCCTCAGCTTCCCCTGCCATCTCCCTCCCCACCTCGGCCTGCCCAGCCTCAGGCCGCCCCGCGACCTATTCGCACACATTTATGCCCTGGCCACCTAGAGGACTTTGTGTCAACCTTTCATGTTTGAAATCCTGCCGGGGGGGGGGGGGGGAATGTTACGTCTGCACACATCGACAGTGCTGCATTTGATTTGGTGCTGTTCTATTGTGCTGGGATCGATTGGTGATGCCTGCGGGCTCTGGGTTGTTTGATCGGGTCTGCCTTTGATGCTGTGTCAGTCTAAATAAAGAGTGCCACGGAGAGGTTGTGTCGAGCGACAGCGCTGTGTCCTGACGTGATTTAAAAATACAATAGATAGCTTCCCGGTTCGTGTTTAGCAGTAGATCTACAGTGACTCACAAGAGTATGAATGCGCCAGACTCCCGCACTGATAATCTTCAACAACAAAGCGTAAATTCGTTAAACGCTGCCACCACGCTAGTATAAGGCGAAGACACTCACAAAGCCACAGACACGATCCGGTGAGTGCATAGATGATTTTACTGAATGACGTCAAGGTAACGAGAGAGACGTACGCAACCCAAGTAACCCGGAAGTACACAATACATTCCTGGCGCTGGAGCGATTAACAGGTTACTCATGCAGCTGAAGCAGATCCCACCTCAGCACCGCATCCTTGCCAAATGTAGTGATCTTCTGGCTCCAAAATGTGATAAAATGGTGGCAAACGTTAACACAAAACCTAGAATCGTAAAAAGTCAATGATTTCTAGTCTATAATTGATACTGTAACCGGTTATTTTCTTGCCCGGTGCGGGATTCGATACGGGGTGTACTGCACCACAAGGCGACCTCATTCGGCTAAAGGGTCAGACCCGTTAGCTAGGACTAATGTGTCTTATTAGTAGTTTACAGTCGTCACCCTGCCCGGAAGCGCGCCCTCGCGCTTTGTTCTTCCCGCGCTACGGAGAGACTTCTGAGGATCTGCACACTTCCGGATCCCACCGCTGCCACCAATGTAACCGGTTATTTTCTTGCCCGGTGCGGGATTCGATACGGGTTGTACTGCACCACAAGGCGACATCACTAACCGCTCGGCCCAAGGGTCAGACCCGTTAGCTAGGGACTAACGTGTCTTATTAGTAGTTTACAATACTAACAGTTCATACAAATGATGAAAAATAAGGACCTTAAACAACTAAGTTATGTCTCCAAACGTCAGTTTTTAAGCACGTTGACGATTTCATGAATGCCACCACTCAGAGAAATTGTACGGATCGGTTGCATGGATGCTCTGACTTGACATGTCACCCCAGCACACGAATAAGACTTGAAACGCTAGAATTGCTGGCCCATGTTTGTTAACACCATTTTGCTGCACGACTGTGCGTTCTAATCGAACGCGAAGCGAAATTTTGCTTCGTTTTCCTCGCTCGGGTTTGATCGCTTGCCTGAACAATAAACAAGTGAATTAGTGCCACATCACAGCAAGCATTTTTGATTACACCAGTGCTGCTAGCAAGTTTGCTAGACCTTATAGAAGACAGCTAATTTATGATGATGGGACTTCCGGGTGTCTTTACTGAGCCAGATCATTTGGTTCAGCACAGCAATAAGAGCCAGATGATATATATGGTAGATGTAAAACTTGGCGGGCACTATTACATGTGTATCGAACATTTTATTTATCCATTTCATTATCCAAACCGCTAGTCCTGCTCTCAGGGATGCTGGAACCTATCCCAGCAGTCATTGGACGGCAGGCGGACAGACATCCCGGGCAGGCTGCCAGGACATCACAGGGCATTTTATTTATATTGTAGCGAATTCAGGTGGCAGCTGGGCCGCGAACCCGGGTCGCCCACACTACGGGCGACTGCGCTAACCAGTCGACTGAAGGGTCCGACCTGTTAGCCAAGGGCTGGCGAGTCTAGCACTAGAACGACCAAGGCCGTCATTTTGACGGTTTTTGGATTTTCAAAGTTTAATAACTTTGTGGGGGGGGGGGGGGTACAGACCTGCCGCTCCGTGGGTGCTCCTAAAATTGCATATATTTGCATTAAATTAGTTTTAGATCAATTATACACAAACAAGTTATGATAAGGTCTACCCAAAACGACAATGAGCCGTCAAAATGACGGCGCGTAAATTGCACGTCATTGTGTGCGTCACGTCACTATTTACCACGTGTGTTGGTCGCATCATTTCTTCCGCAAAGTTAGTTGCTCTGTCCTAGAAATACACTAGCGTTCTCCAGTGCAGTCTTAACTTCATTTCTGATTATTGCCAACATGTCTGGTTACAGACGCCGTTTCAGACGCACTGTTACGGGTCTAGATAGATCGATGCCATCGGCTATCCACTAGTTTACCTTAGATACACATGACCCGCACTCAGGAACATGTTACAACACTCTGATTATACTGGGCTGCACTGAGCAACTCGTGTGTGTGTCATTCTTTATAAGATAGCCTACTGAAACATGGTGCCAGAAGTCGGAGAACTTATTTCTTATTTTACTAGCTCGCATGTTTAAGTTTGTAGGCCTGAGTAGGTCACATGTCGGAGGATTCCGATTCAGAGCAAAGTACTTCTGCTGAAGACGTTGTCACAGAGGAGCTAACGCTAGCATTACCGGCGCCGATAGCATCACATACAATGGCAGCTAACGTGAATAGTCCACCACCGTCCCCGATGAGCTTCACAGGCGATTGGAGTGTCAATTGGGACATTTTTCGGGCCGAATATGAAGACTACGTCCTCGTCACGGGCATACTTGGCAAGGACAAGAAAATACAAGCGGCTACTCTAAGGAGTGTGATGGGAAGTGAATGCAGGCATATTTACCGCCACAATCTGAACCTCTCAGAAGATGATCAAGGGGATCCTGACGCCATACTGAGAGAGTTGGGGAAATACTTCAAGCCAGCAAAAAACACAATATACGAGAGGTACATTTTCGGGAGTTGCAAGCAGGAGGAAGGAGAATCGTTTGATACCTTTGTGACGAGACTGAGAGAGAGGGCAGCAACCTGTGAGTATGGACAGTTGAAAGATGAAATGATCCGTGATAAGATAGTCCTGGGAGTTGCAAGCGAGGCCGTTAGGCGCAGGCTGTTGAGAGAGAAGGATTTGAACATGGTCACAGCTATTGACATGTGTCGCGCAGCAGAGCAAACTGACATCCGTATGAGAGCAATGGAGTTTGCAACAACACCGCAGCCGGAGGCAGTGCATGCCGTTGCTAGGCAACCCAGACAAAACCAATGGAAACAGAGCAATCCACCCAGAACAGCAGGAGATGCAGGCAATTGCAAATATTGTGGCAGCTCGCATTCAAGGGGCAGAGAGCATTGCCCGGCCTTCGGGGAACAATGTAGGTCATGTGGGACACTAAATCACTTTTCTAAAGTGTGCTTAAAGAGCAAAAAGGGGCATGCTGAGGGCAAGGTAAACTGTGTGGAATAAGAACCCCCAGAGCATAGTAATGATGCAGATGATCTGTACATGTTTGAGTCAATCGGCGCAGTGCACACCAAAGGAAAGAAGTAGTTTGTGACTCTGAAACTCCACGACAAGCCACAACAATGTCAGCTGGACTCTGGAGCCACCTGCAATGTAATGGGCTTTCAAGACAAGAAAAGGCTGGCCCCAAACACACCTCTCCGCCCGAGTGACACCAGACTGAAGCTGTATTCGGGGGAAACACTGAGCTCTATGGGCACCTTTGAGACTGACTGTACTGTGAGAGGCCAAACACACAAGCTCTCATTCGAAATAGTGAGGACCAGCCAACATCCTCTTCTGTCAGGCTCCACCTGTGAACGCTTAGGGCTCATGCATTTCACAATTCCAGAGGATGTGCTCAAAATGGAACACACACAACCAGGAGCCCTAACTAAAGAGCAGCTTATCAACAGATACAGTGACGTGTTCAACTCCCCTGTGGAATCCGTGCCTGGGGAGGTCCATTTTGACCTTGATCCTAGTGTTGCTGCAGTACAGAGTGCCCCTCGCAATGTCCCAATCGCAATGAAAGCAGCAGTCAAAGCCCAGCTGGACAAGTATGAGGCTGACAGCCACCTTGCGCCTGTCACAGATCCTACAGATTGGATCAGCAACATGGTGATTGTTAAAAAACCGGAGAAGCTGAGAATATGCATTGACCCTAAACCATTGAACAAAGCCCTAAAGCGCTCTCACTACATCATGCCTACCTTGGAGGACATTTTGTATAAATTGCCCAAGGCCAGAGTCTTCACGTTAGTGGACGCTCGGGATGCATTCCTGCAATGCAAACTGGACTATGAGAGTAGCCTCATGACCACGTTCTGGACCCCCTGGGGGAGGAAGCGGTGGCTCAAGTTACCATTTGGAGTATCGGTGGCGCCCGAGGTATATCAGCGCAAGCAGCACGAGCTCCTCGCCGGTCTGAAGGGCGTTGAGCCCATTGCAGACGATATCCTGGTCGTCGGCTGCGGGGACACAGACAAGGAGGCTGGGGACGACCACGACGTCAAGCTTGCGGCGTTGATGGAACGCTGCCGCGAGGTCAAGCTTCGCCTCGGCCTGAAGAAGTTGCAGTTCAAGGTGGCTGAGGTGCAGTTTCATGGCCACATTCTCTCATCTGCTGGACTGAAGCCCGATCCAGAGAAGGTGAGAGCCATTATTGACATGCCGAACCCAACAGATGCCAAGGGCGTGCAGCGTCTCATTGGCTTCGCTAACTATTTAGCCAAGTTCATGCCTCATCTATCTACAGTCTGCGAGCCGTTGCGACGCCTGTTGGACAAGGACACACCCTGGCACTGGCTGCCTAAGCACGAGGCGGCGGTTCATGAGCTTAAGGCGCTGGCGACAGCCATGCCCGTCCTGCGCTACTATGATGTAACTAAGCCAATCGCAATCCAGAGCGACGCCAGCCAGAGCGGTCTCGGATGTTGTCTCATGCAGGAAGGTCAGCCCATCGCATTTGCCTCGAGGGCTCTTACCCCCACCGAAAAAAACTATGCACAAATTGAGAAGGAGTGTCTCAGTATCGTCTTCGCCTGCCAGAGGTTTCACCATTACCTATATGGCCGCGACCCAATCACAGCAGAGACGGACCATAAGCCTCTGATCTCTATTTTCAGCAAGCCACTTCTCAATGCGCCCGTTCGGATGGACACACTTACACAAGGGTTGGACGGCTGTCTAAACCTCCACTGAAACTCACTATGTAATCTGAATAATGTTGATGGTTGCTATGTGGGAGAGAGGGGGGAAAGAGGAGAAATGTTATCATACGCTACTGTGGTTATTACACTGGTATGGGATATGAAGAGATTTACTGCTGTTGCACTGTTATTGGTTGTTCGTATATGAAAGTAATTTTATTTTGCACTAACTTCATGTGTATGTGTTTATACTTGGAAAAGGAGGATGTTACGGGTCTAGATAGATCGATGCCATCGGCTATCCACTAGTTTACCTTAGATACACATGACCCGCGCTCAGGAACATGTTACAACACTTTGATTATACTTGGCTGCACTGAGCAACTCGTGTGTGTGTCATTCTTTATAAGATAGCCTACTGAAACACTAACATTTACAATGCATTAATATCTCAATTGAGTATTGTAGCGAATTCGGGGGGGGGGGGGCAGCCGGGAACCGCCGAACCCAGGTCTCCGCACCGAGGGCGACTACGTTAAGGAGTCGATTAAAGGTTCCGACCCGTTAGCCAAGGGCCAGCGAGTTCGTTCATCGTTACACTACCTCCCTCCTTCGGGAAGTGCTCCAGCTCCCTCAAGCTTCTGGGCGGACGTGCTTCCGAGGGCCTCACGATCTCACTATCCCACTTCTGACACCAATGTGGCGAATTCGGGGGACAGCCGGGAACCACCGAAGCCGGGACGCGAACCGGCGTTTCCCGCACCACGGGCGACTACGTTAACCAGTCGACTAAAGGGTCCGACCCGTTAGCCAAGGGCTAGTGAGTCTAGTCATCCATGGTCATTACAATATTTAACTATGTTTTTTTTTTCATGTTGGTGACCGACGCAACATACAAGTCTCACCATATTCCTTATCTAATGCGAGGGTCTAAGGACAGGATGTTGTGTTGCTGTAAAGCCCCTTTAGGCAAATTTGTAATTTGTGATATTGGTCTATACAAATAAAATTGACTTGACTTGACCATGCTTGGCTCTTAATGTTATTACCAAAGTGAGATATTTCCGGATTGTATTTAACAAAAACGTTATGGGATCATCCTATTATTTTTTCTTGTATTAATTTACAAAAAAAAAAAGAATCGGGTCGACGGGAACCGGCTCCCATCATTCACTTAAAGGAGCTAGCTCACAGAGCTGACTCTTCGCAACCAACACATCACTACTAAAAAGTAAGTCATCTTCTTGTGATCATGGATCACTGACAGTCAGTGCCGTAGCTGTGCTTGGAAGTCCCCCCGGATCCGGCGTTGGCGGTCCGTTTGGGAGCATAGCATTGTAGCGAATTTAGGGGGCAGCCGGAAACCGTCGCAACCGGGACGCGAACCCGGGTCACCCACACCACAGGCGACTGCGCTAACCAGTAAACTAAAGGGTCCAACCCGTTAGCCAAGGGCTGCCGAGTCTACTCATCCGTGATCGTTACCCCCCCCTCCCCCTTCGGGAAGTGCTTCAGCATACCAGCTCCCTCAGTCCTGTGGGATTCACGCCTTCCGATGGCCTCACGGTCTCACCATCCCACTTCTGACACCAATGTAGCGAATTCAGTGGGCAGCCAGGAACCACAGTCACAGCTGGGACGCGAACCCTTGTCACCCGCACCACGAGCAACTGCACTAACCAGTCAGCTAAAGGGTCCGACCCATTAGCCAATCGCTAGCGAGTCTACTCATCCGTGGTCATTACATTATCAACCGGAGACATGATCAGCTTGTCCTCCATCTTGACTGAAGGGATTTCTGTAAGGCTTTTAGCCCTACTTGAAGGTGATTGGCTTTTGCCAGGTTAAATGTTCGATCAAATTGGGGGCGTCCGGGTGGCATCGCAGTCTATTCCGTTGCCTACCAACACGGGGATGCATCCACTGACAGGATGTGAGGAATTCTCCAGTAGGCTAGATCTGAACCTACGGAGGGACGAATGCAAATCGTGTGTCTCTGTTGACGCACAGGGTGGATGCGTTGGTGAATGAACCATCTCTGTAGCCTCCTCCATGAGGCCTAGGGGAATCGTAACGTGCCCCACTATGCCCAGTCGTCACATGACAGAGAGCGATGTCACCACTTTTTGAGGTGTGACGTGGTGGAGAAGAGCCATCATGTTGACTGAGTTCAACTCCACCCCCAGGTAAATGGCAAACTGAGAGGGAAAGCTTTTCTCTCAGTTTATTGTGAAGCCCCAGGTTTGACAGATGCGACACTAATATTGTCGTCTGTAAAGCGGTTTCCTCCTTGGAGCGTGCCAGCAAAAGCAGGTCATCCAGATAAAATACACTGCTCAAAAAAATAAAGGGAACACCTTAAAACACAATATAGACCTCGATGAATGAAATATTTCAGCTGAAAATCTTTATTTATTAGACAGAGGAATGTGTTTAGAGCAAAATAACCTAAGAATGATCAATGGAAATAAAAATCATTAGCCCATTAAGGTCTGGATTCAGAATCATACTCAAAATCAAAGTGGAAAATGAGAACATAGGCTGATCCAACTTCTGTGGAAATTCTTCAAGACGATTCAAAATGAGGCTCAGTAGTGTGTGTGGCCTCCACGTGCCTGTATGCACTCCCTACAACGTCTGGGCATGCTCCTGATGAGACGACGGATGGTCTCCTGAGGGATCTCCTCCCAGACCTGGATCAGGGCATCGGTCAACTCCTGGACAGTCTGTGGTGCGACATCGCGTTGGCGGATGGTACGAGACATGATGTCCCAGAGGTGCTCGATTGGATTCAGGTCTGGGGAACGTGCAGGCCAGTCCATAGCATCAATGACCTCGACATACAGGAACTGCTGACACACTCTGGCCACATGAGGACGAGCATTGTCATGCATGAGCAGGAACCCAGGGCCCACTGCACCAGCATATGGTCTGACAATGGGTCTGAGGATCTCATCCCGGTACCTAATGGCAGTCATGGTACCTCTGGCTAGCACGTAGAGGTCTGTGCGGCCCTCCAAGGATATGCCTCCCCAGACCATCACTGACCCACCGCCAAACCGGTCATGCTGGAGGATGTTGCAGGCAGCAGAACGTTCTCCACAGCGTCTCCAGACTCTCTCACGTCTGTCACATGTGTTCAGTGTGAACCTGCTCTCATCTGTGAAGAGCACAGGGCGCCAATGGCGAATCTGCCAACCAAGATGTTCTCTGGCAAAGGTCAATCGGGCTGCACGGTGTTGGGCTGTGAGCACAGGCCCCAATTGTGGACGTCGGGCCCTCATACCATCCTCATGCATTCTGTTTCTCACTGTTTGAGCAGAAACCTGCACATTAGTGGCCTGTTGAAGGTCGTTTTGTAGGGTTCCGGCAGTGCTCCTCCTGTTCCTCCTTGCACAAAGGACCAGGTAGCAGTCCTGCTGCGGCGTTGTTGTCCTCCTGCGGCCCCCTCCACGTCTCCTGGTGTACTGGCCTGTCTCCTGGTACCTCCTCCATGCTCTGGACACTGTGCTGGGAGACACATCAAATCTTCTTGCCACAGCACGCATCGATGTGCCATCCTGGATGAGCTGCACTACCTGAGCAACTTCTGTATGTTGCAGATACCGCCTCATGCCACCTCTAGTGGTGAGGGCACTAGCAAAATGAAAAACTAACCAAAGATCAGCCAGAAAAGATGAGGACAGGCAAATGGTCTGTGGCCACCACCTGCAAATCCATTCCTGTTATAGGGGTTGTCTTGCAAATTGTCTAATTTCCACCTGGTGGAAATTAGACAATTTACCAACAGGTGAAATTGATTCACAAATCAGTGTTGCTTCCTAACTGGACAGGTTGATATCTCAAAAGTGTGATTGACTTGGAGCTACATTGCATTGCTTATGTGTTCCCTTTATTTTTTTGAGCAGTGTAATACTCTTCCCTTTCTTGTGTAACCACCCCAAAGCCATCTCCACACATTTGGAAAAAGTGCATGGAGCCAGGGAGTAACCGAACAGCAGACAGTTGTACTGATACTGTAGTCCCTGGAAAGAAAAATGCAGGAATTTCCTGTGTTTTTGGATGATGGAAACGTGAAAATACGTGCCTTTCAGGTCTATGGAAGTGAACCAGTTGCCCTGGTGAATATCGCGCAGCACCTGTTTGATCGTCAGCATGCGAAACGATCTCTTCATTATCGATTTGTTGAACAAAGACAGATCAAGAATGGGCCTCACCCCCCCTTCTTTTTTAGGACCAGGGAATAGCGAAAGTAAAAACCTTGATTTTCGTCGCCCTGGAGAACCCTGGAAATGGCGTCTTTAATCAGAAGCTCTTGCAGCTCCAATTGGAGAGTGAGGCAATGATCCTGAGATGACAGGGTTGTCTCTAGTATCCTGCTGAACTGCGAAGGGGGAGAAGCGAGTGTAGCCTCTGCTGATTAGCCCTCTCCTCCAACAGTTCATTGTACATGCACGCCGCCACTCGGAGAAGTGCTCTGAGAGCGGTTGTGCATGAGTCTGTTGCGCCGCGGTTGCCATGTGAGCAAGCCGAGCCAGAGCCGTCATTGTGTGAACGTATCGAAAGGGCTGGTTGGAACAATTCAGAGGCTGTGTCGTGCACAAGCTCCCCCTGACGGTCGTTCAAGAGAGAAAGGCACATTAATGTGATGCAATGGCACACTCGCACTCGCGTCCCGAAGGGGATGGGAGGAGCCACTACTGACAAGCGAAAGCACGTGAGCGCTTTCAACGCGAGGCAGAAAGTCGGCATTCGTGGACTCATCGTCATACATTTCAGTAAAAAAAAATGTTGTTGTGAAGAAAACTCTGATTGAGAAAAGGAGGAAATGCGCTGCATAGGAGACGTGAGTCCGGAGAGATCGTCAACCGAAAGATTAAGGGCTGCCGGCTCACACGATATGGAGGAAGTGTGTTCAACAGCCACCACCAAATTAGAAAATTCAGGGGCAGACTGATTTAGACAGGATAATAACTCTTTTTGCGATGATGTTTGTGTTTTATTCAAAACAACAGAACACTCATCAAATATATTAACTTTATAACCCCCCCCCCAACCGTCATTGTCTCTTGCTCTGCTTTCGGGGAGGGTTGGTCAAAGCACAGGCCACAAAAGCCATCTAGACTTGGAGCTCTTCTGAGATGGCGGCAGCTGCGTCGGGGGCTGTGAAGGGGAGGAAGAGCAGTAACACAGGGCAAAGCCATGGCAGGTGCTGCGGGACGTCTCTGCCATTCGCGAGGCTCCTGACGATCATGGCGGTCCCGCCATTGACTGGGGGGTGTAAAGGTCATGCAATCGGAGGAGCCCAGGTGACGTGACGTCTGATGGTCTCCACTTGTTTCGAAGCCAACTTTATTGTGTCAACCATATTCTGGAACCTTGGTCCAAAAATTCCATCCAGACTGATGGAAACCTCAATCAGCTCCTCTTTGATACCTCTGGGAAAGGTGATTCCTGCAGCCTTACATTTTGGTGGATCATGGTCTGCAATGCCACAACTCTGGCCTTAGAGACCGCAACAGAAGCACACAGTGTCAGAATGGCGCTGCTGGCTTTGCTAAACTCTGCCACTTTCTCCAAGGGCAGCTTAGGCATCTTGACAGCCAACTTGGCCAGTGAAAAGGCCAACAAGGAGATGTTCAATGATGCCGATGCTTGGAAGGTGCATTGGTGCGCTCGATTCACCAAACGGGCCGTCAGCTGGTCCCAAGAGGAGGGCGGTACTGGCCTCCAACCAACAACCGAGGCAGCCTGTTACTTGACCCCAAAAACAGAGGTCAACCTGGGCTCCAGGGCAGGAACAGGAAGAATGCCATGCTCCGAAAAGCCTTCCACCTTGGTGATGAGCATGAAGTTGGAGATGGGGGGCCCACAAGTTCCTGGAGTCCGCTGCCACCCCCTCCTGATACCTCTTAATGACCAGAAGCAAGGCCAGATAGGGTCCCGTCTAGCTGCCTGAACTAGAGGGTAAACCCCACACATGTCACCCATAGGAGCGGTCTCCTGCACCAGCAGCACAATAAGACTCTTGTAGGCCACCGCCCTCTTAATAATGCCTGGGAGCTAGCGAACAAGGCCTCCTATCCTCCTATCGCTGACATGGCATTGGAGGCAAAGAAGGAAACCCCAGGGTCCCCTGGGTGTTTATGCTGCGGGCCGTTGGTGGACTCCGGCTCCTCCGCCTGGAGGAGGGAAGTCTGGGGCGAGCTGCGTGGTGATCCATGAGAGGAGAGAGTGGAGTCATCTGACTCTGGCTCGTCCAAGTATTCATCCACCGAAAAGGTGTCTTGCACCGGCCACACATCCCCAGCAGCAACAACGAAGGCTTCCACCCTCAGCTGTTTCTCTGCTTGGGGGAGATGTGTACAGTAAGGGCACGTCGCTTGCGGAGTGAGCGCCAGGCCATGGTGCTCTGGACCCAGGCAGCCTTCACAATGACCATGCAGGTCGAAGCCCATAATGTATTCTGTTTTACAAACAGGACACAATCAGACGCCGCTTTCAAACTGCTTGATTGAAAATGTCTTCCTTTTTTTGTAAAATCTAGAGTGCTTGCAGCAGTAGCTGAAGAAAAATGAGAACCAGTTATTCGGCCTTGATTCAATATACTGTCGAGTTGTGGCTGTAAGTGGGGCCCTCAATTAAGTTAGTGTAGACTAAAGTTTTTTCAGTGCTGCGCAGGGGCGAGAGGGATAAACCCACTAGCGATAGCCTTAGAAGGCGAAACCTATACAAAATTGAACGATGGAGTTTCTCAGCATTGAGCCAATACTATGGTGCACATTGCTCTTCCAGCAGACTGTGTGGCTCCTCCTCCTGGTGGCATGTGATAGCACAAAAATGCTCACAGCTTTCTCATTGATGCTCAAATATTCTTTAAACTTTTCTTATGGGCTCTAAGTATTACAAGCTACCAACACATAACACATATTTACGGTACACTTCTAGCCCTTTAAATCATATGTATGCACCTAATAAGTTGACATATCTTTAATCAAAAAATCTTAAAAGAAGAAACTTAGAAAATGGCGTGCTGATACTTGCACTGAGTTTGACCAAAATGAAAGATGTTCTGTCGATATTTAATGATTAATTGTGCTCAGTGACATGCGGTGAGGTTCGTGGCTGGTGAGGCACTGTCTTTTTCAGAGTCAGATTTACAAATATATGGACCCAATGTAGTAGCTTCAATTCACCATTCATTTGGCAGCTTGCACATTGACTACTGCTTGTGTTTCATATCTCATCAGCATTCTTTACACACACATAAGTAAGGTACATATTTGGACAAGGAGCGGCTCAGAGAAAGAGCGCATTTGCTCTGCACCGTGCGTGTTTTCCTAATTTGCCATCGTAATTCCACAATTACTATTACTATTTTTTATATTGTGTAGTTTTTATCTGTTGTTGCTTTTTGTATCTTTTTTATCTTTGTACAGTGTCCTTGAGTGTCCAGGAAGACGCTTATAAATAAAATTTATTATTATTATTACTACTATTAGTATTTAATTAATTACATACTCAGTCAATACAAATAAAAGGATGTACTGCAGTGTATGCATGGGCTTACCTTTACTTGAAAATGAATTCCATTCTCCTATCCTTCTGGACAAAAATCTCCGTGACTTTGTTGTAAAAGTCCTCCTTATCCTCTTTAAGTTTTAGAAGTCTTTCCGTCCTGTAAACCCGTGGGCTCACGCATACGCCCCCTTCAGTGAGGCAGAGGTACTGGCTGCCTCATCTCATGCTTTTTCAGTGCGGTTTTATGTAAGATCAGCAAGACTAAATATGTTATACACATACATGAAATACATTAACTATTTTAAGGAAAGTGAGGACATATAATAAAAGTGTCTACAAACATTACATTGGTGACAAACAGTGAGAAAGCAAAAGGCATGCGCTCAACCCAATTTGTGAGGGATTGCTCAATCCGAGGTGAGGCTCCACTCCTCGCTGCCTCAACTCACGTATCTCCCCTCTAATTGAACAGGAAATATGCAAATTCAGCGATTTTGATAATAAAAATGATTTAAATTATTGGAATTGTACATAAATTACATTTATAGCACAGTTCAGTAGACAAATATTAATATTTATTTTATTTTATCATCATTTGTTTTTTCTTTTCATGATGAAAGGTGAGGCTCTGCCTCACCTGCCTCCCCTGACCGCACGTCCCTGATTGTGCTGCCTTTTCCACAGGCTCCACAGGCAGAAGGCCCTCTACTCACCAGAGCAGTTTCTGCCTCGTGTGGATGGAGTACCAGTGGACTATGACAGCCTTACCCTCGACCTCTTCATGCTGGGATACTTTCACATCCTGGAGTTGGAGCTGCCCGCAGATGAACGCAAAATGAGACACCTGCTGTGCTTTGAGGTGTTTGACCATGTTGGTTGTTTTACATGGGAGACGGTCAGGGACTTCCACAAGGCTGTCATTCAGGACATTGAGGCTGGGAACCGTGAGTGGAAGGATGGCTTTGAGGATATTAAATTAAACTTCTTTGGAAATGCAGTGAATCAATCTGAACTTACCCAAGAAACAGAGAAACCTACTCCTCCAGAGATTAGGCAGGTCCCCAAAGTTATTGTCCAGACCCCAACCCCCGATGAAGGGGTGCTGAAAAGTGGAACTGACATTTCCAGTTTTAGTAATGAGGAAATCTGTAAATACATTGACCGCAGTTTTGCTTTTTGGAAAGAAAAAGAGGCAGAGATTTTTGATTTTGAGTAACTGCTCGTGTCATAATTTTGATATTTTTGTATACTTTGTAGTTAACAAAGTGACATCAAGATCGGTTAAAAAATGAGAGTGCCTGTGTTTTGCCCGAGAGTGACTAGTTTTGTTTTTGAGAAAGATAAAAGGTACCTTTTCTTAGAGAGAAAATCATTTTTGTGGTAAGTGAATACTAAGTGATGATCTATGGTCCTAAAGGATGAACACCAGCTCTAACACTGTTCCAAAATAAATCATCACACAAAAACAGTATACCTGCATTATGTCATTTCTTATAAATTAGCGCCTGTACATCTTCACTCATCTAAATGCCAAGAAAGCTTTCATAGATATCTAACTTCCTATCATCTTTTTGGTTTCCTTTGAGCATGCAGTCATCCAAAGTGCAAACCTCACACAATTTTATATATGTACCCTCATGGGGGGCATTTACCACTCTATCTGTGATGGCACAAGGTCTATTAAACATAACCCTCTGAAAGATGTTGCTATATCTCATCTCTTGCAGGCAAAGTATGTTCTTTTTAACAGCAGGTGTGGATCCCATGCATGCTGTTAGGAATCTGACTTTAAGCACAGGGGCTCTGGAGGTCCTAAAAATAGCTGAGCAAATGACAGGCAGTCGGTTTCAATGACTTGGCAAAACCCTCCGCCATACTGACGACTCCATGTTGCTCTAACCAGCGTCCCGGCCACATACAGCGTTTTACTGGAAACATGAGCAATTATTGCCGTTTTTTTCTTCTTTGGTGAGTTTGCCATCTCTTTCTTTTAATTTTACAGTGTTTTGAAGATGGGGAAATGTAACTTATTGGCTTCAGAGGAGATTATAGACATACCGTTACATCATACCCGCAGAAAAACAAAATAAAAACTGAGCTCTGTCCCTAAGTAAACAAACAGTATGGTCCTTAGCGTGATATAATGGCATCTGAGTTCTCAGGGCAAATTATGGCAGACTTAAATCTGATCACTGAGGTGTATTTTCTAAGTTATTTAAGTTTAGAATTTGAAGTTTGTTTTCTTGGGCTCCCTGACAATCTTTAGATTTCTGCCATAGTCTACTGAAAGTTGATTTCAGTAATCATTTATAAATGCAACTCAGACTTAATGTCTCTTTCCTTGTTTGTTTGTTTGTTTGTTTTTCTTTCTTTCTTTCTTTGTTCATTTCTTTCTTTCTTTATCTTTTCTTTCTTTCCTTTTCTTTGTTTGCTTTCTTTCTTTCTTTCTTTCTTTCTTTCTTTCTTTCTTTCTTTCTTTCTTTCACTCACTATCTTACAGGCTGCATCAGATAACTATTTACAATTTCCTAAACTGTACTTCTATGCTGAACGTGATTCAATTGGATCAATAATGCCTGGTTAATGTAGGATTTTAAAGGACATATTCAGCGAAGGAAGCTCAACATAAATTATTTTGAAACTAATATTTTGGCATTTGACTGTCAACTCATTGCTAAAACACTTTGTGAATTTTGTTTTGAGAGTTATTTCCCCTGCGCTTAAAGTAACTACTCACTAACTTGTCAACGTTTCCTGTTAAAAGAGGACATAGCTTAAGGCCTGAACTAAATTTCATTATGGTACGCAATGTGGACGACTTGGACTTTTGCCTTTCCTCCCACCCCCAGAGCATCCTAGAGGGCCTACGCTCCCTCCGCTCTCACCCAAAACTGGTGGACATTACTTTGAGTGCGGGGGGGCGGGACTTCCCCTGTCACCGAAGCATCCTGGCTCTCTGTAGCACCTACTTCCACTCCATGTTTTCAGGGGACTTTGTGGAGAGCATTGCTGCACGTGTGGAGCTTCACGGTGTGGACCCAGATATTCTAAGCTGCCTGCTGGACTTTGCTTACACTGGCAAGCTGACAATTAACCAGGGCAATGTGGAAGAACTGATCTGCACCTCGAGTCAGCTGCAGTTCCAGACAGTACGGGCTGTATGTAGTAGATACCTCCAGCACCAGATTGATGCCACGAACTGCCTGGGAATCCTGGAGTTTGGGGAGATCCATGGCTGCCCAGAGGTGGTAGCCAAGGCATGGGCCTTCCTCTTGGAGAACATTGAAGCTGTGCAGCGGGGTGAGGAATTCTTGCTGTTGGTAAAGGAGAGGCTGGTGGCTTGTCTGTCCAATGAAGGTCTACAGACACGATCAGAGTGCACTCGGGTGGAGGCTGTCCTGACCTGGGTCAGGCACCACAAGGCGTCACGGCTCTGCCACCTTCCTGAGCTCTTTGCCCTAGCCCGGCTCTCCCTTCTCAGTCCAGACTACTTGGCTGACAACTTGCTGAAGAACGATCTCGTCCAGGCCTCCCCCAGCTGCAGGGAGGCTGTGGAAAAAGTTCACAAAGAGGTGAGTGAGTTCACATTTTACCCCGCCCTTTCTTTGCTCTTTTATCATTGTTTGCTCTATCTTAGTAGATCCCCACTAAAAATCTGATGACATTTTCTTTTTCCAGAAGATGGATTTGGCCCCTGGATATATTGACCAAGTCACCTCCCAGAGTCCACAGCCCAACCTGCAGGAGGTGCTGCTTGTAATGGGAGGTCGTTCTCTGGATGACTCAGACGATGAAGAGGAAGATGAGGACAGAGACCCAAGACTACTGCCCAGGAACTGTGCCTTCTACAACACGAAGACCCGTATGAGCCTCTCTTCCATATTCCTAAGTTTTCAATTTGAGGTTGTCTTTATTTATAAAATAGGAAATTTGAATTAAAATTAATTTGGAAAATGTAAAATCGAGAGCATCTGAACAAATGGGAAAGATAAAATAAAAAAATAAGAAAATTAGTTAATGTATAAGACAAAACACATGAGCCTGACAAATTTAGAGATTAAATCAGATATACGAGATTGCACAGATCATTTTTTGTTACTTGAAATGTTTAAAAAAAAAACGTCAGTGTGGGAAAAGAGAACAAAAGTGTCCAGATGAAGAGTCAGTCTTTACTCAAAATATGACCTTCATCATAATGTTGTAACATGGTTTGGGAATATGGCTCCTTAATAAATGGGACCCTTGGCTCTATTTCCTTTTAACAGGTAAAATGCCACCTTTGCTGGTAGGAAAGTGGAAATGAAGTTACAATGATTCCAAGGCAACATTTTTAATCAGCAATTCACTTTAAAGGGGACCTGTGTAATGAATCAGTGATGGCAATAATGTACCTTGCCCTCCCAGATCCATTCAAGATCCTAGGAACAGAGCTTTGGATCAATTAGATAAGCAGATTAGTATTGGCACTGCCCAAAATAAATAAATGACTGTAAGGCAATTTTGTTATGGCAAGAATGGGCCTTTTCATTTTCTTTTACATCACAGTCAGGTTATTTTGCTAAATTGGAAGACACATCACATTTCACCCCAGAGATTTCTGGACCTGGATTGGCTTGTGATTAAGTGAGAGTAGGAAGCAGATTGAGGAGAGCCTGGAGAGGGAGGTATGCACTAGAGGTATGCACTGGAGAGAAGAGGAATGAAAGTCAGTAGGAGCAAGACGGAATACATATGTGTGAATGAGAGGGAGGACAGCGGAATGATGAGGATGTAAGGAGTAGAGGTGACAAAGGTGGATGAGTTTAAATATTTGGGGTCAATTATTAAAAGTAAGGGGGAGTGTGGATGAGAGGTGAAGAAGAGGGTGCAGGCAGGGTGGAGTGGGTGGAGAAGAGTGTCAGGAGTGATTTGTGACAGAAGGGTACCAGCAAGAGGGAAAAGGAAGGTTTACAAGATGGTTGTGAGACCAACTGTGTTATATGGTTTGGAGACAGTGGCACTGACGAAAAGACAGGAGGCAGAGCTGGAGGTGGCAGAGTTGAAGATGCTAAGATTTTCATTGGGAGTGATGAAGGAGGACAGGATTAGGAACAAATATATTAGAGGGACCGCTCGGGTTGGACGGTTTGGAGACAAAGCAAGACGGGCAAAATTGAGATGGTTTGAACATGTGTGGAGGAGAGATGCTGGGTATATTGGGAGAAGGATGCTGAATATGGAGCTGCCAGGCAATAGAAAAAGAGGAAGGCCAAAGAGGAGGTTTATGGATGTAGTGAGGGAGGACATGCAGATGGCTGGTTTGACAGAGGAAGATGCAGAGAACAGGAACAAATGGAAATGGATGATCCTCTGTGGAGACCCCTAACGTAAACAGCCGAAAGAAGAAAATTGGCTTGTGACTACACAGTCCACAATTGTCAAACCCAGCTCAGGTTATTTGGAGTTACAACTGTTATGCCCCATTGACCAATGGTTTACCTTTGTATGTACTCAAATTAGCAAAACTTGCTGACCAACCAACTTTTGATGTCACTGACACAAGCCTCATTGACATCTTTGGGCCTTTGCCTGGTTTCAGTTATACAGCTTTGCCATCTACATATCTGTGACAATTGTCCGTTTATCCATGATCACTTTACTCTTTTTGTGATTTTTTTTCCTTTGCTGAATTGGTAATTCTCTATAAATTCATAAATATTTTCTCTTATCCCCAGAGCAGTGGTATCAGCTGCCTAATTTTCCCAACCCAAACAAGTGGGGATACTCTATGGTTTCACTGAATAATGATGTCTACGTCACAGGTAGTGTGTGTGTGTGTGTGTGTGTGTGTGTGTGTGTGTGTGTGTGTGTGTGTGTGTGTGTGTGTGTGTGTGTGTGTGTGTGTGTGTGTGTGCAAGTGCGTGCGCCTGTGAGTTGAATATGTGTGTCGCATGTGTGAGTGTGCATAGCTTTTCAGAGCACCAAGACTTTATGTGAATATGTGGGCAAAGCAAAAATTGTAATAAAAAATAGCTGTGAGGCTAATTTCTGTGGTGTGAAAGCTCATGTATTTTCAGACAGTTTACAAAGTACTATTGCCTGTCTCACAGGGGGCTCACGAGGTTCAAACACCAACACCTGGTCAACCACAGAGACCTGGAAGTACATCACTCGAGAGGGGAGATGGGTAACTGTGGCTCCCATGCTCCGACCTCGAACTAACCACGCATCAGCAACGCTGAATGGAGAGATTTACGTCATCGGAGGCAAGAAAATAAATACAGTCTGGCATGTGGTGTCTTAAACCTGCAGTGGAATAGAGCACTGTGACGAAGTCTCCAGACCAATCTGTACTTTCGACTGCCTTGCTGGGGTCTTCCATCCACTACTTCAACAAGATGTATTTTATGAATTTGCTCAGGTTTTCCATTGTGCATGAATCTGTTCAAATATTACCAGTTTCTGAGAGCAGAACGGTAATTTTAGCAGGTGTGTTGTTCTAGCTGTTGATACTAGCTACACAGTATGCAATGATTAGTGTTTGACGATCTTTAAACCAGACTTAAAACTCACTCTGAATTGTATTTTCTTTCCTAAGGTACAACATTGAGCTATGTTGAGGTTGAACACTATGACCCTTACAACGACACCTGGGCCCTTACATGCCCCGCCTTGAGATATGTTACTAACTTCACTGCCACTGCATGCCATGGAAAGCTCTACCTGATTGGCTCATGTGCAGTGAAGTATAATGCATTGACCATGCAATGCTACAACCCTGTCATAGGTGGTTATCATCTGCAGCACCTTCTACTCAAACAATTTTTACATTGACTTACTACTTTAATATAAGTACATCAGCTGATGTACAGCACCAATGGCTGTTCTCTTCTACACTGTTCTCTTTTTCTCATTGAAAATAACCATAATAAAGACTTTTTGTTCTTTCCTGCATTTATCCCATCATCGATTTAATCTCTTCTCTCTTAATTGCTTATCATTTGCAGATGGTTGGAGCATAATTTGCTCACCCTTCATTCCTAAGTACCTCTCCTCACCTCGTGCTGTTTCTGTGGATGGAATCATTTATTTGATTGCTGACAACACAAAAAAAGTTTATTCTTATGACCCTGATGCAAACATGTGGCAGAAGGTGGGCTTCAGAAATACATAGACTGAAAGAAAGTGCTTTTTTTGACTGACTGATGATAATGAAACAAGCCAGACAGCGATTTGTTTTCATTTATTATTGTTGCAGTCAAATTCTCAACTCCACTGAGACTAAGTCACATGTTTACTAAGAAATGGTTAATAGTTAATAAAGAAGTCATATAACATTGATATTTTATCATTTTGTTTTTACATTCTCAACTACTCTGAATTTAAATGTGAATATGTACATTGACTTGTGACTCATTGATACTATTGCAATTTTCAATGTTTCAAGATGCTCTAACAAGGCCAAACAATGCATTGTTTATGTTTTTGGATACAAATTTGATTGCTGTTCTGCAAAAAACATCTTTACACAGCCTTGTGGTACTAATTTACAGGTATTTCTTACTATAGTTGCATTCTTTGTCATATAAACTTTGATCCGCCCTCCCTCCAGATTCAGTTTCTCCACATGCTCCATGAGAATGGAGGACTGGTGGTGCTGGATGGGCTGCTGTTTGTCACAGGAGGCCATTGGAAGGGTATGGAGGGTGATTATGGAGTGGAAATGGAGATGTACGACCAGGCATCCAACACCTGGAAGGTGGAGGGCTCCCTGCCAAGACTTTGGTTCTACAGTGGGACTTGTGCTATCTTCCTTGACCCAGCCCAGTGGCCGGAGCCTTTCCCCATAGATGCAACTTAAACACATTGCTCTTGACTGAAATCAGGGTCTCTGTGCACACAGACAGTCATTTGTTACAATGCATATGGAATGCTAATCACATGATTGTAGGGATTTGGCTGTACCCTAGAATAGCATGTAACTTGATCCTCAGGTATCCTGTTGTTTTTAGGACCCTTTTGGCTGCTCATGGCATGCTTATTTTCATTAGAGGTCATGTGTTTACCTTAAAACATTGTTTACTTCTATTCTATAGTTTCTGCCAGTTGAATCAGTGTCTTTGTAGAAAATATTCTAAAAACTGTTTGATTGTCAATAACTTCCAGAATGTATGATTGCCTCTGTAGTTATTGTTGATGCTGCTGTTGTTGCTCTGAAAAAAAGCATGACAAAGCTGTTGTTCATGTTAAGCAGTTTTTTTGTTTTTTTTTGTTTTTTGTTTCATTCCAACAGCCGAAAAATATCCATTTGTACAACCTAGTCCAGGGGTCCCCAACCTTTTTTGCACAGCGGACCGGTTTAATATTGACAATATTCTGGCGGACCGAGGGAGGGGCGGGGGTGAGTTAATAATGACCGGACTATAGGTTAGGCTTATGAGTCAATAGTATCACAACATTTAAAGTAAAATTCTGATATTAAACACACAGCGCATATTTTCCTCGCATTAACTTAACATACATATAACATTGCAACTTACCACTATCACTGAATCAGTGGGAGCCCTGGGCTTGTTTCCCTGCAGCAAGACGGTCCAATCGAGGGGTGATGGGAGACAGCGACACCCGAAGGGTGTTTGTTATGTCCAGTCTATTCAGCAATTTTGTTTTCGTTGCGTTCATTGCAGAAAACCCCGCTTCACAGGGGAATGATGTTGGAAATGGAAGCAAAGTTTCCAGTGCTTTTGTGGCTATCTAAGGATATTCAGCCTTGACTTGGATCCAGAATGTCGGCAGAGATGTTACGTCAAACATACTTCTCAGCCCACTGTCATTTTTAAGCTCGAGGAGTTGATCTTCTTCCCATGCTGACATGGACGATTCGCCGGGGACATTCACAAATGGGTCACGGATCTATTCCTTTACATTTCTTGGGTCATCTGTGGTTGGGAAGTAACACTCAAATTCTGTTGACAGCGAAGGTTGTTCTCCCAGCTGGGAGAAGGATGGTGCAGCCTCAGTCTCCCAACATCCCAGCTAATGTTTGGAACATGTCAAATATGCCCCTGTCCACTCGCGGTCCCCACAGTTCCAGCTGGCTTTGCATGCAGACACTTACTCTGCCAACTTGAAGACAGTTGTCATTCTCCCCTGAAGTGACAAATTGAGTTCACTGAGGAGGTTGAAGTTGTCACACAGATAAGCAAGTTTTGTTACCCACTCCTCGTCACTGAAGTGTGCTGCCAATGGTGACTTTTTTTTTTCCCGGAAACAAATCTGTAGCGGGCGACACGGTGGCGCAATGGTTAGCGTGGTCGCCTCACAGCAAGAAGGTCCTGGGTTTGAGCCCCGGGGTAGTCCAACCTTGGGGGGTCATCCCGGGTCGTCCCCTGTGTGGAGTTTGCGTGTTCTCCACATGTCTGCGTGGGTTTCCTCTGGGTGCTCCGGTTTCCTCCCACAGTCCAAAGACATGTAGGTCAGGTGAATTGTCCCTAGGTGTGAATATGTGTGTGTATCGACCCTGAGATGGTCTGGCAGCCTGTCCAGGGTGTTTCCCCGTCTGCCGCCCAATGACTGCTGGGGTAGGCTCCAGCATCCCCACGACCCTGAGAGCAGGATAAGAGGTTTCGATAATGGATGGATGGATCTCTGTAGCAGCTCTCTTAACTCAAAAACCCTGGCCAGGGATCTCCCCCTTGATAACCACCTGACTTCAGTGTGTAAGAGAAGGCATCTGTGCTCTGCATCCATTTCCTCACAAAGCCGCTGAGACATGAGTTAAGGGCGTGTGCTTTGATGTGAGTGATAATTTTCATAACATCACTCAATACGCTGTTCAGATCAGGTGACATTTTTAGGCTTGCTAGCATTTCTCTGTGTATCACACAGCGTGATACACAGAGAAATGCTGTGAAAGAGGAGTGTTCCTGGGCTACAGGTAGGGTTGCCAACTCCTTGAAATGGAAATAGGAACAGGGGAAAGGGACAGGGGTTGGATGGACAGGGCAGCGCGGCCATAACAAATATAATGTGCCTTACACTATACACACACACACACACACACACACACACACACACACACATATATATTTCATATATAATAAGGAACGATTCCTTCTTTTAAGGAACAGCTGGCAACCCTAGCTACAGGTAGGTAAGGTTCACTAGGCCTGGGCTACAGGTAAGCGCTGGTATCTATTGTTTGCCTGCATAAATGGGTATTTTAAAATATGTCAAAGGCCTATCACTGTTAGATTTTATATGAGATAGCTGTTATACATGTTTTTTATGCAACAGAGCTGACTTTTGTTTAAAAATGGAAGTTGGAAAAGTGCCATTTGATATTTTATTGCATTGTACGGTTGCGCTAGCTAAACAATGTATTGGTTAACATGATAAAATGTTAGTACGCTAAGTAGGCTAATACTTTGTTCATTAATGATATTTTTCATATGGATTGAGCATTTCTTTGAATGTTTTGTTTATTTTTGTGGTTTCAGAAACTTACGAGTTCCGTTTTGGGTTACAAGCTGCTTGTATGCTGCAAGTGGTGCTGTACCTATACAAGAAAGCTAATAAATGCAGCAAACCTGCTCTGCCTCAACCGCCATCAGGACTCCTGTCTCCCGTCTGCACAACTGTCTTCTCCCTCCGTCCGCCCTGGAGTCAATACTACTACTTCTACTACTACTACTACTACTTTCAGCTGCTTATGTTAGGGGTCGCCACAGCAGATCGTCCGTTTCCATTTCTTCCTGTCTTCTGTATCTTCCTCTGTCACACCAGCCACCTTCATGTCTTCTCTCACCACATCCATAAACCTCCTCTTTGGCCTTCCTCTTTTCCTCTTCCCTGGCAGCTCCATACTCAGCATCCTTCTCCCAACATACCCAGCATCTCTCCTCCACACATGTCCAAGCCATCTCAATCTTGTCTGTCTTGCTTTGTCTCCAAACTGTCCAACTTGAGCAGTCCCTCTAATATAAATGTTCCTAATCCTCTCCTTCTTCGTCACTCCCAGTGAAAATCTTAGCATCTTCAACTATGCCACCTCCAGCTCCGCCTCCTGTCTTTTCGTCAGTGCCACTGTCTCCAAACCATATAACATAGCTGGTCTCACAACCATCTTGTAAACCTTACCTTTAACTCTTGCTGGTACCCTTCTGTCGCAAATCCCTCCCTGGAGTCAATATATATTAAACAAATAACACAACACAGAAACTGTTCAAGGGGTGTGCGGGCTGGCAGACAGAAGAATAGGGTTACATCTTTGGCATTCAGGAGCAATCTCTTTGACTCAGGTAGTGAAACTAGACAGCCGTCCGGTCATAGCTGCAGTTCCATCTGTGCATATTCCAACACAGAACTACCAGTCCAGTTTGCCTGACATGTAGTCATCCAAAGACTTGAACAGTTCTGCCCCAGTTGTCTTAATTAGTAGTGACAGAGCACACAACATATCCTCATGCACATTGTCTTGAAATACACTATATGGACAAAAGTATTGGGACAGACTTCTTAATAAGTGAATTCAGTTGTTTCATTCAGACCCATTGCTACAGGTGTATAAAATCAAGCAGCTAGCCATGCAGTCTGCATTTACAAACATTTGTGAAAGAATGGGTCGTTCTGAAGAGCTCAGTGAATTCAAGCGTGGTACTATCATAGGATGCCACCTTTGCAATAAGTCAGTCCGTGAAATTTCTTCCCTGCTAGATATTCCACGGTCAACTGTAAGTGGTATTATTGAAAAGTGGAAGCATTTAGGAACAACAGAAACTCAGCCACAAAGTGGCAGACCATGTAAAGTCACATAGAGGGGTCAACGAGCACTGAGGCACATACAGCGTAAAAGTCGCCAAGGCTCTGTTGACTCAATAACTGTGGAGTTCCAAACTTCCTCTGGCGTTAACATCAGCAGGGAGCTTCATGGAATGGGTTTCCATGGCCGAGCAGCTGCATGTAAGCCTTACATTACCAAGCACAATGCCAAGCACTGGATGGAGTGGTGTAAAGCATGCTGTCACTGGACTCTGGAGCAGTGGAAACGTGTTCTGTGGAGTGACAAATCATGCTTCTCTGTCTGGCAGTTTGATGGACGAGTCTGGGTTTGGCGGATGCCAGGAGAACGTTACCTGCCTGACTGCACTGTGCCAACTGTAAAGTTTGGTGGAGGAGGGATAATGGTATGGGGTTGTTTTTCAGGGGTTGGGCTAGGCCCCTTAGTTCCAGTGAAGGAAGACATTTTGGACAATTCTATGCTTCCAACTTTGTGGAAACAGTTTGGGGAGGGCCCTTTTCTGTTCCAGCATGACTGTGCCCCAGTGCACAAAGCAAGGTCCATTAAGACATGGTTGGGTGAGTTTGGTGTGGAAGAACTTGACTGGCCCACACAGAGTCCTGACCTCAACCCCATCAAACACCTTTGGGGTGAACTAGAATGGAGATTGCGAGCCAGGTCTTCTTGTCCAACATCAGTGCCTGACCTCACAAATGTTCTTCTGGATGAATGGGCAAAAATTCCCACAGACACACTCCAAAATCTTGTGGGAAGCCTTCCCAGAAGAGTGGAAGATGTTATAGCTGCAAAGGGGGGACCAACTCCATATTAATGCCCGATGGATTTAGAATGGGATGTCATAAAAGCTCCTGTAGGTGTAATGACCGGGTGTCCCAATACTTTTGTACATATAGTGTATATATTGCACATAAACCAGCAGTATTGCCTTGTTGTCGACATCGGTAGACTCATCGACCTGGATAGCACACCATGGTGACTCATTAAGCCGCTCCAACAGCTGTGCTTCTATGCCCTCAGCTATTTCTTCAATTCTCCTTGAAACTGTGGTAGCTGAAAGAGGAACCTTTGCCACCTTGTTAGCTGCAGGCTGCAGCTTCCCCCAACAGTTCACGGCACATGTCCTTGGCAGCAGGCAGAATCAAGGCTCATATTGCTAGTCATATTGCGAGTCATATTGCTAGTCGTATTGCTAAGGCTAAGAAGCTTTAGCAATACGACTAGCCACTAAGTAGCCTTAGCATTAGCAACATGACTAGCCGCTAAGTATGACGCTGTCAGAGCAGCAGCATTTGTAGAGGTGCTGGCTCTCAGCACGCGCTCCTGTCTTGCTTGCTTGCGTTGTTTTCGCTCAAAGAACTCCATGGGTTTGTCTTGAAGTGCAGGGTGTTTGGACTCAGGGTGCCGAAACAGTTTTGAGAGCTTCATTGCCTCATCAGACAGCTTGTCTCCACATATCACACACAGGGAGCTCGGAGTATGCCAGTCACCGGTCGCAATAAAGCCATATTTTAGGTACGACTCGTCGTATTTCCTATTGGAGGAAGCTTTCCTCTTTTTTTTTCTGTCTCGGCCTCTGCCTTCTCTGCATTATCATCATCATTAGACCTTTTATCTCCCCTACCTCTTCCGAAGAAACTCTCAAGCGACGTTTGTTTCTCACCAGTACGCATGGTAGCTAACTAGCTGCTAGTAGCGAGTGCGTCTCTAAATTATTAAGTTAGTGACCATTGGTCTGCCGAATGCCACGTGAATGAGTGATAAAATTACATCATTGTACACACTTCAGGTATCCATTTCAAATTAAAAGCCCTCTAGCATTACACGATCCGGGCTTTTATTTGAATATTGTATATCATATCGTTTCCTTGCGGCCCGGTAGCAAATGCTTTGCGGCCCGGTGCCGGTCCGTGGCCCGGTGGTTGGGGACCCCTGGCCCAGACGTTTCCCGAAGCCAGGTGTGGGTATGTGTCCTGGTCGCTGCACTAGCGCCTCCTCTGGTCGGCCGGGGAGCCTGTTCGGGGGGGGGGGCAGGAGGGAATAGTGCGATCCTCCTGCGTTCCCCTGGCGAAACTCCTCACTGTCAGGTGAAAAGAAGCAGCTGGCGACTCCACATGTGTCGGAGGAAGCATGTGGTAGTCTGCAGCCCTCTCCGGATCGGCAGAGGGGGTGGAGCAGCGAACGGGACGGCTCGGAAGAGTGGGTAATTGGCCAAGTACAATCGGCTCTGTGCATAACTGTAGTCCACTGACTTCCGGTTTCTACTGCAGCGATCATACCAGTTTCCCGTTTGTTGGCGTGTGCTATTGACAGTGGCATATTTTTATAATGTCAATGACATGCACAGAATTGTGGACGTAACTTGATATGTACAACTTGAAACTTTTCACCCGTTTACTGGTAGGTGCAGGTGAAAGTGCAATTAGTACAGTTCTGTGCATGTCGTTGACATTTATCCATGGTAAATCTTGCAGGCATCGCGAAAAATATGCCATTGCCAACAAACAGGAAACTGGTGTGACCACTGAAGTAGAAACCGGAAGTCAGTGGACTACAGTTATGCACAGAGCCTATTGGGGAGGGGGAAAAAGGGGGGGCAATACCTCTCACAAATCATTACCTCAGCTGTGTTAAAAAGGGGCCTTTTTTTCGTCACTCAAACTCTCTCTCTCTGTTTGGACTTCTGAAAGACGTGCTGACTAAAGTCAGCCAAATGTCCGCTGTCTGTGTAGCTCCAGACTGATCATTAACCTGTTGGTATCCATGACGCTACAGAAGTCGTCTGGCTCATTGCGTTTCCCCCTGCTATGGAAACCACCAAGCCAGCGTTCTGTTCCTATAGCAACTTCCCGGAAGCGTCTCGTTGCCCTGGTAATCGGGGCTGAGATTTTCACAGACCGCCAGTCACTCCTGAAGTTTGTTCCGAAGATTGTAAGTTTAAAGGAAAATAAATAAATAAAGTGAGATGCCAAGTTGAACCTCTGTGAACAGGTGCAGCAAAGTGCGGCGATAATTAATCTTAAATCCATTTCTAAAATTTAATGACGACGTGAGTTTGCGTTTTGTGTTTGTAAAGGCTACAGTTCACTGAAACACAGCGACAAGTTAATGAAAATATAGCTGGGTCGTTTCTGCAATGAGTTTTCAGGTGGATCAAGATACGAAATCGCCGGGATTGGAGGCGGTAATTCAGGTAAAATTTACGTCTCTCTGCAGTAAACGAGCTTATTTAGTGATGGCTGTGTTTATGATTAAGGGGGGGGGTCGTGATCATTGCCCGTTTTCTAGATTTAATATGTAAACCTATCTGTAAGCCTGTAAACTTAGGTAGGTTAAGTCAAATCCCATCTCTTTGTGGGTGTTTGACGCAGACCTCAAAACAAAATGGTTTGAACAACAATTTAATTCGCGCTAAACGTAGTCATGATTTGGTTAGTTGTCCTTATCCCTTAGCAAAAGTGTACTATGGGTTTTGGATTTGTCTGCAGGAACTAAATGATAAAGTTACGTAAATGGTGTGCATATAGAAACTGGAGGAGTCTCTGCTCAACTGTGAGGACGGTACTGAGGAGGCGGCCATGACACTTGGAGCTGGCAGGCAGGACCCCACCACCACACCACCATCTGTATCCACCTGCATCCACCAGATCATCACCTGCAACCTAACAGAGCGGCCTACTGGTAGGGAAGAGAACCATAGACGGATGGCTATAGTAGATTCCAGCTATACCTACCATTTGCACCTCTTAGCCACTGTTTTGCTATACAGTATGTGAGATCATCCTTCCATCCATCCTCTTTACCCACTTAATCCAATTCAGGATTGTGAGGTGAATGTGAGATTTAGCCTTGATCATTGACATTGTGCCTATCTCCAAACAGATGAAAATTCTGATGTCACTGTATCGGAGGAGAACAGGGAGCTACGGGAGCAACTGTCTCAGCACCAGATCAAAGACCAACTGCTTGCTAAACAGGCAACTCTCACAGACAGGGTAGGAACAACATCGGAAAGCAAGTGGGCCTATGTTTACTCAGTGTTGAAAATGAGGGAAATGTTATTCTACCAGCTAACAATCTATGAAAGTCCAAGTGATTTTATATAAAAATATTGTTTTAACTAGCCAAATTAAGTTAGATATACTCATTCTCTTGTTCTTGTTTTGAGTAGTAGTGTTCAGTGAAAAGCACTTCCTTCGCAGATCATAATTTACTTCCAATATATGTAATGAGTGTACATTGTGGATGATGAGTTGCTTCTCATTCACCATCCCCAAATATTTTTTTCCTGGAAGTTTGCCATTTCTGACTTATGTGTTCTTGAGTAACTAAGGTTAGATAGGAAAATATTGTTGATAATATAAGAGGTTAGTGCAGCACTCAAGGGCCAAGGAGTATGTGATGGATGGTGAAGCTTGTGCACAGCTTTAGTTGGGGCTGAGCTCAAGAAAGTCAGTCACACTACAGCACTGACTGTAAAGGTCCATGCAGTTTTGAAATGGAATATACTTACAGCTAACATTTTTATCGCACTATTTTTTCAAACAGGGAAAGCCCTTTTAGAGTTGTGTAAACATACAGTGGCTTAAAGAAGCAGGTTGAAACTGCTTGTGCTGCTTACTGTATTAACCCAAGTTTGAAGTTATAAAGTGGGTGGAAAAAAGCCATAACAGACATATTTTCATAAACCAATGAATGCTAATTAGCCAGATTTATCCCCATATATATTTTTAGCATATTTTTTCACCTTTAATTGAAATATAAAATAACTGCTTACCAACTGCAATTAGTGTAAGCAGACAATCAATTACATGTGTGTGTGTGTGTGTGTGTGTGTGTGTGTGTGTGTGTGTGTGTGTGTGTGTGTGTGGTAAGATGGTTCATGAAGGGTTTCCTTGTGGTCTGTCCAGGCAGAGTCAGACCCCCTGTGCTGGCGTCTCCCTTCATAGCCCCCCATGGTTGCCCCCCTACACCTAGTGGCTGCTGTTTTTGGGGAAAATTGTGAGGGTCAGTGGCCTCCTCCCCAGAGGCCTTGGAAGAAAAAGCTCATTTTTCATGGCACACAAAGCTGCCATTTGTGATAACACTGCCCTCTTTCTGCTGCTTAAATCTATCTAATGGACTCCCACTGCTTGCTTTACTCCAGGAACTTATTTTAAAATTAATACTATAAATACAACTTAATTAACCTGGCATTTATAAATAGCATATTTATGTCACTGATATTTTTAGAGATGTGGGGGAAAAAAAGGGGGTTAGCATTCAATGTCCACACCGCTGGCTGGTAATGTATGAAGGATGCAGGGCCAGAATAAGCACAAACAGATTTCTGTCCATCTCAAGTTTAGATTTCTCACAGATTTGTCAGTGTGTTATCAGGTAGTGGCACTAAAGTCAAGAGCTTCATCACAAGACTCCTGTTGTGACTTGTCAGCTCCAGTGCCAGCTGCTTTCTCGTCTCCACTCGTGCTGTCAGATGTTTCCCTGCAAAGAAGCATGATTGTTTGGCACCGAGCTGCAATGTTAATGCTGTGTGCTAATCAATGTCCTACAGCAAAATACTGCTTTGGCTGTGGTATGCGCACAGAGTTAGTTTTTTTGGCTAACCCTCTTGCACATTTTACCTTTCTCCTGGATATATAATACTCCCTCAACTTGTATTGCCTGAGGGGTCACAAATCACTGTAGCATATGATCTGCTTAATTTGCCAACCCAATTTTAGGCCCATGTAGAGTGTCCTCGGCTGCTCTTGAGTTAGCCGCCAGACAGTAACCTACACAATATCTCTGACTTGGAACCATGTGTATGCACCATGTTTCCTTACTGAAGTTGTGACTTGTTGTGTTAACAACTAGGCTAGCTGTTGGGGAGTAAGATTGGTTCCAAGGTTTTCAGAACTTTGCAGTCAACTAGTCTCAAAGTATTAGCATTTGCCGATTATCAAAATCTGCTATCCCTGCGGCTATGGTAAGGGTTGACAATGAAAATTACTTTACACAAAGTAACAATAATTTGACTTTAGAATTACCATGTGCATGTACACACACACACACACACACACACACACACACACACACACACACACACACACACACACACGCTCCCATTTATTTGTTTCCTTAGGGATCCAAATCCAAGGCCACTTGCATTGCAATGATGCTGGAGCAGTTTGAGTGTTTGGTGATCTGCTCAAGAGGATTGTGCCATCTTGGTCATCGTTGTGTAAGAAGGAACCACATAAGGAACCACAGTGTATACTGTATCCTGTAAGGCATACCAACAACATAAGTTTGTATTTCAGTATAATTACTTTGAGGCCAATCTACTGTGATTTGGGAAACAGGTTGAAGCTTTGCAGTGAGGTATTTGTTCTTCCAGTGCAGTTTGTCACAGACTACTTACCAAGCTAAACACACGAAAATTAAAAACAGCATATTGTGTATTTGCTTTACTCTGAGTGGCGTTTTACTGATTATCAACTGACATTTATTATTATTTATGTCATAAAACTATTATCAATTGCCTATAGCACAAGAGTATTCACTGAGATGGAAAATTCTGAGTTTTTAACACTGAGATATGTCTTGACATTCTGTTGAATCACTTTATTTGATCAAATTTAAGGATTATTCTGATGGAATGGAACAATGGCTGAATTTAAAAGTATTGTTTTTTAAGTTTGATTGAAAGTCACAGTCTTGAAGATAATAATTGATATTTGACTCTAACTTTCTACACTGAAATTAAACCTTGTATTTACTGGAAGAAAGGGGTCTGTTAAAGGGTCTATGGCTCAAAATCCTTGGAAATCGGTCCTGGGTATGGTGCAGCAACCTTTTTAGGCATTGGCACAGTATATTTATTCCTGGTATCATGTTGGTGTGACACAGCCTCATAGGATCCCATCATTTGCACATTGGATGTGTTGTGGTTGACTTAGCATGACCAATGAAGGTGCATATTTGTGTTCCAGATACACATTTGCAGAAATGATGGCTTTGCATTCTACCAGTAAACTATTCCAACCTATTCTGTGACAAAATTCCACAGTAAAAAGCAACTGCATGTTGTGCAAATGCAGGAATTATATGTAAAATAGTAATAAATAGGAATAATCTAGTCCACCTGCCAATTTTTTTTAGATCGAAACAAAGATGTTGTAGAGGAGCTCAAGCAGGAGTCGTGACAACTTTCTCTTTCGGCTACACAACGTGCACCATTTATTCCTTCCACCATTACAACAACAACAAAAACCCGCACAGCGGAAGTGTATCACTGCAAACCCGAACTGAGAAAACAGCAGCTGTAAACCAATGTTCCTACTAGCTCAATAAGGGGAATTATGTATCCCCATAACCACTAGAATGTGATAATACAGAGGTGATTGTAGAGCAGGATATTGTCTGAAATGCAGAGACATGCTTGGTGTGCATAAAAGACAGCTTTTTAGTGAAAAGCTAGAATCGACTTAATGGTGTTAAAGGAGGTGTTATCACCAATCTCATTAAAGCTTGTCCACCACAGAGTATCTGATGCTTGGGAAGTACAGCTATGTCCCAAATAGCCAACCTTCCTATCTTCACTTACTCCGCCTCCCCCTGATCTGAGAGGGAACCATTTCAGCAATTCTAGTGACGCCTCACCTGGATTCTGTAAGCCTCCCTCTGCATTTCTGTTAAGTCACTCAGTGTGATCTTTGGTGACCCCAGAATATTACTCATGAACCAAGATAAACCTTGTTCCAGTTTGCAGAGCTCAATGGTCCCTAGAGATCGGAAAACAAGTTAGGGTGAATTCTGAACCTCCTGTGTTGCTTTTGGAGCTCTGCCACCATGCATTTTCTCAGGCACACACACATGTATACCCTTCTCCTTGAAAACCTAGTGATGGGCTGCACAGTGCTATTTATGAATATTGATGAATATTTGGTTGGAGAAAGATTAACTCATGCTGGGAGATTTCTGACTCCGACTGCTATTTGCCATTGCCCATGGAGATGTTGATTCTTCTGGGCGTTTTTGCATCAGGTCCCTGTCAAATGTAGCTGGAGTAGATATTGTCAGATTACTGGGGATTGTGTTACTGTACCCCTCGCCTTTCTGCCCCTTCTGTTTTCAGTTTGTTTTTCCTGCCTGCATAAACCCATTCATTTATAATACAGCTTAAATGGAGTACCGCCATAGAGTCTGACTCTCATCATTCACAAAGCTGCAAAAAAAAAAAAAAAAAAATCAATGGCTCTCCACAAAAATATGCTCAAAAGTCCGTCTCTGCACAGCATGAATGATGAAAGTAGCCCAGTAAACCTTTTGCCATATTTAATAATATGGTACTGATGTTACCTGCTGTTGACATCAGGCATCAAATATACTTTTAACCACTCCTTTGCCGCATGTAAGAACCAGCTAATCAGAGGCAAATTCTTGAAAAGGTAGAGTGGATGTAATTTTGTTAAGGCTGTGCTGTGCATGAAGCCACTGAGTTTATCGTAAGGCCATTGAATTCAGTGAGGCTGGTCTAGCACTTTACACTATATACATTTGGTGCATTATGTAGATGTTACTCTGTATGCCATCGCAGTTAACCCTCCCCGTAAACAAGAGGGACACAACAGGGAAACATGCTTACAGAGACCCCCCTCTCACCCATCCATCCACTCACCACCACCTCCATTCTCTCTGTTTGTTATCGCACGTTGTGTAATTACCCTCAGTGACGATACATAAGCAGCTTTCACAATCAGCTGGGGCTCTTTCACAGAGTAAGCGCTCAGGGGGTTATGGGAGGGGAAGGGGGGTGGGTAAGTTGTTGAAGTAGGATAGTAAGTTTTGGGCAGTGGGGGGGGCGTGGGGGGGGGACATCCGCTCCAGCTGTGTTTAGGAATCTGACAGATAATGCACTCCATTAATTCCCTTTATTAAGCCTCTGGGTCCAGGCCAAGCCAGGGAAAACGATTGCAGCTGTAACCCTTCACATGCTGGCTGGACTGTGCACACAGGCCAGATGTCGTCCTGGGTGAGGAGAGGGAGAGGAAGAGAGAGAATTAGAGAGAGGGGGGTGGGGGGAGCATGTGGATCTGTCGCTGGTTGTGGATGGAATCATTCCTCCGAGTAACTGAAGGACTTGTTGACCTGCAATACCAAATATCTAGGGTGTGGAGTGAATTAACATCCTCCAAAATAACATTAAAGCTGTGTCACAAAACCTTGTCAAAGGATCAGATTAATCAATGAATTCTAAATACTAAACTGTTGAGACATGCCATTAAGGGAATACCATAACCATAACTTGGTATCCAAAATGGACTGGAATTTAATCAACCACATGGACATGGCAGCAAACTTTGGCCCAAACACAAAAACCCTTCAGAGGGGCCTTGAAAATGATTCTCTTGTTGCTTGTTGGCAGATGAATCAAAGCAAGATTATCCCTTGATGTTGTTTGAAATATTTATCAAAAGAGACAATACAAGGAGTGGCACAAATCATAAATATCAAGCAATATAAAACACTAATTCAAAACACATTTTAAAAGTCTGAAAAAGCCTTTTACATTTGAAACATAAGCAGGACTTAAGAAATGGTGTGTGTGTATTTGTGTGTGGAGGGGTGGGATGTGTGTGTGTGTGTGTGTCGGTGTGTGTGTGTGTGTGTGGAGGGGTGGGATGTGTGTGTGTGTGTGGGGGGGGGCACAGCAACCATATGGAGGCATAAAACATTCCATGAGAAGAGGGCTGTTTTTGTATAAACTTCATATTGACCATTGTTGCAAAATGGCAGTAGATGACCTCAAAAAGCAGGCCTTCATCGGGATAGGACTCAGCCCACTTTAGGGGGCCATTGAGGCTGCTCCAGAGTGAGTGTACTCAGAGGCAGATCGTAAATAGCAAGGGTCTACATTGTGCACACTCTTGGGCCCCAGTAAGCGCTATAAGCCCCTGAGTTAGGGCAGATGGAGAAGTGGGGATACTTTCCTCTCTTTTTTGTTCCTTTACAGTCACCAATGGATGGGTGTGTTGTGAAGAACAATGAGTTCAAACTCTCTTGGCGGTGCGGGTGATGAGATTTAATGATGCGAGCAGACCAAGGGTGGAGATGTTGGTGGTGTGGGGGAGTTTAGTGCAGAGGTGGGGGAGGGGGTCTCCACAACAGACTATTATGGCGCCCTCTTGGGAGCTTCCTCCATGGAGCATAGCTAATCCAGAGCAGCCCCCGGCCTCCTGCTTTACAGCTGACTAGGGAGAAATCACTAAAAAAAGCCTTCTCTCTCTGGTGTGTGGAGCATGGGCTCTGGCATGAAGCCCACATAGTGTAGCTATGTATGAAACTGGCCAAACACACCCTTCCTATCAGGGCAGGTTGTCAGACACCTGGTCACTGAGTGCACAGAAAGGCTGACTGGGCAGAGGTTGGAGTCCATGGCAGTGGCCATTGATGGTGGAATGACTTGGTGTTCTTCACCAAACCATAGATGCTCCATCACTACAATGCCAGAGATAATGTCATTCTTGGACAGTTTGCTCACACAGAAATGTAATGAGCCAATGATTTGTGTAATTTGCGTGACTCTCCAGCTGTAGGAAAGGTGTGTTTTCTCTGCAAGGCGTGTTATCTGATCTTGTTCATCCCCAGAAAACCCACACTTGTAGAATTTAGTAGATTCAAACTTTCTAGTTAAAAGGAGAAAAGAGCCATGGCTGTCTTCCAGATGAGAGTGTGTGGTACAATAGTGCCCTCAGTGGAAGTGTGCATGATGGCTCCCTCTAGGGCAAGAGTGTTATCAGTGGCAAATATGTGGCGATAACTTGGGCTGAGATATTAGTTTCTTGTGGGGGAAAAAAACAACAAAAAAACAGCCGTCTCACAGGAGAGGAAATGAACTGTTGCAATTTGTGAATGAAATGTAATAGATACAATACAATTTGTCATACAGTTTGGTGGCAGTAAGAACTTTTGTTCTGTTATTTTCCTTCTTATGCATCAAAACAGGACATTTCCATTTGTGAGGTTGAATAAAAATTCAGTCTTGCATGTAAGTCAAATCCAAGGTATTATTCCTTTCTTAATGTTTCCCAAGAGGACGCGAGTAACTTGTTCTCTCTTTACCTTCCCTCCAAAGTTGTAGCACCATGAGCTATTTCTGCATGGCTCCAAAAGTAGAGTGTAGAATTGTTCACATGTTGTAATAAACTATAAATGTCATGGGCAAGGTGGGTTTAAGAAGTGTACATTTTTGGTAGCACATAGTAATTGCAGCAGTTGCGCCAGAATACTTGAAAAGATACATAATCAGTAATGCTCCACATACAGCTGTTTCCAGAAGTCCCTTTAAACACAGCTGCTGCTGTTTCCCTTGTGTTTCAAACCCCTCCACCCAAGGTCGTTCCTCCCCTCTCAGTCCCTAAAACTGTCACCTCAACAATGGGCAGTAAAAGAGGCTTTTGTGTTCTCCAGGTCGTCAAACAAAAACTCTAAAAGCTCAGAGCCAAGTACAAGATAGCCCGTATTCATAGTTTGTAGTGTAAAAGTCTGAATAGGTATTTGAAAATGTGTTAATAATGCTGCTGAGGCGGCTGGATGCGGTGTTTAACAGTGAGACTATTGTCCTGGTGTTCTTGGAGCCTGCTGGAGAGATTAAGCACCCAGTGAAGAGATGAGGTACAGAGGAGAGGTGGGGGGGATTGCAGGCTTGATTTTGAGGGGCTTGGGTGGTGGTTTGAAGAGTGTTACAGACAAGGGGGCTCCTTTGCTCTCCTTCTTTTCCCCTCTGTTTTAAATGAGAAGTCGGCAGGGGTAGTTGGAGGCACGCAGTGTGTTGTAGCGCTTTAGGGCCATGTGGTTTGTGTTAGTGAGGACAGGGTGTCTGGCACCAGGATGGAGAGTGGGTGGTGTAGAGGGAGTTTAGGTTGTGTGAGGTTGAGAGGTTACAGGACATTTGGATTTCAGATATGGGAGAGGATATGAGATTCCAGAATGAGAAAGACCAGTCCGTTTGTGTATCTTTGTGTTTGCATGCATTTGCTGTAGGGGTTCCTTTTTATTTCCCTTATGTATAAACAATGCAAACATTGCACAGATAAACAAGACACACAGATAAACAAGACACACACTCACTCACAGACAAACATACTTGTGTTGTGTACTTGGGCATTCATTAGACTACCATTCATTCTGGAACCCGTAACCCCTAACCCTGACTTTAAGTGTTACTGGTGCATGTCCGTCCCTCACCCTTTTAAGATCTGACAGGGTTCGTACAAGTGCAGCAGGATATTTTATTGTGAGGGCATTTGGATCCCAAAATCCAAATGTACAGTACTTTGCACAGACCCAATAACAAAAATATGACAGTACCACTGAAATTAACTTCACAATCCCCTCCCTGAATTCAGAACATGGCAGAAAAAAAACATTAACATAACTTTTAAAAGACACTAAACTCAGCTAAAAATCTGTAAAAAATTATATACTTACATTTAAGCAACTCACAAGTTTAAGCCTTTATTTGAAACTTTGATGGTGTCATTATGAAGAACTGTGGCTTGAGCTTATAAATTGCTTAACACATTCATTACAATTGAATCTTAGAGTATACAGAACTCTTTTGAGTTGATACCACCATTATTCGTGTAGATAGCTTGCATATAGTTGTCAATAAATTACCATGAATGATTGGCAGTTTATTTACAACATGAGTGAACCCGAGCTCAAAACAGATACTCAGAACTTTTTTTTTGGGGGGGGGGGGTTTACAGCTGACCTGTACAAAAAGTGAAATGCTTGCTAATTTCAGAAATCATTTTGATTACATAGAATTAGCACATCTACATGTGTTAACCCGCACTAGTGAGATTAATTTTATGTGGTGATTGAAAGAACAATGATTATGTTTAAAAGGCGCATAGATCTTTGACCTCCTGTAGTGATATCTGCAACTGTCATTCATATTTCATCATGGCAATATAAATGTTTTGGGGTGGAATTATGAAGGTAGACATGATAAATGCCCTATGACTAATATTTTGGACATATTTGACATACTTTGTAATACTTCAAGGTGCATCACTAGTCTACTTATCTACATACATGAACATATATTTGTGAGTCATCTGTACAATACACAAAGTGAAAACATACATTAAATGTTATCCTAATGAAAATGAAATATGACCTATTATGGGTGATAAAAAAAATCATTATTAGATTTTCAAGGACTCCTGTGCATCATCTTGTCTGTGCATGAATTATAGTACCCAGAACCACAATGTGTACTTTAATAAAACTGGTTGCACACAGTAATGTTGCTGACATTGCTAAAGGTAATTTGTTGCTGCCCTGTTCAGCTGGAGCAGATGCTAATGATGCAGTCAGCAGTGGACTTTGACCGGGACAATGTGTCAGTGGACTACCTACAGTTGCAGAACGAGCAGAGGGCCTACAGGCTCAAACTGCAGGCCTATCAGGAGGGGCAGCAGAGACAGGCTCAACTTGTTCAGAAGCTGCAGACCAAGGTAACCAGATGTAAAGAAGAGTTTGGGCTGTATTACACAACAGTTGAAGTATTGTTATAGTAATGTATGTTGTTTTGTTAGGAAATTCATCTAGGATAAATTGCATGTTGTTTGTTTTATATCAGGTTCTGCAGTATAAGAGAAGGTGTGGTGAACTTGAAGAACAGGTGCTGGAAAAAGCCTCAGAATTGGAAAAGGTGAGACTGCTGTTAAGTCCTAGGATCCTTCAGTATCAATAGTGTAAGCAGATCTCTTTTAGCTGTTTTCTGGTTCATAACTGTACAGAGTTTCAAAAGAGCAGTATAGCTCCCTGAATATATTTGTTTCTCTGACATAGATGGTGGTAATAGTAGATATCTCATAGTAATAGTGGATATCTCACAATTAGTGAGCAGTGAATCTCTCTCAGTCTACTAATGGTTGAGAGGGACACACATTTAGCACGTACTGCAAAGTACTGCTGCAAATGCATAACACTCCATTGTTGAATGCAATTAAAGGCAATTATACCATTTGTAAGTGACAGAAAATCTACATGTACTTTCATGTCCCAAATAAGCATTACCCTGGTACTTAAATGTATTCTGAGAAGTTTCATGTAAATGCAACTGTATGCTAAGGGGTTGTGTTTATGCTCATAAGTGGTGTTTTTTGTGCTCAGCTGCAGGCCCACCTGGACTCAGCCCAGCGTCACCAACAGATAGAACATGATCTAAATATGGCTGTCCAAAGCATGTCTGCTCAGCTAGAGGAGGAGCAGAAAAGGTGAGCAATGTGTACCATGCAATTCACATGTAGGTCAGTAGAGTATCCACAATACCCAGTAACAAAGAAGCTTCAGCAGGCTCTGTTGTGTCAAGCAATACACACTCAAGCATTGAAGGAAAAAATGTTCAAACTTTGAAAGCCAAACCCCCGAAAACTCACATCAGCAGGGAGTCTCTATTTGGATCCAAACTCAGAGCAATAAATTCATGGAAATGAGAATGATAAGCCTGTTAGAAATGTGCTCCTGTTTCTCTTTTTCTGTTTCTTGTTGAGCAGCCGAAAGTAAACTGAAATGTTTCTGAGAAATGTGTGGAGGAGAGATATTCCCAGCAGTTCTCTGGGCTGTCCCTCTTGTTTTTCCATGCCCAGGCTGCAAGGAGAGGGCTGGGGGGAAAGCAGGCCCTGGCCTTGGTAGATAATCTCAGCATCCAATTTGTCATAGTTAATTAGTGGGACTGCATTGGCTTTCCTCTCCAAAGCATTTTAACGATGCCTCGCACTAAGCAGTGGCCCGACCTCTGCAGCTGATGCCAGCTTTTAAAGCCCTGTGATTTATGGAGCTATGGAGCTCTAATTGAAATAGTTATGGCAGAAACCGAACTGTTTGCCAAAGTCTGATCATTTTTACAACCTAGGAGCACTGCTTACTGTAAAGTTACCAAACGCTATCCCCAAAAGCACTTCTTCCCAATGTCACATAGAGACTCTATCTGGAATACTTTGAAATGAGCTGTAATTCATGTAAATTTCTAAAATTAATCCTCACTTTTCCCTGTTTCTTTAAGCACAGTGTCATACATTTAAATTCTGGTTTGGCACCTTTTCAAACAGATAGCTGAACACAGAGTGCTGGAAGGGTTTGCTGTGACAGAGCGTGTATGGAGCGTGAGAATGATGTAAACATTTTTGTAAATGACTCTACAAGCAAATCTGGTTGAAATTAAGACTGAGTTGACACAGACTTTATAAAACTGTCACACATGTTCACCCTGTAAGCATGGCTGGCAAGGGTGGATCAAAAGCTAGGATTATGAGGCCCTAAATGTAAGAATGATATAGTGGCAGCATGAATGGAGGGGTTTGGGTGCTGTAGGAGGGTGTCATGATAGTAGTGTTTGTTAGATGAGGGGTGCCAAGGTGACACTATCCCCAGTGCGGCAAGCCTTGTTTTTCCCAGGTGTGCCAGCCTCAGGCAAGTCAACTCCCTGCTGCGGGAGCAACTCAAGCAGATGGGCACAGTTAACCAGGGGTTGATGGAGAGCTTGCGGAAGGCCCGCAGAGACGTGGAGCTGAGTGATAGCCGTCTGCGCAGAGAGCAAGAGGTGAGAGGAACCGCAAAAATGAGGAGGTTGCGAAGGAAAAACAATACACAGTGTGAAAACAGAACTTGGGTCAATCCCTCGCTGCACAGATTGTGCAATTAAACTCACGTTGAGTTCACATCGGGTAGGAATTCCATTCATAGCCTGGTTTGTCAATTCACTCTCACTCGTTGTTCATTTTATTGCTGTGATTCTTGAACTGTTGTTTCCTGTGAAAACATTCCAACTGCTCAGAGGAAGGAATTTTTTTTTTTTGCACAATGCATACAATTTGGCATGAATGCTGTAAATGAGCTACATCTGTTGATACAGGGAATTCCAATTGTTTGTATGGGTTCCAATGGCTGTTGAAGAGTGTCAGCATTGTAACTGTTTGGGATCACAATAAAGTGAGATGTGCCACAGTTTGCTGTGCTGAACCTATAGATTCAGCCCTGAAAGACCAACCCACCCCCCCACCAAATTCTAGCCCCCTTCTTCCTCGTCTCCCTCCTAGACATGTGCCTCCCGGGTGGGTCGCGAGCAAGCCCGTGTCAGAGCACTGTGGCGCCAAGCTGCCTCCCTGCGGAGCACTTTTACCCAGCTAAGGACTTTCACTGACAGGTGAGTATGGCACTCAGCCAGAATACCTCCAGCAACCAGGGATTCCTTGAGCACTCACAACTGTCTCACCCTAAACCCTCCAGCCACAGCTGTCTATCCCAGCCAAGGATCAAAGTGGAGTGGGTCGAAAAGGGTCGCCCGCTCCCTGGCTTATTGTTTCCTCACTGGGGGGGACACATGGTTAAAGGTGCTTCTGTTCCTTGTTGGAGTCATCCAACTTATGAGACTTGGCTTTTACCATGATGAACCCCTACAAGCAGCACTGCAATGTAATTTGCTATAACAGTGATTACTCAGCTCATAGACAGTCATGATTATGTCAAAGGCTTTAACTCAAATCGGAGACACTTCAAAGCGATCCCCAATTCTGGAGTTTAATTATTCCAGGCTTCCATCCTGTTCAAATACAAACAGACTGTTTTCTAATCAGTCTGATGGCCCATAACTGTACAAGCGAAAACAACATGTCCTGTGTCTTTACCTTTTCTGATCTTTAATGAGGTCTGTCACATGCTCTAAACCTTGACGGTTATTTCTATTGTCTACAGGATTCTTTCTGATATGTGTGGGGAGTGGGTAGCCACCAGCTGCCAACTGCACATTGTCTGCACAAACCTAGAGACCAGGGTAACTCAGGACAGCGCCTCCACTGGTATGGAGATGTCAGTGCTGGAAACGCAACTGCGAGGCAAACTTAGGGAGGCCAGGCAGCACCAGGGCCGCTGGGACGCAGAGAAAGTTGAACTCAACTCTAGGTAAGGTCAACTCCTCCTGTATATGTTCACAAGAAATTTACTTCCTGTGTGGTTCAGTCATGCTGCCTTGTAGAAGACAGTAGAAGCATGAAAAGAACAATTCAAATGGAGAAAGACAAATTTGATCCTGTACATGGAACCCCAGAACTTCACTGCTGTACTCTGACAATTAAAAACACTGCAGATAGGGATAATTTTCAGTGTGCTACTTGCATAGTGCTACTAGGCCTATATGCAGGGCTGCTGCTAGTCATTTGGTTGCCCTAGGTGTAATTGCTTTGCGGTGCCCCCCCCCCCGTGTGGTGGTCCACAAACTACCAGCCACACCCCCACCCCCACAAACCCCCCAGGGAAAAGAAAAAAAACACACCACATATTTGTATAAATATTTGTATTGGTAAGAAAATATGGCACAGAAATATTTGAAAGTGCAATCTTATTCAATAAATACAAACACTGAAATATATGTAATTATCAATGTTGCAACTGTGGTTAAAACTAAATAAATACAAATAAGAAAAACAGAACTGTTCAAATATTCACACAAAGCAGAAGAAAACTTACACAACTTCACAAACACTGCAAAAGACAGTATATATTGCACTACAGAACAGGCATTTCCAGCAGTTGCAGGAAGCTCTTCACAAACTTTGTAAAGTCAGTATATATTGCACTATAGAACAGTTAAAACAACAACAACAACAACAACAACAACAATAAAAACAACACACACTCACACACAAGTGCAACCTTCTTCATTAACATAAACCAAATAATTATATTTTAATTATCAATGTTGCTACTGTTGATACAATTAAATTAATATAAATACAAATAAGAAAACAGAACTATACAATTAGTCACACAAAACATAAGTTACAAAGCTTCAAAAAACACTGCAAAAGATAGTAGGCCTATATATTGCACTACAGAACAGGCATTTTCAGCAGCTGCAGGAAGCGCTACAGACGCACACGTCCGCATTTCCTGTCTGAAAAATCGTTAATTAAGTCATCATATGACAGCTTCTGAGTGAATTCTGCATTGATGCTGATGACAGCAAGACCGCTTAGACGTTCCTGTCCCATTGATGAACGCAGGTATGTTTTAATGAGCTTACGTTTTGAAAAACTTGGCTCAGCAGAGGCAACTGTAACTGGGAGGGTTAATGCAATGCATAGAGCAATCCAGAGATTTGGATAGACCTCTTGAAGTTGGTTGTCATGAAGAAATATGAGCATCCCTGACAAAGAAATCGGTTTTACACAGCCAATTAGCAATCTCTGAACGCTGGTCCATCTGTCATGTCAGATCTGATTACAAGTAGCCTACGATGTCCACAAGGTATTCCTGTGTTAAGAGGCTACAATCTGATTCTCTCAAACGGCCTTACACCATCATAATGGGACTTGCAAACGCCATATTTTGAAATAAATATGCTAAACTTGGGTAAATGCTTTGCTAAAGACAGATGGATCTGGCATGCTAATGATTGGTTTGAAGCAAGGGGTATTGACACATGATGAATAGGTAACTATTACAGAGAAAAACGTATTCATGTATTTCAGAATGAACCGTCATCTATTGCTGAAAATCTGCACCTAGTAATGCAACTGCTAGCTTCTCTTAAATATACTGCTCAAAAAAATAAAGGGAACACCTAAAAACACAATATAGACCTCGATGAATGAAATATTTCAGCTGAAAATCTTTATTTATTAGACAGAGGAATGTGTTTAGAGCAAAATAACCTAAGAATGATCAATGGAAATCAAAATCATTAGCCCATTAAGGTCTGGATTCAGAATCATACTCAAAATCAAAGTGGAAAATGAGAACATAGGCTGATCCAACTTCTGTGGAAATTCTTCAAGACGATTCAAAATGAGGCTCAGTAGTGTGTGTGGCCTCCACGTGCCTGTATGCACTCCCTACAACGTCTGGGCGTGCTCCTGATGAGACGACGGATGGTCTGCTGAGGGATCTCCTCCCAGACCTGGATCAGGGCATCGGTCAATTCCTGGACAGTCTGTGGTGCGACATCGCGTTGGCGGATGGTACGAGACATGATGTCCCAGAGGTGCTCGATTGGATTCAGGTCTGGGGAACGTGCAGGCCAGTCCATAGCATCAATGCCCTCGACATACAGGAACTGCTGACACACTCTGGCCACATGAGGACGAGCATTGTCATGCATGAGCAGGAACCCAGGGCCCACTGCACCAGCATATGGTCTGACAATGGGTCTGAGGATCTCATCCCGGTACCTAATGGCAGTCATGGTACCTCTGGCTAGCATGTAGAGGTCTGTGCGGCCCTCCAAGGATATGCCTCCCCAGACCATCACTGACCCACCGCCAAACCGGTCATGCTGGAGGATGTTGTAGGCAGCAGAACATTCTCCACAGCGTCTCCAGACTCTCTCACGTCTGTCACATGTGTTCAGTGTGAACCTGCTCTCATCTGTGAAGAGCACAGGGCGCCAATGGCGAATCTGCCAACCAAGATGTTCTCTGGCAAAGGTCAATCGGGCTGCACGGTGTTGGGCTGTGAGCACAGGCCCCAATTGTGGACGTCGGGCCCTCATACCATCCTCATGCATTCTGTTTCTCACTGTTTGAGCAGAAACCTGCACATTAGTGGCCTGTTGAAGGTCGTTTTGTAGGGTTCCGGCAGTGCTCCTCCTGTTCCTCCTTGCACAAAGGACCAGATAGCGGTCCTGCCGCGGGGTTGTTGTCCTCCTGCGGCCCCCTCCACGTCTCCTGGTGTACTGGCCTGTCTCCTGGTACCTCCTCCATGCTCTGGACACTGTGCTGGGAGACACATCAAATCTTCTTGCCACAGCACGCATTGATGTGCCATCCTGGATGAGCTGCACTACCTGAGCAACTTCTGTAGGTTGCAGATACCGCCTCATGCCACCTCTAGTGGTGAGGGCACTAGCAAAATGAAAAACTAACCAAAGATCGGCCAGAAAAGATGAGGACAGGCAAATGGTCTGTGGCCACCACCTGCAAATCCCTTCCTTTTATAGGGGTTGTCTTGCAAATTGTCTAATTTCCACCAGGTGGAAATTAGACAATTTACCAACAGGTGAAATTGAGTCACAAATCAGTGTTGCTTCCTAACTGGACAGGTTGATATCTCAAAAGTGTGATTGACTTGGAGCTACATTGCATTGCTTATGTGTTCCCTTTATTTTTTTGAGCAGTGTATTTGCCTCCTAAACAATGCTGGTAATGTTAAAGATTATGAGATATTTGCTTGCAGCTAACGTTATAAGATCTTTAGCTTGCTAACTTTAGCAAGCTGGTTGCCTCAAGATGTTTCCTACCATTAGGCTATGTATGTTATGCATTCCAAGGCTAACATTTAAGCACTTTACAGTATTTGAAGAATTAACATTTCTAAAACATACAGGTGCAAGTGATGCACGAGCGTCATCCCGCTGCTTCTTCTTTTTTCGCTTCTCTGCTCCCAACTCCTGTCGCCTGTTTGAAGCCATGGTGTGTATCTAACATTTAAGTTAGTGCCAGGCTTGAATTTGTTAGGCACAGTCGCACAGACCATAGGAAGGAGGAGGGGGGCACCATAATTCATTTTATTATTTCGAGGAAATGTGTATATCTTTGTATTACCAATGTGACCCTATTCTTCTGTCTGTCGACCCGAACACCCCTTGAACAGTCTCTGCATTGTGTTATTTTTTAAAAATAATTAATCATTATGAAAATTATGAATAAATAAATAATTCTGGTGCCCCCTCCGGCAGTTCGTGCCCTACACACAGTGCGTGATGCGCGTTATGGGAGCGGCGGCCCTGCCTACATGTCTTGATGCATGCTCAATAATTTAGGTAAGAAAATCAAAGGTTGAATCAGTTCATCTGGATACAACGTTTATTGACAGATACATTTCATCACTCAACTGATGATACGTTTTAACAGTCAGAAGACCTCAAGGACATCCACACAAGTGACAAGAAATCTTTGTATTCTGGACCTCATTTGGCTTTTGATCTTATCAAATGTCATCTTGCGGTCCTTTTAATCCCAGTGGTTCTAACTCTCCTCAAAAGAATACCGAGAATATGATAGTGTTGATAGTCTACCCTTCTGAGGAGTATGTGTCAGATGTTCATCTTTAATGTCTCAAGGAACTGTAGGAGTGTGTATGTGTATGTAAAGTGTCATGAAAAAGTATTTTCACCCTTCCTGATTTCTATTTTGCATTTGTCACACTGAATGGTTTCAGATCATCATACAAAATGTAATATAAAACAAGGAAAACCCGAGTAAACAAAAAATACAGTTTTTAAATGATCATTTCATTTATTGAAGGAAAAAAGTTATCCAATACCCATGTGAAAAAGTAACTGCCCCCCTGAGTTTGATAACAGGTTGTGCCACCATTAGCAGCAACAACTGCAACCAAACGCTTCCTATAATTGGACATCAGTCTTTAAAATTGTTGTGGGGGAATTTTGGCTCACTCTTCTTTGCAGAATTGCTGTAATCCAGCAACACTGGAGGGTTTTTGAGCATGAGCTGTTCATTTAAGGTCCTGTCACAGCATCTCAAATCAGGACTTTAACTTGGCCACTCCAAGATCTTATTATTTTTTTTTTAGAGCCATTCTGAGGTGGACTTACTCTTGTGTTTTGGATCATTGCCCTGCTGAATAACCCAATTACGCTTCAGATCACAGACTGATGAACAGACATTCTCCTTCAGAATTTTCTGGTAGAGAGCAGAATTCATGGTTCCTTCAATGATGGCAAGTTTTCAAGGCCCTGAGGCAGCAAAACATCCCCACGCCTTCACACCACCACCATCTTTGACTGTTGGTATGATGTTCTTAATGTTAAATGCTGTATTTGCTTTATGCCAGACATAACCGTGTCTTCCAAAAAGTTGCCCTTTTGACTCATATGTCCACAGAACATTATCCCAAAAAGCTGGGGGGTCATTAATGCACTTTTTTGCAAATGTGAGACAAGCATTAATGTTTCTCTTAGTTAACAGTGGTTTGTGCCTTGCAACTCTCCTATGAATTCCATTTTTGCCCAGTCTCTTTCTTATTGTTGCATCATGAATGATAACCTTAGCTGAGGCTAGAGAGGCCTGCAATTCTTTAGATGTTGCCCTGTTTTTTTTGTTGTTGTTTTTTTTTTTACTTCCTTGATGAGTTGTCGCTTCCCCCTTGGAGGAATTTTGGTAAGATGGCCACTTCTGGGACGATTCACCATCGTCCCAAGTTTTCTCCATTTGGAGACAATGGTTCTCACTGTGGTTCGCTGGAGTCCCAGAGCCTTGGTTTTGTAACCCTTACCAGACTGATATCTCAACAACTTTTTTTTCTCATCTCTTCTATAATTTCTTTTGAAAGTGGCATAGTGTGCTTCTTGTTGAGACCTTGTGGTCTACTTCACATTGATGGTAAGGTCCTAGTCATGTTTGGATTCAACAGGGCTGACAGTAATCATGCCTGGATATATCTCCTCTAATTGAATCCAATGATCAATTAAATTTGGTTAATTGGTTGATTGAGTAAATTAGGGGTAAACTTTTTATGCATGCTCAATAATCCAGGTAGGGACATCAACAGAAGGGTGAATCAGTTCATCTGGACACAAGGTTTTGTGGGAGAAATGTTTCATCACTCATCCAAGTGACTTCGTCAGTCTCAACTGAGTGCAGGTATCCCCCAAACGTATAAACAGCACAGGGGTAAACTACTTTTTCACACAGGGTCAGTTGGTGTTGGATCACCATTTTCCTTGAATAAATAAAATTACCATTTAAAATTTTCAAATAGTGTTGAGATCCCAATTAGGCCAACAGCTTTAAGAGCTTGCTTTGGTGTTCCTCCTGCTGACCTGCCATTACTGTCATATAAACTAGATCTGGTAGCTTTCACAACTCTCCTGGCCAGATGCCTCATTTTACTATGGTGGAAATCACCCACTCCTTCATCTCACTCTATGTGGCTCAGGGACATTTTGCATTTCATTAAGATGGAGAAAATAAGATGTGTCACAAGGGGTTCAACAACCAGATATCACAAATCATGGGGTCTTTTCTTTAAATTTGTTAAGTAACTGCAGTAACTTGACATCCCATAAAGCATTTGATAACCAATATTATTTGGTTAGACTTGGAGTAATCTATTCACGTATGTGGTGATATGGGTTTATCCATCCATTATCCAAGCCGCTCATCCTGCTCTCAAGGTCGCGGGGATACTGGAGCCTATCCCAGCAGTCACTGGGTGGCAGGCGGGGAGATATCCTGTACAGGCCACCAGTCCATCACAGGATGGACACACACACATTTACGCCTAGGGACAATTTAGTATGGCCGGTTCACCTGTCTTTGGACTGTGGGAGGAAACGAGTGCCTGGAGGAATCCCACGCAGGCACGGGGAGAACATACAAACTCCACACAGAGTAAATGTGTAATAAATAAATAAATAAATAAGTGGATGGCATGGTGGTGCAGTGGTTAGCACGGTTGCCTCAGAGCAGGAAGGTCCTGGGTTTGAGCCCCGGGGTAGTCCAACCTTGGGGGTTGTCCTATCACTTGCAGACCCTTTACTAATTTTTTTTACCATTCTATTTATTCTGTATAATCTATAATTTTATTTTATAATATTGTTTATTTGTCTTGAGTATACAAGTTGTGTTTTTTCTAACTGGTGTTTGTTTGTTTTTTGTTTTTGTTTTGGTTTGTTCTATGTTGAATTTTGGTTGCTGTTTTTGCTGTTTTTTTTGTTGTTGTTTTTTTAATTTTCTATGTAAATATAGACATTGAGTTCATATATGTATTAAACAATATGTTGATTGTAAAATTTCAATAAAAAAGTCGTTAACATTTTTTGAATTTTGGACTTACTTGGGGTCTCTTCATCATATATTAGATTTTGTTGGAAGAACTCAAACAAGTTCGACAAATATGTAAAAATAGAGGAAATCAGGAAGTGGGCAAATACTTTTTCATGGCACTGTATTTGTGTGATTGGTTAGGTATTGTAGCGAATTTGGGGGGCAGTCCGGGAACCATCGCCACAGCCAGGACGGGAAACCGTGTCTCCCACACCGCAAGCGACAACGTTAACGAGTCGACTAAAGGGTCCGACCCGTGCGTCAAGGGCCAACCTGTGTACTTATCCATGCACGTTACACTACCCCCGCTTCTTCGGGAAGCGCGGGCATATCAATTCCCTCACGCCTCTGGGCGCACGCGCTGCTGATGATCTCACGGTCTCACCATCCCACTTCTGACACCAATGTAGCGAATTCGAGGGGCAGTCCGGGAACTCTCGCCACGGCCGGGACGCGAACCCGTGTCTCCCACACCGCAAGCGACAACGTTAACCAGTCGACTAAAGGGTCCGACCTGTTCGTCAAGGGCCAACGTATCTACACTGCTCAAAAAAATAAAGGGAACACATAAGCAATGCAATGTAGCGCCAAGTCAATCACACTTTTGAGATATCAACCTGTCCAGTTAGGAAGCAACACTGATTTGTGAATAACAACCCCGCAGCAGGACCGCTATCTGGTCCTTTGTGCAAGGAGGAACAGGAGGAGCACTGCCGGAGCCCTACAAAACGACCTTCAACAGGCCACTAATGTGCAGGTTTCTGCTCAAACAGTGAGAAACAGAATGCATGAGGATGGTATGAGGGCCCGACGTCCACAATTGGGGCCTGTGCTCACAGCCCAACACCGTGCAGCCCGATTGACCTTTGCCAGAGAACATCTTGGTTGGCAGATTCGCCATTGGCGCCCTGTGCTCTTCACAGATGAGAGCAGGTTCACACTGAACACATGTGACAGACGCGAGAGAGTCTGGAGACACTGTGGAGAACGTTCTGCTGCCTGCAACATCCTCCAGCGTGACCGGTTTGGCGGTGGGTCAGTGATGGTCTGGGGAGGCATATCCTTGGAGGGCCGCACAGACCTCTACGTGCTAGCCAGAGGTACCATGACTGCCATTAGGTACCGGGATGCGATCCTCAGACCATATGCTGGTGCAGTGGGCCCTGGGTTCCTGCTCATGCATGACAATGCTCGTACTCATGTGGCCAGAGTGTGTCAGCAGTTCCTGTATGTCGAGGGCATTGATGCTATGGACCTGCCTGCACGTTCCCCAGACCTGAATCCAATCGAGCACCTCTGGGACATCATGTCTCGTACCATCCGCCAACGCGATGTCGCACCACAGACTGTCCAGGAATTGACCGATGCCCTGATCCAGGTCTGGGAGGAGATCCCTCAGGAGACCATCCGTCGTCTCATCAGGAGCATGCCCAGACGTTGTAGGGAGTGCATACAGGCACGTGGAGGCCACACACACTACTGAGCCTCATTTTGAATCGTCTTGAAGAATTTCCACAGAAGTTGGATCAGCCTATGTTCTCATTTTCCACTTTGATTTTGAGTATGATTCTGAATCCAGACCTTAATGGGCTAATGATTTTGATTTCCATTGATCATTCTTAGGTTATTTTGCTCTAAACACATTCCTCTGTCTAATAAATAAAGATTTTCAGCTGAAATATTTCATTCATCGAGGTCAATATTGTGTTTTTAGGTGTTCCCTTGATTTTTTTGAGCAGTATACTTATGCATGCACGTTACACTATTTTGGTGTGTGTGTGTGTGTGTTTTCCGGTTCCCAGCTGACAGTTTGTTTGATGCACTGCTTGTTTTTAACAACTTTTAATAACTCCTTGGGACCATTAGATTATTTTAATTTAGTTTATGGTTTGCCTCTATTATTTTATGGATTTTATTTGATCATCGACTCTTGCACTGACTTGATCGCACTGAAGCCTCCGATTCTGTAGTGCTGGAGCTGATGTGATGAGTACCTTGCGGACTCAACCCTCAGCTAACGGAACTAATGGCTTTTTTTAAGCATTGTTAGCCGCTTCTTAGTTACTTTTTTTAACATTTTAACCCATTGATCTGAATTGACCTTCACGATTTTACTAGTCTTTTATTTTATTTCAGCTCTGATGGTTTTAAGAGACAGCCCATCTGGCTACTTGCTTGGCTAGGCTTGTTTTTAGCCTGTTGGCTAAGCTAACCAAACAATTATGCCAACTTTGCCCTGTGAGGATTGCCTCTCTCAGTGCAACCATCCAGGACACAGTTCTGTGGGATCCCTCCACTTGTCCATGGCCTTCCTCCTGCTCGACACCAATCCACCAGTTGTCGTGGGCCGAAGTGGTGGTCAGTGGCCGCAAGAGAGACTCAGATGGAACTGCCTTGCCCTCTCGCCAACCGCTACGAGACCCTGTCTGACGACACTCCGGTCCACCCAGCTGATGTTCCTGTGATTCGGACTCATCCCGATCTGGACCCCTCTACAAAAACGGTGCCTTCTGACACTGCAGCTTCTCCATCACTAGTGGCTAGCAGTTTTCAGGTGGCTCGCCATCCCACTGTGAAGCCAAAACAACAACCCTCATCCCAGGTAATGACCTCCTCGTCCCATCATAGGATCCTGAAAGAGGACATGATCAGACTCTCAGGAAGTCTTTCTTGCCCTGAGCAGGCAGAGAAATCCATTCTGAGAGCTGATGTCATTGCCTTGCCACAACACTTGCCTGCTCCAACATCTTATCCCCAGTTGGCGATTTCAACACAGTGGGGATGGTGCACTCTCTTGCCATGAGAACCCACAGCCGACATCTTCTTTTCTCCACTGACACATTAATTGTTGGGGATTCCATAATCAGGAACATTTCTTCAGTGCAGCCAGACACTGTTTCCCTGGAGCCAAGGTCCCTGATATCCTGGATAAGCTCCTGAGGCTGCTGCACTCACTCTCATCCTCCACCATCGAGTGATCATTCGTGTGGGGACAAAAGATGCAACTTGCCAGCAGTCTGAGCTCACCAAAAAGGCTTTTAAGGATCTTTTTAGCTTTTTAAGTACTTGGGGAAAGTCTTTTTATTTCTGGTCCTATTCCCACACTGGCCCAAGGCATTTCAGCAGAATCTCCAGCCTCTACACTTGGTTCCAGTCCACCTGCAGAGTTCCCAAAAAGGTTTTATTGACAATTTTAGTCTGTTTTGGGGTCGTTTCTCCCTCTTCAGGCCTGACGGAGTCCACCCCAACAGGCTGGGTAGCCGAATCCAAGCGGTCAACTTGCAGCAAGCTGTGCAGACCTCTCCATGTGACTGACTGTTTAGATCCCACACTCCCTTCCTGGAACCTCCATCTCTGCCTATGGTGGCACCCCGCACAATACTGTTCCCCCCGCTAGCTCCCCCCACTGACCTCATCTGTCATCAACCCTCTCACCAGGAGTTTTCCCCATACAGATCAGGGGCAGGGCCTCTCGGTAGAAACAATAACAATCTAATATTTGGAGCAAATATCTGCGATATTTCTGAACTCTAGGATATCTCTGAAAATTAAGTGGCAGTATTGTGCTCTTACCGGTGCTTCTGGTTGTAATCGATTAGATTGATTACATATAAATTAATGTAATCAATTAATTAATTGATTACATGTCAGTTAATTAATTAAGCGATATATTAATTAATTAATTAGTATTGACTTAGCATCTCCCCAGTCAAGGAAAGGAGAGCGACCATTCAGTACAGTCGCCAATAACTTTTAAAGATTTGCATAGACTGAAAAATACTATTTCAACTCAAAAACAATACCGCAGGAGATTCCCAGACCACCGGGTCTAATGTGGATCCCTATCACCGGGGCAAGGCGACGCAGGGAGAGGAAATGGGTAAGCAAGCTGGTTTACTAGCTTGGCTAAGTGTTGCTCCATACAAAACTCCTCTCCCTAGTGTTTTTCTTGCGAATGTAAGATCACTCGCCAACAAAATGGATAAGCTCAGACTGAGTATCGCTAGACAGAGAACTACAAAGGACTGCAGTGTTCTGATTTTCACAGAGACATGGCTGAATCACAACATACCGGTTGCTACAGTTGAGCTAGCAGGCTGCTAGAACATCGACATTGCGCCGACAGAACATTTGAGTCTGGTAAGAAATCAGGCAGTGGACTTTGTGTTTACACAAATGAAACATGGTGCACGAACATGACCACAATCGATACATTCTGCTCTCTGGACCTAGAATGTTGAAATGTTTAAGTGCTGACTGTTTCACTTACCCAGGGACTATACAGTTGTTGTCATGACAGTGTGGTGACCCACATCTATATATCGAGAGACATTCACCTAAGAGGACGGTGTACCTTTAAGGGAAGAGGCGAGGGGTCAAATAATGCACTTCCGCTTCCGGTTCACAGTCAGTTCAGTGTCGTTGTCGAATGTATGACATGCTAAGTTGGAGCTAGTAAACTACCTCGACTACGTCTACTCTCACGTCTCCTGTCTCGTTGTTTTCTAACTCCACATTGGTGACCCCGACGTGATCGAACTACTAATACGAGTATGTCTGACAACGACGACGCCGGTGCTAACAACATGGCTATTGCTAACGCTAGCATTTACACCGCTACTGTGAAGCTACCCGACTTTTGGCAGCATAATCCACGGCCGTGGTTTCAACATGTGGAAGCCCAGTTCCAGCTGAGAGGGATAACGCAGGATGCAACGCAGTACTTCCACGTAGTGGCGGTGTTAGACGCATCGACAACGGCGCGAGCAATGACACTGTTGGAAGCTCCGCCAGCTGCTGGCAAGTACAATGCTATAAAGACATTCCTCCTGAAGCTATTTGAACTGTCGGAGCTGGAGAAGGCAGACCGTTTACTGTCCCTGAATGGCCTCGGCGACGGCAAACCGTCTGGGTTAATGGAAAAAATGCTGTCTGTGCTGGGATCGGCTGATCCGGCCTTTCTTTTCAAACACATTTTTCTGAGGCAGCTCACCGCACCTGTACGCACAGCACTGGCCAGTTCTCCTCGCCGCCTCCAAGGACTACCGTTCTCTGGCTGCTGAAGCAGACAAGGTTTTCCTGGCCAACCGGCAACAGTTTGTGCATGCCCTGCTACCCCACCAGACCGCCCCACCACCACCTGTGTACGACTATATGGACACCGCGGCTGCGGTGACAGCCCGCCGCCAACCTGACGACGGGCTCTGTTATTACCATTCCAGGTTTGGGGCAAAAGCAAAACAGTGTCGCAAACCCTGCAGTTACAGGGTTCAGGGAAACGCCAAGGCCGGCGCTCGTTAACGGCTATGGGCGCCGGCCGTGACTGCAAGCTGTTGTTCATCAGAGACTCCTTGTCGGGCCGGCGGCTGCTGGTTGACTCTGGCGCTCAACGCAGCATACTACCAGTACAAGCTGTGGACATGATGACCGACAGTCACGGCCCCCAGATGGACGCCGCCAACGGCACGTCCATTCGGACGTACGGTATCAGACATGTGGACGTGTGTTTTGGCGGCCGACGTTTCGGCTGGGACTTTGTGATGGCTGCTGTATCCACCCCGCTCCTAGGTGCGGATTTCCTCTGTGCTTTCAACCTGCTGGTGGATGTTAAAAACTGTCGCGTGATTGATGCCGTCTCTTTTGCGTCATACCCCTGCACGCTTGGGGGGGCTGGAGCGCTGTGCCTCGCTAACACACTCTCCACCGGGGATCCATACCAACGCCTGCTCGCAAATTTCCCCGAGCTCACCACACCCACCTTCTCCTCGGCGGTGACCAAGCACGGCGTGGAACATCATATCACCACAGTGGGCCCCCCAGTTTATGCCCGGGCCCGACGCATCGACTCGGCCAAGCTCGCAATAGCCAGGGAGGAGTTTTCGACTATGGAGCGCCTCGGCATTGTCCGCCGTTCTGACAGCCCATGGGCTTCCCCTCTTCACATGGTTACTAAGGCCGACGGGGGTTGGCGCCCGTGCGGGGACTACCGTCACCTAAACAATGCCACGACCCCCGACCGGTACCCCATACCGCACATACAAGATTTCTCTACCCACCTGGCGGGCGCTGCCATCTATTCCAAAATCGACTTAGTGCGGGGGTATCACCAAGTGCCGGTCCACCCACTGGATGTCCCAAAAACGGCTGTCATCACACCCTTTGGGCTCTTTGAGTTTTTACGTATGCCTTTCGGCCTTAAAGGGGCGGCGCAGACGTTTCAGCGCCTTATGGATTCTGTGCTCCGCGACATGCCATTTTTGTTTGTGTACTTAGACGACATCCTCGTGGCCAGCGTGTCGGCGGAGGAACACATGACGCACCTCAGACAGCTGTTCGACAGGCTCAGCGAACACGGCCTCATCATCAACCCAGCTAAGTGTCAGTTCGGGGAGTCGTCCATCACCTTCCTCGGGCACCACATCACTCCACAGGGGGCCGTTCCCCTCCCTGCCAGGGTTGAGGCTGTCACCATGTTCCCCCGCCCCCGCACTGTACAGTCGCTGCAGGAATTCCTGGGCATGGTGAACTTTTATAACCGTTTCCTGCCCCGTGCCGCCCACATCATGCGTCCCCTGTATGAGGCCCTGCGGGGTAAGAAGTCTAAGGACGAGCTGGACTGGTCTTTGGGGATGGACGAGGCTTTTGTGGCCGCCAAGACCGCGCTGGCCAACGCTGCGCTGCTAGCTCACCCGTCGCCTGCCGCCCCCATAGCCCTTACAACGGATGCCTCCGACTACGCCGTGGGGGCCGTGTGTGAGCAGTGGGTGGGGGGGGGGGCTGGCAGCCGTTGGCGTTCTTCAGTAAACAACTCCGTGAGAGCGAGCGCAAATACAGCACCTTTGATAGGGAACTACTGGGTCTCTTCCTCGCAACCAGACACTTTAGGTTCCTATTGGAGGGCCGACAGTTCACCGCTTTCGTGGACCACAAACCGCTGACGTTCTGTATGGCCAAAACCTCAGAACCGTGGTCTGGGTGTCAGCAGCGCCATCTCGCGGCGGTTTCCGAGTTTACCACGGACATACAACAGGTGTCGGGCAAGGATAACTTCGTCGCCGACTGTCTTTCACGGGCGGTTGTTAACGCCATTCACTTGGGACTCGACTACGCCGCTATGGCAGCGGACCAAGCCAAGGACGCGACCGTTCAAGACTACCGGTCGACCCCTACGGCGCTACGGCTGGAGGACGTGACGTTCGACGCGGCCAACACCACCCTCCTCTGTGACATCTCCACCGGTCAACCGCGCCCCCTGGTGCTTACTTCCTGGCGGCGCCGAGTTTTCGACACCGTCCACGGCCTTTCCCACCCGGGAGTGAAGGCCTCGACCAAGCTTGTGAGCGTGGTCGAGCATGTTAGAGCCTGGGCCGGCTCGTGTGTGGCGTGCCAACGCGCCAAGGTGCACCGCCATACCAAGGCCCCTTTGGCGCCGTTTGTGGTTCCAGAGAGGCAGTTTGACCACGTCAATGTTGACCTGGTGGGTCCCCTGCCCCCCTCCCGTGGTTATACGTTCCTCCTCACTATTGTGGACAGGGCCACCAGGTGGCCAGAGGCTATTCCCTTGTCCTCCACGACGGCAGCAGAAGTAGCACAGGCGTTCATCGGCTGCTGGGTGGCCCGTTTCGGCACGCCTGGTGACATCACGAGTGACCGGGGCTCCCAGTTTACCTCGGAGCTCTGGACGGCGGTCGCTGAGCACCTGGGGGTGAAGATCCACCGCACTACAGCGTACAACCCGCAGAGCAACGGACTTTGTGAGCGGTTCCATCGGGACATGAAAGCCGCTCTGCGGGCAAGCCTCACTGGCTGCAACTGGATGGACCGGCTCCCGTGGGTCATGCTCGGCCTGCGTTCAGCCCCAAAGGAAGACCTCCAGACCTCCTCCGCTGAGCTGGTGTATGGCCAACCCCTGCGGGTTCCAGGGGAGTTTCTTCCGGATGCTACGGCTCCCTGGTCGGCCGCCTCTCACCTCAGTGCGTCCCGGAGCGCTGCCGGTGCCTTCGCTCCCGTTCCGATGTCTCAACACTGCCTCCCCCGGTCCTACGTCCCCAAGGATCTGCCATCGGCGAGGTACGTCTTCATTAGGCACGACAGCCATCGGTCCCCGCTGCAGCCCCCATACGACAGGCCCTTCCGCGTCCTGGAGGCGGGGGATAAGAACTTTGTGGTGGACATGGGGGGCAGGCCGGAGCGGGTCGCTATAGACCGTCTCAAGCCCGCTCACTTGGACATTGGGGAGCCAATGCAATTGGCCCTACCCCCGCGGCGGGGGCGCCCTCCTAGGTCGGCCCCGGCACCTGCCTCTGTTCCTGCTTCGGCCCCGCCTATGGCCCGGGTTTCGGCCCCATCTGTTTCCCCTCCTGTGAAGCGCAGCCATTATGGCCGCAGGGTCTGCCCCCCGACTCGTCACCTGTTTTCCCCGTGACTTTGCACTATGTCATTGACTGTTCTGTTGTAGAGTCTATTTTTATGTTCATGACTTGCACTTTTGCTGTTTTGCATTGTTTTGTGTAGGTGAATTCTGGGGGGGCCTGTGTGGTGACCCACATCTATATATCGAGAGACATTCACCTAAGAGGACGGTGTACCTTTAAGGGAAGAGGCGAGGGGTCAAATAATGCACTTCCGCTTCCGGTTCACAGTCAGTTCAGTGTCGTTGTCGAATGTATGACATGCTAAGTTGGAGCTAGTAAACTACCTCGACTACGTCTACTCTCATGTCTCCTGTCTCGTTGTTTTCTAACTCCACAACAGTATACATACCACCACAGGCTAATGCTAAGCTAGCGCTTGGACCCATGCATAATGCCATGAGTAAACAACAGAACACACACCCCAATAAGAGTTTTCATCATTGCTGGGGACTTGAACTAAACAAACCTCAGAAATGTTCTTCCCAGATTCTACCAACATGTCAAATGCACAACCAGGGGGACAGACATCTTAGATCATGTCTATACTAACATAAAGGATGCTTATAGGGTCATACCCCTCCCTCACCTTGGACAGTCAGACCACCTCTCTTTGTTTCTTGCAGTCATTTCTCGACTCCAGGACTGTTTTGAACTCACAGAATGGAATATATTTGCCCGTCAGACAGACTAGGAGGGGTACACTTCATCTGTACTGCCATACATTAACTACTGTATGGACCATGTCACTGTTAGCAAAAAGATCCAAGTGTACCCAAATGAAAAACCAGTGAAGTCAAATGGCTGCTCAGGGCAAGAGACACGGCATTTATTTCAGGAGACACATCAGCCTATGACGTCACCAGAGCAAATCTTAAGAGAGGTATCAGATCTGCAAAATACAAATACAAACTATGAATAAGGGAGACCTTCAACAGGAACTCCAACCCATGGCGGATGTGGCAAGGCACAGATTACAAAAGGAAACATAACACACAGCATACATCAGTCAATAACACTGCCAACCTAGAAGTGGAACTTAACAACTTATTTTCTTGGAGAGTCAAAGACAATAACCAACCTCCAGTCAAGTCAGGTCAAGTCAAGTCAAGTCAAGTCAATTTTATTTGTATAGCCCGATATCACAAATTACAAATTTGCCTCAAGGGGCTTTACAGCAACACAACATCCTGTCCTTAGACCCTTGCTCCGGATAAGGATCCACTCCCTAAAAAAAACCCTTTAACAGGGAGAACAAATAGGAAGAAACCTCAAGGAGAGCAACAGAGGAGGGCTCTCATTCCCAAGACAGACAACGTGCAATGGATTTTGTGTTTACACAATTTACAGAATACAACATTGAAAGAGGCAACAGAATTATAATGGAATTATAAAATTTATGAAGAATATGATGCGCAGGATGCCAAGCAGTGTCCAGACGCCACTGGAACAGCCCAGGACCCAAGCCACGCGACCAGCATCACCATGTTAAAAAAAAAAACAGGATAACAAAAATTATATGGATTCATAAGATTGGGAGACCCACAGACCCTTGTTCTGCACACTCCCAAGGTGCGGCAGACCCTCTGCAACATCAACACACAGAAAGCAGTGAGACCTGATGGTGTACAAGGGCAGGTACTCCAAGCTTGTGCTGACCAGTTAGCAGAGGTATTCACACACATTTTCAGTCTCTCTCTATCTTTATGCATAGTCCCTGCATGCCTCAAATCCAGCACCATCATGCTTGTTCCCAAAAAAACCTGTGGTAACCAGATCGACTGAGGACGCCATCTGTGTGGCACTCAATTCAGCCCTCTCTCACCTGGAAAGACCTAACATCTACGCCAGGATGCTCTTTGTTGATTACAGCTCTACGTTTAACACCATTACACCAAACAAGCTGGTTGACAAACACCATAAACTAGGGCTAACTCCCTCCATATGCAATTGGATACTGGACTTCCTCATCAACCACCCCCAGACCGTAAGACTGGGCAAGCACACATCCCCCACCCTTATCATGAGTACTGGTGCTGAGCCCCCTCCTTTATGCATTGTTTTTTTTTTTGTGTGTGGATTTTTTCGCCCTTTTTCTCCCCAGTTGTATCCAGCCAATTAACCCACTCTTCCGAGCCTTCCCTGTTGCTACCCCACTCCTTCTGCCGATCCAGGAAGGGCTGCAGACTACCACATGCCTCCTCCGATACATGTGGCATCGCCAGCCGCTTCTTTTCACCTGACAGTGAGGAGTTTCACCAAAGGGATGTACCACGTGGGTGGATCACGCTATTTCCCCCAGTCCCCCACCCCCCGAAACAAGCACCCTAACCACATCATCTGCGAAGAGCAGAGATGTAATTCTGAGGTTTCCTCTGAGGTTCCCAAAATGGACACACTCCTCGCCTTGACTGCGCCTTGAGATTGTGTCTATGAATATCACAAACAGAATCGGAGACAAGGGACAACCTTGGTAGAATTTGGAATTTGTGATATTGGGCTATACAAATAAAATTGACTTGACTTGACTTGGCGGAGATTATTCTGTGGCAATAGCTCCTGGGAGGGTCTCCCAAGGCAAATTGATGGAGGGGCCAGACTAAGAGCGATTCCCAAGAAACCCAATGAATTTACAACAGCAGAGTCACAGCATCTCACCCAGAAAAGGGAAACCAGGGTCCCCCGCTGGAGCCAGACCTGGGAAGGGAGCTCGTCGGCGAGCATCTGGTGGCCGGGCCTTGGCCCATGGGGCTCAGTTGGGCCCAGCCCGAAAAAACAACATGGAGCCACCACCCTGTGGACCCATCACCCCATGGGGACGAGCATTGGGGTAGGGTGCAATGCAGGCTGGTGGCAGGCAAAGGCGGGGACCGGGGCGTGCCGACTTCCAGCATCGCAGACTGGTCCTCAGGACTTGCTAACAACAACCTGGTCTTAAACACCAAAAAAACCAAGGAGATTATCATCGACTTAAGGACCTCCAAGAAGATCACACACATTCCTCTCCACATCAACACAGAGGCTGTGGAGAATCCCCAGCTTCAGGTTCCTGGGAGTCACCATCACAGAGGACCTCTCTTGGGCTGACAACACCTCAGCAGTGGTGGGTAAGGCACAACAATCCCTTTATTTTCTAAGGAGGTTTAGGAGCACAGAGAGCATCCTAACAAACTGCATGACGCAGCCTGGTACAGCAGCTGCACCAAAACTGACACAAGACATTGTTGGCATTGAGCTGCCATCACTAGAACACCTTCACAGCACTCACTGTGTGAGGAGGGCTAAGAACATCATAAAAGACATTACACACCCTGGACACCATCTGTTTCAGCTCCTCCCATCAGGTAGGCGCTTCAGAGCAATCTGCACACACATAACTAGGCTGAAAAAACAGCTTATTTCCAAAAGCTGTGGCACTAATGAACTCAGACATCTCAGGCTGATGAGACTGATGTGCTGCCACCATTAGGCATGTGCAATATTTGCAATATTTACTCACATTTCACTTTAAGCCACTTCATATCTGTCCACTGCACCTTTACTGCTTTTTTGATAATGATGTTTTTTGCACCTCATAAATTGTATCTTATCATTAACTGTATTGCAATTTATACTTTATACTGCTTATATTTTGTACTTGTATTGTTTAGACTCTACTTTTTATTGCTGATATTTTATATTTCTTATCTCTTTCCTGTCTTATTTATTGTTTGTATGCACCATTTGAGGTTGACACAACTGCATTTTTGTTATGCTTGCACAATGACAATAAAATTCTTGAATCTTGAATTAATTTAGGTCTCACATTCAAGAGACCTCTTGAATGTGAGACCTCTTGGTAAAAAGTCCTTTATCATTAATGAATTTATTGTTTCTAATGAGCTGGACCTTTTTAAGACTACTGAGACATGATTGTCCCCAGTTAACACTGTTCCCCTGATTGAGGCTAGGCCCCCTGATTTTGCATATTTTCATATTCCCAGGCCCTCTGGAAGAAGGGTGGCCTACCTTTTATTTTATAAATTAGGACTTAAAAGCCATGTTGTTACTTTTGGTAATTTTATCTCCTTTGTGGTTTTAAGTTTCTTAATCATTGGCCCTCCCCCTTTTCTCTGCATCTTAATTTATAAGTCCCCTAATTCAGTTAGAGAGTTTTCTGAGCTTTTATCCATTGTCATGCCTAAATATGACAGGATGCTTATTCTTGTTTATTTTAATATTCGTGTATGTTCTGCTTACCATTCCCTCACCTCACATTTTTTAGATCTTATAGAGCCTTTTAATATCATTCAATCTTTTAGAGACCACACATTCCAATGGTCACATCTTAGAACTTGTACTCTGATCTGGTTTCTCTCTCGAGTGCCTTAATCTGGTGGATATGCTTGTAACTGACCATAAAAAGATGTTGTTTTTAAAGTTCCACTATAGCTCTATATTCCTAGTCTCTACCTTACAATATGCTCTCACACTCTCAACAATGGTTCTGCAGTTAAATTCTGTGATGCTTTTAATTCATCATCCTTGCCTGTGCATCCTTGACCAAATTGCACCGCTTAAAACTAGGCAACAAAAATCAAATAACTTCCACAGGTTACAATCACACTTAAGCCCTTAAAAGACTCTGTAGAAAATCTGAATGACAATGAAAGGTCAACAAGTTCAAAATAGCACATAAGACCCTTAAAAACCAAATGTTAATTTACCAGAAAGCAGTTAAGGATACACGATTGGCTTACTTCTCTGAATTGATACCTTGAAATAACAACAATCCTAAATTTCTCTTTAGGGTAACTGATTCTTTATTAATGGTCCCTCCACTTATTTTTCTGAACCCGATGTTGAGCTGTCTGAAGAATTACTTGCTAATTTTGTAAATAAGGTCCCAAATCCAGTCTGATCCTTGCACTCTTTCCGTTCCCCATGTAAATTCATTTTCTTTTACCCAGTTTCAACCAATTACAATTTCAGTGTTAGAGAGTAATCTCTCATATGAACTCCTCCTGCATCTTAGACATCATCCCCACTAACCTGCTCAACGAGGTATTTTCCACTTTTAGCCCTGTTATTCTGCAAATTTTCAGTAATTCTCTGGCTTCTGATTCTTTTCCAGAAAGTTTTAAGCATGCCATTGTTCCCCCATTACCAAAGAAACCCAATTTGGATCCCCTGTCCTTAAGTAACTACAGACCAATCTCCAAATTGTCTTTTCTATCTAAGGTTCTGAAGAAAGTAATTTTATCACAACTGATATCTTTTATGAGTGCTAATAGTGTTTTTAACAGTTTCCAGTCTGGTTTTGGGGCATTTCATCATCCCGAGACAGCTCTTGTCAATGACCTACTGCAGAGAGAGGTGACTGTTCGATTTTAGTTCTTTTAGACTTAAGTGCTGCCTTTGACACAATCCATCACAGTATCCTCTTACATAACTTGGAGACTTGTATAGGCATCAAGGGCTCGGCTCTTAGTTTATTACGCTCCTACCACTCCAACAGAACTTTTTTGTTGTTCTGGATAACTCTACTTCCTTGATGGCTCAGTTCTTGTCCCCCCTTCTGTTTTTATATACATGCCACCTCTTGGCCAGGTTATTCAAAATCATGATGTGTTTTACTATTTTAATGCTGATGACACTCAGATATATATGCAACTAAAACCCACAGATCCTATCAGCCTAGCAAATCTCAAGACTTGCCTCTCTGATATTAAATCCTGGATGTCCCAAAATGTTATTAAATTTAATGATGATAAGTCTGAGGTCATTTTGTTCAGTCCCCCAAATTCGATCAGTCCTTTTGGTACTAATCTTGATGGTCTGTCAAATAGTATTAAGCAGGCTGCTAGAAATCTAGGGGCAATATTCAATGCTAATCTCTGTTTTGATAATCAAGTCAAAAATATTGTTCAGTCATGTTTCTTCCAGCTCAGGGTAATTTGCCAGAATTAGGTAATTTTTATCAATTGCTGATCTACAAAAAGTTGTACGTGCTTTTATTTATTCTTGGCTTGATTGCAACGCACTTCACTCGGGTATCAGCTAGGGCTCTTGCCACTGTCTCCAGTGCCGCTGCTCGACTCATTACCGTGACAAAGAGGAGTGATCACATCACCCTTGTCCTTGAATCCCTACACTGGCACCCTATTAGATTTCAAATTGATTTTAAAATGTAATTGCTCACTTTTAAGACCTTAAACAGTCTTGCTCCTAAATACATCTCTGATTTATTGTCCTGGTATATGCCCTCTCAACTATTAAGATCCGCAGATGGAGCCCTGCTGGTTATTCCCAGGTCATGGTTTGTCAGAAAGGGTGATCGGGCTTTTGCTGTTAGAGCCCCCGCACTATGGAACTCTGCCTACTGAACTCAGACACACTAAGTCTCTAGCCTCTTTTAAATCTCTTCTTAAAACTTCTCTTTGTGAAAGCTTTTGGAAATTTTTGATATTTGTTTTTATTTATTTATACTGTTTTTACTTTTATTCCTATTTATTATTTTTCATTTATGTTTTTACCTCCTCTGTGCTCATGTCCTTTGGTCTTATTCTCATTTTTGCCTTGTCTGGTTTTATTTCTTTTGTAAAGCACTTTGTAACATTCTTAAGAAAGTGCTATATAAAGAAAGTTTGTTATTATTATTATTATTATTATTATTATTATTATTATTATTATATTCAGGATCCAGGAGCTGACAGATATGGTGAAGCACCTCCGGAGCCAGAGCAGCGAGAAGGATGCAAGTCTCACTGCCATACAGATCAGTCTGTCTGGACAGGATGGTGCGACCTTGGGAAGCATGGGGTGGTGGAAGTTGTGAGCAGGGGTAGTTAAGGGGGTGGAATTGGGGACTGCAGTCTGGACCCTTGTCTTGATAAACTCCACAACTTCCTTGTCTGGGGGGACACAGTCTGGTGAATGTCTGGGGTGTTCTACTGTGTGCTTATCTGACCTCAGTGGTTTCCTGTGCAGGAGACGAGCAGAAAGAAGGATGAAGTAGAGATGGATGCCCTCCACGCAGAGATCCAAGCACTGAAACAAATCTTATGCCATATCACTCAGGTCAGAGCAAAGCATGGAATTACATTGTAGCTTGTGGTTGGCATATGAGAAAATCCAGGCTTTTTTTTTTCTTTTTGGTGATATTCTCATTCACTCTACCCCCCCCCCCCCGCCCCGTCCAGTTGGTTGGTGGTGAGGGTGACAGGAGTGGCTCTGAGGGTGTGACGTCCTCCTCATCTCTCCGTGGCCAGTCTCTTCAGAGGGACAGCACCCTGATGGCAGTACAGAATGCCCTCACCAAGCACCAGAAACAAACACAGGTCCAAATAAAGAGACAAGGCTTCCCTAGTGCATTTTCTCGTCCTTTTTTTTTTCACTAGAGAAAACATACAACACAGCTCTATTTAAATGTGTGTGAGAAAATGGAGACAATCTCTTAGAACTAATGGAATATTAAACAGGTTCTAATGACGTTGTCCCCCGTATCTTAAACCCAACACCCCCCAACCCAACACACACCAACACACACACAAACACCACAGGACCTGCGAGGCCACCTGGATGCCACCTTGGAGCAAGTGGACACACTGCGTGATCACCTGCAACAGAGGGAGACTGAGAGGAGAGAGCTAGAACAGAGGATGCAGGAGTTGACCTGGGAAATCCAGGAGGTTCAAAAAAACCTGGAGGAAAGCCGCCAAGACAACAACAGATGCTGCTCTTCACTTGAGCTCTTGTCCAGGTAGTAAATCAGCACACATACTGTGGTTCTACCGATGTCCCAGAGCCTTGATGCAGTTGAATTATGTGCTTGGGATATTTTTCTTACAAAGGTGATCAGGACCTATCCACCTGGGCCTCAAGAGTGTGTAAGCCACTTTCATATAGTTGTGACTCATACCTTTTCTTTTTTTTATGTTAAGTTTCCCTTTTTAAAGTGTTTGTTAGGTTGTTTTGACACAGGGTGGTATGAGTTCTTTACATGTAGCTGTATTGATACATGGACATTAGCCTGTTCAGTGAGTCCTGTAATCAGAGATCTGGCTTCTGATCACAGTGAGTAGGCGTCTTGTCAGAGAAAAAATGCAAGGGCAGCAAACAGGACCATCTAACAAAGCCATTTTAAGCTTTCTGGCCAACAGTACCAGTGGTGGTCGTTGGTAACCCGGGCCTCGACTGATCCGGTATGGAACTCTGATTCATGATACACATATTTGATTTGGCAAAGATTTTATGCCGATGCCCTTCCTCACGCAACCATCCCCATTTATTCGGGCTTGGAACTGGAACTAAGAATGCACTGGCTTGTGCATCCTCAGTGGCTGGCTTATTTTAAGCAATAACACAACATGCTAAAAGAAAAGAAGGTTTCAACCATCCACAACAGAATAATCGTCTTGTCTCGCATTACCGATACTGTTTCTCCTTACAGACTGACATTGTTGTTGAAAAATGCAGGTGTATCACTATACACTGGAGCGTGTTTAGATATCGTACCACTGATAGATACCGTGATATGTAAAGAGGCTTAAGTGCGTTCTTCCACAAACAAAATAGTCGCAAGATGCAGTGTTGCTCTGTGTGGAGAATTATGCGTCAGAAATACATGAAAAGTGTTGCTTTCTGTTTTGGATGTTTAACACTTTTTTGTGTTATCACTTAAAATGTTTTGTATATATATATGAATACACATGAAGGAAAAAAAATGTTTAATACATAGCAGTACAAGTTTGTTTCATGTGTCGCGCACTCATCAGCTGCTAATGTTAGCAGCTGATAACATTATATATATATAAATATAAAACCTGTTTTTTGCGGGCGGCACAGTGGCGCAGTGGTTAGTATGGTCGCCTCACAGCAAGAAGGTCCTGGGTTCGAGTCCCGGGGTAGTCCAACCTTGGGGGTTGTTCTGGGTTGTCTTCTGTGTGGAGTTTGCATGTTCTCCCCATGTCTGCATGGGTTTCCTCTGGGGGTTCCTGTTTCTTCCCACAGTCCAAAGACATTTAGGTCCGGTGAATCGGCTGTACTGAATTGTCCCTAGGTATGAATGTGTGTGTGTGGGTGTGTGTATGTTGGCCCTGTGTGATGGCCTGGCGGTCTGTCCAGGGTGTCTCCCTGCCTGCCGCCCAATGACTACTGGATAGGCTCCAGCATCCCCGCGACCCTGAGAGCAGGATAAGCGGTTCGGATAATGGATGGATGGATGTTTACTATGAACTTGCTGCCAGATCTCTGGACACTACACTCACTGCATGAACTTATGTCCCTGCATTGACACCACTACTAATAAGTCAAATTATTGTGTTATAAAAACTGAACTATCCCGTTAATCTCTGTCAAATACATTTTGTTTTTTCCCTCTGTCTATTGGTCAATCTTTCTGCAAAATATCTCAAAAATAGAAGCAAGGATTCTCATAAGAATTTGTGAGCAGATAGACCTTGGACAGAGGAATAATTGATTTCTAAATTTTTGATAGTGAAATTCTGTATACTATTTGAGACATGAAACCTCTTTTTTCCTGTGAGAACTTTCCCCATAAAAAAGAAATGAGAAATGTGTTGGATGTTATTTGGATGAACCGCTCAGCCTCGTTGGAGGTTTGCACTCTCCAAGTGATGTTACTTTGTATTGTTATTTGATACCGTATTTTTTTAATTATTTTTTTCTCCTGAAAAATGCCCTGTAAGTGGGGATTTTGTGGTAGAGTGCAATGCGATGATGGTGGCAGTCATTATGACGATGGCAGTGATGGTGAATTTGTTGATTATCGTCATCATTATTGTAGAATCACGTAGCATTGCATTCTGTTCGTATGAACTGATTCAACCTTCTTTGATTTTCTTACCTGGATTGTTGGGCATGCATAAAGACAATCTGTTGGCAATTCTCTCTGTCTGTCTGTCTGTCTGTCTGTCTGTCTGTCTGTCTGTCTGTCTGTCTGTCTGTCTGTCTGTCTGTCTGTCTGTCTCTCTTTCGCTCTCTCTCTCTTTTTCACAGTGAGAAGGACAGCCTGGAGAAGCTGCTGGCAGGACTACAGCAGGAGGTGGACTCCCAGCACGCGGAGCTGGAGGTGCTGAAGGGCTCGTCACTGGAGCTCCAGAGACAGAGGGACCTCCTGAGGCAGCAGAGGGAGGATCTGGAGAGGCAGCTGGCATGCCAGCGAGCAGAGGCCCAGAGAGGGTACAGCACGAGTAGGGAGAATGACCGTTACACAAAGCACATCCTGTCATCTGCCCTTATTTTCAAGCTCTGTCTTGTTTAGACTTCAGATCAGTAACACATGCCATTTGTCGGCCGCCACTGCACCCGGATGACATTTGGATGAAAATGTAAATGATTTACATTGCATTACTACGCTCATGCAGAAGAGTAGTCTTCTCTCTCTCTTCCCTCCCTCCCTCCCTCCCTCTCTCTCTCTCTCTCTCTCTCTCTCTCTCTCTCTCTCTCTCTCTCTCTCTCTCTCTCTCTCTCTCTCTCTCTCTCTCTCTCTCTCCTCTCTCTCTCTCTCTCTCTCTCTCTCTCTCCTCCTGGGGTTTTCCTTTTGCTACAAAAATTTGATTAGCTGAGAATGAGGGCAGGACATGCAATCCAGCTAAAAGAGTAACTCTGTAGAGTTCTGGCCTTTGGCTCTTAGATTTCTCCATCTTTTAAAGTGGAGATAGATTACTGTTAAGGAAGTATGTTTGTATAAATATTTTATGTGTATGTGTGTGTGTGTTCATGTGTGTGCATGTGCATATGATTCATTGTGTGTTTTAGTGAGAGGAGTCTAGAGCAGCTTGAAGGAAAACATTCTGAGTTGCACAGGGAGCTTGTGATAATGAAGGAGGCTCTAAGTCAAGTCACCTTGCAGAAGGAGGTGTTGGAGGATGACAAGGCCAGCCTTTCTCTGGCTCTCAACAAGGTAAACTGCTGTATATCGCACCAGGTAGTCTGTTCTATATATAGTATTAAATGCTCTCCAGATAGCTGTAAACCATTTCCGCAGAAGGAGACCCAGAGTGCAGAGCAAGAGTTAGTCCTAACCAAATTACAGAGCCAGGAGGCTACCTTAAGAGACTCTCTCGCCAAAATGGCTGCCCTGAGTGAAGGCTTAGCTAATGACAAGGTGGAGCTCAACCGTATTCTGCTACGGGTAAGTGCTGTGTTATGTTGATGAGAGATGGACAGTTTGTTACCTTGAGATACAACCAGATAATTTTGCCAAAAGCAAAACATCCAGGGTTAGGCATTTTTACTTCCAGACAGAGGGGGAGAAGGCAGAGCTTGCCGAACACAGACGAGAGGCAGAGCTGGACCAGAGAGCAACCAAGGAGGAGATGGCGAGGCTGCAGCAGGACGTGATGAATCTGACATCTGAGAAACGGGCCCTGGAGAACTCCCTGGGCCACATCCAGGAGGTCCATCAGAGGCAAGAGGCAGAGCTGAGTCTGCTGCAGAAGGAGAACACCCAGGCCCTGGAGCAGCATGCACAGGTCAGGGACCCCAGGCCACCACGGCCTCTCCATGGCCCGCACCTCCCTGCACCTCCCACCCAGGAGAATCCTGTTGCGAGTTATTAACAGCTTTCAACAGGTTTATGGGCCTCGTTTTCACATTAAAACTAATCAAAGATATTGAATACATCTGCCACAGTACTCAACACCTTCCCCTCAAATGGCATGTGGTGGGGGAGTTTTGGCCCTTCTGTGTTTTATTGGTAACTAGGGACATGAGAAGCAGGGGAGAGTCTCATGTACAAATATAAGCTGCAAAGGATAAATAGATATAACAGACATAAAATATCTCACCAGAAGAGGATGATTGAGAGAACCAATAAATTAACACCTACAGTACGCTTGCTCCACTTAAGCCAAATCTATAACCTCTGTTTCATCTCCTAAAGAATGGAAGGAATTCTTTTCTGTTTTATTATCTGTTCTGACTGCAATGAATATCCATGTTGCTGTCTGCTATAACTTTACTGTCCTAAACAATATGACATATCCCTTCTAAACAGTTTTAGATTACTTACCTTTAAAAATAAATCAGCGTTCTAAGAAACACACCTTGGTGTGGCCTTCATTGAACTAAGCTCATGTTTCATCCCTGCATTGAGAGCTATTCACATCCATAACACTGGGGTAATGCATCCACTTTATATTTACCTAAGGAGAGGCTAAAAGACACCCTGTGCTAATATTTTGTTATTTCATTCTCAAAATCAAATTGCTGTGATTATTGCTTTTCAAACACTGCTATTGTACTGAAATATTAGAAGTTGAATGGGGCCCATTACAAACTGAGTCAGACCCTGCCTTTGGTGAATGTGTGATACTATGTCAGGAAATTGCCTTTAAGATGCAGCAGAAACAGCTCTAGAATTACAGGGAAATATTGGGCCATCCTGAGAGTTGACAGGTTATAGTAAACAGCTATGCTGTTTTAGAGTGGAGCCATATTTGGCTTAATTTAAACCAGCAGAATAAACCTTTTGAATGTCAGTGCCTCATGTTATGTTGTTGCATAAGAGGATGTTCTATGCATGTAGGTAGATGATTTATATCTATTAAGCCTTTATCACATAGGACCTCTATTACCAGGGGACGTCCAGTGACTTGAGAAATCAATGGTTTTAATCATGCATATTTGTCATTTATACAGTACAGATTCCACTGCTTCAAACTTACATATTTTATTTTCATGTAAAGGTTTCCCTATGAATATTGTTCCCATCCTAATGCTCATCTCAGTATTATCCAACATATTACTTTATTTAATAGAAGGTTATATTTGGATTTTACTAATTTTTTGTACCATCAGGTGCCAAAGTTTGGTTCAGATTAGTCTATACTGTGCTTCTTTAACAACTGAATATGTACATTACAATCATATAATATTTACCAGGTGTCATTGACCAAACTGAATTGCACTCATATAAATACAAAAGTAGAAGGTTGCCTGATGCAGTTTGTAATACTGTTATTGAAGTGAAATTAATAAAAGAAAGAAAGAAAGAAAGAAAGAAAGAAAGAAAGAAAGAAGAAAAGACAGACAGACAGAAAAGCAGCTGAATGTCACTGTATGAAAACACATTAACATGTAAGTCAGTCGCTACGGGTGTCATTTTTAAATTGTTCTGTGTGTTGCTCTCTAGGCCAACAGGCAAATGCAGGCAGTGTCAGAGCAGCTGTGTGCATGCAGGAAGGAGCTGGACACACAGACCACAGCTCTGCAGAGAGCCATCCATGACAAAGAGGAGCTGGCCAAGTACAAGTCTGCTCTGGATGTCCAGCTGACCTCTGTTGAGCGCAAGGCCTGGGGACTCAACCAGGAGCTGGCTGTTCTCAGGTCTGTGAGTGCGCACACACTTACTTGCAATCATATGTGTGCATACTGTATGAGTGTTTGTATTTGTCAAACCAGCTGGCAGTTTGTATTTAAGGTATTAATGAAGTCTCTGAGCATATTTTCCTGAGTAAATATAATGTTCCTCCACATAACTAGAGTCTTTAAGGAATATGGTTTTATTTGGAAGGTATGCCAACCAAGGATCATTGGATTTTATGACCTTGTGCACCTAGGGTTTCAAAGGTCTTGTTTTTCAGAGCTCCAACCATTTTACCACTATGTTCCAGGATGGAGAAGGAGTCTCTGGAGACTGCTCTGTTCGAGAGCCAGGAGCTTGCCTCTTCTCTGGAGAGGGAGCACTCCCGGCTAGAGGAGGAGAGGCGCAGCCTGCTCCTAACTAATGAGGCCTTGATACGTGCGTAGACCCTGACCAGTCCTCAACACCCCCCACCCTCACCCCTCGAGCCTTAGCTGTTCTCCCGTGCCAATCACCCCTGACTGTTAGGCCTCTCCAGCAACCCACTGGAGATACGTATTTCAGCTGTGAGCTCTGTAACAGCTGGACTGAGGGGTCACTGAAGCTACTCTCAGCTGTCCAGGGCCAAGCCAGCCAGACAGATTGGCAGTGCTGAACTAACATTTTCCACGATAAAGAAGTTGTGTAAAATGAATGGATGTTCATTACAGATTAAAAAAAAAAATCCAAATACAGTAGCATCTTACTAAGTGAAACAGCCCGTATGTCTCAACAGTGTGTTTCCATCCAGTGACTTATTTTGTTTTGGCTGGGTGTGTGTGTGTCTGTGTGTATGTCAAGGCGACACTCATCGGATGCGCGCAGATGCTGAACAGCAGGTGGCACGAGCAGCACAAGAGCGGAGTAATTTGGAGGACAAGCTGGCCCAGGTGGAGAGGAATGCCCAGCTCACCCTCAACAACAGAGAACAAGTGCACAGAGAACAGATAGAGGCTGAACGCAAAGACAAGGTGCAATTTATCTTCTAACTCAGTGGTTCTCAGTCGAGTCCTCCAGTACATCAGTACTGCTGAATTCTATTCTTCTAGGTAGTCAGTTATTTTTACCTGTTGTTCCAGCCTCCAATCAGGGAGGTTTTAGACCTGGATTGAGAACCACTCGTCTAATTCAACACCAGTGCATGAGCAAATATGTGTGTGCAAGAAAGGCTTTACATAAATGCAAGGGCTTGTATACCGAAATACATTTCTGTATAGAGAACTTCCTCAAGTCCTGTGAGAAAAGTGGGTTATTTCAGCAACAAGATGAAGTTTATCAAAGATAATACAACAAGAGAACATTGCAAAAATAAAGATACATGATTTGTGCATCTATGCTTCATCATATATATTGTCTTGGTGAATATAATATGTGCATGTATCTGGATATGTGTGCATGTGCGGTTGCCCTGTGGTTGACACATGGATGTATTAATCTCGAGTTGACAGGAACAGCACTATGCGGAACTGAAGATGCAGAGGGAGCAGGCGGAGGAGCAGCTGCGCAGACAATATGAGGAGCAGCGTGTGCACAGCCAGGCGGAGCTGCAGCAGGTGCAGGAGGAGCTGTCCAGGCTGCAGCAGGACTGTAACCAAAACCTCTTTCAGGCTGAGAGTCAGAAGCAGCAGGTGTGTGTGGAGTGGCCTCTGTAGAATTGTGATTTTTTTTTCAAAGAATTTTTTTTTCAGTTTATGAAGTTTACAATAGAGAGTGTTACAGGATAGCCAGGCGGTTAGAGAGGTTTTAGCCCTAGCCAACAATTCACAAGTCACTAGTTCAATCCCCACAACAGCCAGTATATCTAATAAAAACTGCATGCTTTTTCAAAGTACCCATGAGCAATATACTGGTGTGGTATTCATTTGGTTAACAGTGTTGACTTGAATAACTAAACTAATCTCAGAATTTTAAATCCAAATGGCAAATCAATCTTTGTGAAATAGTACTAGATGTGACCCTTGACATGTGTGACTGGTCACTCCCAGGCACTGTCTCAGAAAGAGGCAGAGAAGGCTGCCATAACAGAGAGGCTGGCTGTGCTGCAGCAGGACCTGGCCAAAGCAGGCATTGAGATGGACCGTCTGCGGAGAGAGGCCCTCAGTCGACAGGAGCAGGACAAGGTAAGGGTGTTCAATATGAGGCTTTTAATCTCTTGAATCCTGTTCATCATTACATGGCAAATATGGAAGAGCACCACACATTACATTTTAACATATCTTTTTTTAATCTGTTTTAGAATACAGTGGCTGGGCTGCAGGTCGAGCTGCAGCAGTTACATTCTCATTGTGAGGAGTCTTTAAGCTCCTACGAGAGTATCAAGAGGAGTCTAACTGAGCAAGTCAGAGAGCTGATCCAACAGAGAGAACATACAAGGCAAGAGGTGAGGACACTAAGTTCTCACCATATTGCTCCTGCATCCTTTTTTTAAATACAGATCTCATGGATACTAGTGGTTCAGTATTGATGAAAATGTTGACAACTGAAGGAATAATGTCAACTCATGCCAAAGTGGCCATTTTATAGGCTTGGAAGACATAGAATTGGGTGGAGTGGAGAAATATAAGGAAACACATAACATATAGGGAAGATGTCACAAGACAAATGGGAAAAGGTTGTTTGTAGGGGCACAGAGATGGAAAGGGAGAGGCAGGCTCGTTTGACTTGGCATGGTGTAAGAACCCTTGGATCTGTTTCTAAGCCAGTTTGAGGGAGATTTTGTACCAATTAGTACCAGCGCAAGGGAGAGCCATTTACCGCAGGCCTCTGTTGACATTGGCTCTGGCCACAGAGCTTTATGAGCGTCAGGATGCCACCAGGTGCATGACTTCCAGAGCCAAGACCCAAGAGTAGAGATGCTGTCCACTCCGAAGACACCAGGTCAGCACATACTCACTCACTCTCTCTCTCTCTCTCTCTCTCTCTCTCTCTCTCTCTCTCTCTCTCTCTCTCTCTCTCTCTCTCTCTCTCTCTCTCTCTCTCTCTCTCTCTCTCTCTCTCTCTCTCTCTCTCACCCCCCCCCTTTCCTTTCAGCTTCCCCAGAGGAGAACTTGGTCATATTGACCTTGATATAAACACAGCATTTCAGTTAGAATCTACCCACAGTCACTTCATTGGCTATAACTCCAGAGTTCTGTCAGTTCCACCATGCCTCTGATTTAAAATTCTGGTCTACCAAGAAAGAAGGATTGTTTATCTGTGTGTGAATTTCTGGTTTGAATAAAAGGCAGAAATGTCTTCATCCTGTCTTCACTCTGTCTCCTTAGCCTTATCTTATCTTTAGTCTTAGTTGTGCAGAGTGAGCGCAGAGGAGTTTCAGGGTCTGGGCAGACCTCCCTACTGTATGCTGTATGAAGTCTTTTAACAGGCCACCACCATGCTGTCAGATCTTGTGGCCAACCCTTGCTCCTCTACCATGTTTGATTATTTTCACTAAGCCCCTTAGGACTCTGCTGTCAGAGGGTGACAAAGCAGGAGTCATCATATATGACAGAAGGCAAGCAAAGGAGAAGGGGGAGCGAGGGAGGTGAAAGAGAGGAGGGGAGGAGGATACCAACACCGGCACATCAATATGAAATCAAAGTTTGACTTAACCCCTTGTGTAAATAAACCGGTGGGGGAGTGTTTATTTTCTCCCCTGCAGCAGCGAGAGGCTGGCTCCACCGGGACTCAAGTTTCCCTCTCTCTCATCCACAAAGCACAACCTTGCTGCCCTCACTCTCTGCCCTTTGCCTCCACTCTCCATAAGCAGAAATAAAGAAAAATATCAGCTAAAATAAAGAGCAGTTAGCAAAGCCCGCAAATTTGTTTTTGCTTTTTGTTTTTTTTCTCTCGTGTCAGAATTTACGAGAAGGGGTCCATCTTGTGTGGCCTCCGAACATAATACATGCCCTTCTCATCCTCTGCCTGCTCCTCATCCTCCTGCCACACCTCCTCATCCTCCCTCTACCTCTCCTCCCTTCACCCTCCTGGGGCTGCTGTTTATCATGTTCCTCACTGTGGATTCTTAACACCATGAGTTACAGCAGGGAGATGGGGAGAGACAGCACCTGGCTACAGGCCCAACTGGCTCTTGTCCATGGCCAGATAAGCTCTGTCCTCCCTAGTTCTCTTGCTAAACTGCTACAAACAAACTGGTTGCTGTAAAACTAGAATATAGGTCACATTATAATTGGGATTGTGTGCACAACACTCTGGCAGAAGATATGCTAACTTTCAAGCCATGGGGCCTCAAATAACTTATCTGAGTAAGGTTATGGGTTTTCATAAGGTTATGGGTTTTTGCCCTTATTTTAGCAGTATTAGTCAATTTTACGCTTGTTTTTGTGGGGGGGGGGGCATGAAATTTGTGACTTTAAAAGCTTTGTTTACAATAATAGTGTTTTTTTTAAATCTGAAAGAAAATAGATTAAATTTTTCAAAGGAAGAGTGGTGAGTGTGCAAGTTGACATTGTGCTTAGCCCTTCATTTTGGTTCTCATTTTAAAGTGGGAATCACCTGACAGTGTTTAACTTCCTTCTTAAGATAGAGCTTTTTGGTATCTAATGAATATGGATATGTTATGAAAGCTGGAAGTCAAACTGTCCAACAGTATTTGTGAATACATCTAAAATTTATGTGACCTAATAAATTCTGGATTTGAACTTGCACAGCTAGTGTGCAATTCCAGCAAAATGTCTCCTCTTGGTCCATTTGATCATTGATCAGCCTCACAATGTCTGGAACAATTTCTGGACCATAAACATTTAATTTAGGCTTTGTTGTGTTTATTTATATATATATACTCACTGGCCACTTTATTAGGTACACCTTGCTAGTACCGGGTTGGACCCCCTTTTGCCATCAGAACTGCCTTAATCCTTCGTGGCATAGATTCAACAAGGTACTGGAAACATTCCTCAGAGAGTTTGGTCCATATTGACATGATAGCACGCTGTGGTCATAAAGGGATGGACATGGTCAGCAACAATACTCAGGTAGGCTGTGGCGTTGACACGATGCTCAATTGGTACTAAGGGGCCCAAAGTGTGCCAAGAAAATATCCCCCACACCATTACACCACCACCACCAGCCTGAACCGTTGATACAAGGCAGGATGGATCCATGCTTTCATGTTGTTGACGCCAAATTCTGACCCTACCATCCGAATGTCGCAGCAGAAATCGAGACCCATCAGACCAGGCAACGTTTTTCCAATCTTCTATTGTCCAATTTTGGTGAGCCTGTGCGAATTGTAGCCTCAGTTTCCTGTTCTTAGCTGACATGAGTGGCCCCCGGTGTGGTCTTCTGTTGCTGTAGCCCATCTGCCTCAAGGTTCGACGTGTTGTGCGTTCAGAGATGCTCCTCTGCATACCTCGGTTGTAATGAGTGGTTATTTGAGTTACTGTTGCCTTTCTATCAGCTCGAACCAGTCTGGCCATTCTCCTCTGACCTCTGGCATCAACAAGGCATTTTCGCCCACAGAACTGCCGCTCACTGGATATTTTCTCTTTTTCGGACCATTCTCTGTAAACCCTAGAGATGGTTGTGCGTGAAAATCCCAGTAGATCAGCAGTTTCTGAAATACTCAGACCAGCCCGTCTGGCACCAACAACCATGCCACGTTCAAAGTCACTTAAATCACCTTTCCTCCCCATTCTGATGCTCGGTTTGAACTGCAGCAGATCGCCTTGACCATGTCTACATGCCTAAATGCATTGAGTTGCTGCCATGTGATTGGCTGATTAGAAATTTGCGTTAATGAGCAGTTGGACGGGTGTGCCTAATAAAGTGGCCGGTGAGTGTATATATATATATATATATATATATATATATATATATATATATATATATATATATATATATATATATATATATATATATATGTGTGTGTGTGTGTGTGTGTGTGTGTGTGTGTGTGTGTATGTATGTATATGTATGTATATGTATGTATATGTGTGTGTGTGTGTGTGTGTGTGTGTGTGTGTGTGTGTGTGTGTGTGTGTGTATGTATGTATGTACACCTCATCCTTTTTTACAGAGCATCTCAATGAGCTTTCGACTGCAGCCTGATTCAGCTTAACAGTTCCCTGGTAGACTGACGAATAAATTGTTGGTGTAATGATTGACTTGAGTCCAAGTCCTGAGCAAATCAAAATTTGTCCTTCAGTTACCTGAAAACCAGCTTTTTCATGCTGGCTACCTTGCAGCCAGCAATAACCTCTGGTTTAAGTGAGTAATACTGGCACACAGCCACAATGTGGTTAAATTAAGTGCCGATACAGAAACTTTCTTCTGCAATGTAACAAGCGTTTAGCCATCCTTTTAACACTGCTAATAAGCCATAATTAATCAGTATTTATTATCAAACTGAAATATGATAGCTGTAGAGTGACAATCTTTGATTCCTTACTTTTTAAGAATCATCATTATTTAATGACCAAAATGTGTGCCACTCTCCTTAAACACTGCTTGGCAAAATCAGTGTCTGAAAATGAGCTGACTTCATGAAACCCAATGAAAACTGTACTATGACTTGTGTGAATGATTTATGAGAAGCATTTTAAACCTTGAAGGAAGCGTATTGCTTTTTGTTAAAGGAGGTATTACCTATAGCTATTGGCTGACTTACATACACGTTTAATAATTCCTTTTGGCTCCAAGTAAAATGCACCACAAGGTAAATGGAAGTCAACGTACATATTTTTCAGCAATTTGTCACAAAGTTGTTGTTTTGTTTTTTTGTTTTTTGTTTTTTTTGGGGGGGGGGTTTGTACATACCCCTTTGTCTCCTCATCTTTGACTTTCTCCTTTCTGGATTCAAAAGTCTCAAAGCCTGCGAAAGCAGCTGCAAGAAGCAGAGGATGGGCGTGATGCTGGACACAGGGAGCTGATTGAGGTCCACAGGGAGCTACAAGAGTGTGCCCAGGAGAGGGACAGCCAACACAAAGAGGTCCTGAACCTGAGAAGGCTGTTGGGGGATGAGACACGCGCCAAAGAGGCCATCCAGGCCTCTAACCAGGAGCTGAGGGCCTCCTTCAAGAGAACCGAGAGCGACAACAACAGGTAGAGGAAGAGCCACTAGGGATTACAAATCACATATAATTCTGGTAGTAGTACTGATTCTCTAGCAGCCATGGGTGCTTTTGATGTTTTCTGATGTGTGAAACATTTAAAATACCTTTATTAGCTTGAGGCGAGCTGCGGAAGAGAAAGAGCAAAAGGTGTCAGTCTTAGAAGAATGCAAGAGCTCAATGCAACAGGAAGCCACCAGTTTGAGGATTACCATGAGGGAACTGGAGAAGTCTCACCTCCAGGCACGCAGAGAGCTGCAGGAGCTGCGCAGACAGGTGAGGACTTATTGAGGTTATTAGTTCTCATCTGGTTTAACTTTTAAAGCTACAACCCTCAAGATTTACATGCCAACAAATATTTTTTATACTTTCTATTGTTGGAGTATGTAAGACAACAGCTAACCAACCATGAATATCCGAGGTGTAAATTCTTTTGCAGCTATTGTTATCAACAAGCAGACCAAGCTTATAGAAGACGTTTATCAACAGATGCCGTAGCATCAATTGTTAAAACAAAATGTTATGACTATAACTTATGTTCCCTAAAGGAGAGGAACAAGGTATAACACATACAGCATGGGATATCACATCCTGCATGGCCTGACTTAAGACACCTCTATTCACACCTTTATGGCAGATGAGTTGTGGTGATGTACACTACCGTTCAAAAGTTTGGGATCACCCAAACAATTTCGTGTTTTCCATGAAAAGTCACACTTATTCACCACCATATGTTGTGAAATGAATAGAAAATAGAGTCAAGACATTGACAAGGTTAGAAATAATGATTTTTATTTGAAATAAGATTTTTTTTACATCAAACTTTGCTTTCGTTAAAGAATCCTCCATTTGCAGCAATTACAGCATTGCAGACCTTTGGCATTCTAGCTGTTAATTTGTTGAGGTAATCTGGAGAAATTGCACCCCACGCTTCCAGAAGCAGCTCCCACAAGTTGGATTGGTTGGATGGGCACTTCTTTGAGCAGATTGAGTTTCTGGAGCATCACATTTGTGGGGTCAATTAAACGCTCAAAATGGCCAGAAAAAGAGAACTTTCATCTGAAACTCGACAGTCTATTCTTGTTCTTAGAAATGAAGGCTATTCCATGCGAGAAATTGCTAAGAAATTGAAGATTTCCTACACCGGTGTGTACTACTCCCTTCAGAGGACAGCACAAACAGGCTCTAACAGGTACTATTTAATGAAGATGCCAGTTGGGGACCTGTGAGGCGTCTGTTTCTCAAACTAGAGACTCTAATGTACTTATCTTCTTGCTCAGTTGTGCAACGCGGCCTCCCACTTCTTTTTCTACTCTGGTTAGAGCCGGTTTGTGCTGTCCTCTGAAGGGAGTAGTACACACCGGTGTAGGAAATCTTCCATTTCTTAGCAATTTCTCGCATGGAATAGCCTTCATTTCTAAGAACAAGAATAGACTGTCGAGTTTCAGATGAAAGTTCTCTTTTTCTGGCCATTTTGAGCGTTTAATTGACCCCACAAATGTGATGCTCCAGAAACTCAATCTGCTCAAAGAAGTGCCCATCCAACCAATCCAACTTGTGGGAGCTGCTTCTGGAAGCGTGGGGTGCAATTTCTCCAGATTACCTCAACAAATTAACAGCTAGAATGCCAAAGGTCTGCAATGCTGTAATTGCTGCAAATGGAGGATTCTTTGACGAAAGCAAAGTTTGATGTAAAAAAAATCTTATTTCAAATACAAATAATTATTTCTAACCTTGTCAATGTCTTGACTCTATTTTCTATTCATTTCACAACATATGGTGGTGAATAAGTGTGACTTTTCATGGAAAACACAAAATTGTTTGGGTGATCCCAAACTTTTGAACGGTAGTGTATGTGAGGCCCCGCCTGCACACATATATACATCCGTCTTCATGGTCATCAGTTCAATAGCCGCACTTCACTGAGCCTAGCTGAGCAGTGGGGCAACCTAGTGTTGTACCTCGTTCCTCTCCTTGAGGAACAGAAGTTATAATCATAATATTTCATTCCTTTTCAGTTGACTCACTCGGTACAATACATACAGTGCATCCGGAAAATATTCACACCCCTTCACTTTTTCCACATTTTGTTATGTTACAGCCTTATTCCAAAATGGATTAAATTCCTTTTTTTTCTCATCAATCTAAACACAATACACCATAATGACAAAATGAAAAAGGTTTTGTAGAAATTTTTGCAAATTTATTAAAAATAAAAAACTGAAATATTGCATGTACATAAGTATTCACACCCTTTGCTATGACACTCAAAATTGAGCTCAGGTTCATCCTGTTTCCACTGATCATCCTTGCGATGTTTCTACATCTTGATTGGAGTCCACCCATAGTAAATTCAATTGATTGGACATGATTTGGAAAGGCACACACCTGTCTATATAAGGTCCCACTGTTGACAGTGCATGTCAGAGCAGAAACCAAGCCATGAAGTCAAAGGAATTGTCTGTGGACCTCCGAGACAGGACTGTATTGAGGCACAGATCTGGGGAAGGGTACAAAAAAATTTCTGCAGCTTTGAAGGTCCCGAAGAGCACAGTGTTCTCCATCATTCGTAAATGGAAGACGTTGGGATCCAGCAGGACTCTTCCTATAGCTGGCCGCCTAGCCAAACTGAGCAATCGGGGGAGAAGGGCCTTGGACAGGGAGGTGACCAAGAACCTGATGGTCACTCTGACAGAGCTCCAGCATTCCTCTGTGGAGATGGGAGAACCTTCCAGAAGGACAACCATCTCTGCAGCACTCCACCAATCAGGCCTTTATGGTGGAGTGGCCAGACGGAAGCCTCTGCTCAGTAAAAGGCACATGACAGCCTGTTTTGAGTTTGCCAGAAAGCACCTAAAGGACTCTCAAACCATGAGAAACAAGATTCTCTGGTCTGATGAAACCAAGATTGAACTCTTTGGCCTGAATGCCAAACGTCACGTCTGGAGGAAACCAGGCACCTCTCATCACCTTGCTAATACCATCCCTACAGTGAAGCATGGTGGTGGCAGCATCATGCTGTGGGGATGTTTTTCAGCGGCAGGAACTGGGGGACTAGTCAGGATCGAGAGAAAGATGAATGGAGCAAAGTACAGAGAGATCCTTGATGAAAACCTGCTCCAGAGCGCTCAGGACCTCAGACTGGGGCGAAGGTTTACCTTTCAACATGACAACGACCCTAAGCACACAGCCAAGACAATGAAGGAGTGGCTTCAGGACAAGTCTGTGAATGTCCTTGAGTGGCCCAGCCAGAGCCCAGACTTGAACCCCATTGAACATCTCTGGAAAGACCTGAAAATAGCTGTGCAGCGACGCTCCCCATCTAACCTTACAGAGCTCGAGAGGATCTGCAGAGAAGAATGGGAGAAATACCCCAAATATAGTAGGTGTGCCAAGCTTGTAGCTTCATACCCAAGAAGACTTGAGGCTGTAATCGCTGCCAAGGGTGCCTCAACCAAGTACTGAGTAAAGGTGTGAATACTTATGTACATGCAATATTTTAGTTTTTTATTTTTAATAAATTTGCAAAAATTTCTACAAAACCTTTTTCACATTGTCATTATGGGGTATTGTATGTAGACTGATGAGAAAAAAAGGAATTTAATCCATTTTGGAATAAGGCTGTAACATAACAAAATGTGGGGAAAGTGAAGGGGTGTGAATACTTTCCAGATGCACTGTATAGTATGGGACATGTATAAACACCCTGCAGAGCAGCCACCGAACTGGAGTCAAACCCTCCAGCACTCTAGTGCATCATAGACCCAGCAGAAAGGACAGAATGAGCCATGAAGGGGCTGTCATATCCAAATTGTAAAACCAAAAAAAAAGCATTTGGTGATAATCAACTGGCTTCAGCACAGATATCACTCACAGATACCTCTTTAAACAAAGCATATAATGTTGCCATAATGTTGCCATGCTCCTGATCGAATGTGCCCTCACACCATGAGGCAACAGAAGACCTCCTTTGCTGTAAGCCAGGGAGATACCCTCCACAATCCAGTGAGAGAGCCATCGTATATACAGGGCTTTACCCCTGACTGGATAAGCAAAACAGACTAACAACTGGTCACATAACCACACACTAAGTGCAGTCTATGTAGATGTGTAGCACATGCACAGGACAAGGGAATGCAAACTCCCCTGCTCATTGGATGCAAAAAGAGGGGGACAAAAGCTCAAAGGCCATAGAACTATAGGTTGCAGGGATAATCTTAGGCAAATACTCCGCATTTGGGCGCAGTGTAATCCTGGAGCCATCCAAAGTGAACTGGGTGCAAGAAGGATGCACATATAAAGCATGAAGGTTGCCCACCTGCTTTGTGGAGGTCAAAGCGAGAAGCAGTGCAGTCTTGTATGAAAGAAATTTCATATCTGCTGACTCAATGGGCTCAAATGAGGGACCACAAAGAGCCTCATGCACCAAAGCCAAATCCCATGAGGGGCCACTGGATTTAACCGCAGGCCTCAGCCAAGCAGACTCCCTTTAAGAAATGCATGGCAAGAGGGTGAGCGCCTGGTGTCACTCCATTAAAGCCAAACATGACAGGATATAGCTGCCAAACAGACCTTAATCATGGAAAAGGAGAGACCCTTATCCAGCAGCTCCTTAAGGAATATCAAAACAGCCACAACACTGAAATGGGAGTACATTTCAGTCCTGACACCAGTGCTCGAATGCCCACCATTTATAGGCATATAGCCCTCTAGGATGATGCCCTTACACTTTGGATTGTTGCCACCACACTTGGCGGCAGATCCTTAGCTATTAAATTTGACATCTCAACAGGTAGGCGTACAGCTGCCACAGTTCCAAGCGTGGATGAATCACCTCACCTCCCATTTGAGTGAGAAGGTCCCTGCGGAAAGGAAGCTGCCAGGGTCTTGCTGCTTGGCATACCAAGACTTTGCCAACCACTGAGGGGCCACCAGGATTGGAGACAGATCCTGCCGCTGCACCCTCTCCAGAAAAGAGAATAATTTCCACTGGGGGAAATGCATAAAAGAGCGTGCTAGGCCATGTGTGCACTAGCGCATCCATCTCCAGAGGCACATTGTGGTCCGTTATGGAAAAGAACAGTGGGCAGTGGGTATATGCTCCGGAGGCAAAGAGGCCTATTTCTTGCCCTGCCGAGACGATTCTGTATTTGAACCACCATCAATGGGTGCAACCTCCACTTTCTCACAAGAGGTCCCTTGGAGAGAAGGTCTGCCCCAGGTTTAGGCGGCATGGGACATGTGTGGCTCTGAGAGACACAAAATTAACCCTGCACCCCAGCAACAGAGAACGTGAGAGTTTTAACAGGGTAAGTGAACAGATCTATCCCTGCTTGTTGATGTAGGAAACCACTTTTGTATTGTCTGTCCTGATCAGAACACGCTGATCTGTCAGAACCAGACAAAAATGGTTTAGAGCTAGAAAGTCACCAATGTGAAATGGCCGGGATGAGAGTCAGCACCTCCAAGTCTGAGGCCATGGTTCTCTACCAGAAAATGGTGGATCGCTCCCTCCGGGTTGGGGATGAGTTCCTGCCCCAAGTGAAGGAGTTCAAGTATATCGGGGTCTTGTTCACGAGTGAGGGTAGGATGGAGCGGGAGATTGACAGATGGATTGGTGCAGCATCAGCGTAATGCAGATGTTGTACCGGACCGTTATGGCGAAGAAGGAGCTGAGCCAGAAGGCAAAGCTCTCAAATTACCAGTCAATCTTCATTCCAATCCTCACCTAAGGTCATGAGCTTTGGGTAGTGACTGAAAGGGTGAGATCGTGGATACAAGCGGCTGAAATGAGTTTCCTCCGTAGGGTGTCTGGGCTCAACCTTAGAGATAGGGTGAGGAGTTCGGACATCCGGAGGGAGCTTGGAGTAGAGCTGCTGCTCCTTCGCATCAAAAGGAGCCAGTTGAGATGGTTCGGGCATCTGATTAGGATGCCTCCTGGGTGCCTTCCTTTGGAGGTTTACCGGGCACAGCCAACTGGGAGGAGACCCCGGGGTAGACCCAGAACTGGCTGGGGGGACTACATGTCCAGTCTGGCCTGGGAATGCCGTGGGATCCCCCGGGAGGAGCTGGAGGGCGTTGCTGGGGAGAGGGACGTCTGGAGTGCCCTACTTAGATTGCTGCCACCGTGACCCGACCCCGGAAAAGCGGCTGAAGATGAGATGAGATGAGAAGTCACCAATAGCGCCAGGTGGTTGATGTGAGGCTTGCATTGTATTGATGTCCAGGCCCCTCTCACTGCCGCACTGTCGCACAGAGCCCTCCACCCCCCCACCCCCCAGGGAGGCATCTGTGGACACCACCTTGTGAATTAAGGATTCTGTTGTTCTACAGTATTGTTGTTTGTGTTGTTATTTGTTTATAAAAAAAATCATGCATGTTTGTAATCCTGAGGGATTTGGTTGAACAAGGTCCTATCTAAGTATTTCTTGCGACATTTTTTACTCATCATGGATGAATTATAGACCTACATAAATGCCCATAATAATAGGCTCCAAATCCGAGACAATGCCCGACAGACAGAAGCACAGAAACAGCATACTAGCTCTAACAAATTTGAGTTTTCAGATTTATATTTGTAAGATTTATATACATATTTTTAATTTATTTATTGCCATTTCTCAGTACTTGCGAATTTTGTCCTCTGCATTTAACCTTTCATATACACTAGGAGCAGTGGGCAGCCGCGGTGCAAAATGCAGGAACCAACTCCAGTTCCAGATTTCAGTCAACTATTAGCCTAAGTGTATAATGTTTTACAACCTGAACCTAACAAGAGTCAAACAGAGATACAAAACATCAATATATCTGTTATAACAATACTTTTAATGAGATAGCCATAACAGTAGGCTTAACAGTGTAATACTCCGATTTTTTTCGGACAAAGAAATTACAAATCACTCAGAAATACAATTATTATTCTTGCCGATTACCGACAGAGTAAAGAACGAAAAATAAATTAACGAACTGTAATAAATAGAATAACAGCAGCACATCTGAGCTCTTCCGGCATTTTGTCTTCCCTTTAACACGACGTGAACTGAAACGTGACGTCACTTGTGTGAGTGAGAGGGACGTCAAGCTGAGATGGTATATATTTCCACATTTTAACAGTGCAATTAAAAAGTATAACTGTAGTACTAGAATGTGCCGACAAAATGTATTTTTTTCCCCAATTGTATCCAGCCGTACCGGTCGCTGCTCCTCCCCCTCTGCCGATCCGGGGAGAGGGCTGCAGACTACCGCATGCCTCCTCCGATACATGTGGAGTTGCCAGCCGTTTCTTTTCACCTGACAGTGAGGAGTTTTGCCAGGGGGACGTAGCGCGTGGGAGGATTACGCTGTTCCCCCAGTCCCCCCCCCCCCAAAAAAACCCCAACAGGCTCCCCTACCGACCAGAGGTGGCGCTAGTAAAGCGACCAGGACACACCCACGCCAAGCCGGAGGTAACGCGGGGATTCGAACCGGGACCCGTGTACTTGGTATGCAACGGAATAGATCGCTACACTACCACTACCTTTATTGATAGCCTATACATTCAGAAAAAAACAACAACAAACAAATATCCGAATCCCAAAATTGAAAACCGAATACCTACCCAAAAAACGATATCCAGATAGCCGAATATTTGGGTCTGGCCCAAGCACACAGCTGGTGAGATCGAATCCAGCCTTGAAATGCTTGCATCTTTAACAGCCCGAGCCACAGTGATCATAGATGTCATCATGCCTCCTAGCTATAAAATCGTCCGGAAACATAAATTAATTAATAAATTAAAAGAGGCAGCAGTGAAATGCGGCCACTCTGTGCTCTGACAGATGTGTCCGGCTGGAAACAGCATATTTCCAACCCGAGAAAAGAAAACTGCTTGCGAGCTTTTCTGTAAATTCACTGAGAAGCCCAGTGCTCGGATGTGTGATAGAGCTAGTGACAGCTGCGCTGTTGCCTGCTCTCTGGAGCTTGCTAAAAGAGCCCAATCGTCCAGATATGCTGATATCTGAATGCCTCTCTCCCGGAGGGGAGCTGACGCCACGTCGACACATTTGGTGAAGGTGCGGGGGGCCGAGTGACAGGCCGAACAGCAGCATCAAGTATTCTTAGGCCGTGCCCTTGAACGCAAACCTTAGAAAGTGTCTGTGATCCAGGTGGATCGCTACATGAAAGAAAGTGTCTGTAAACCAATCCCCCAAGCTGATCGCGTTCAGTAGCTGTCCAAGTGTTAGTATTTTAAACCTTAGATATTTGTTAACAGTCACAGATCTAGAATAGGACAAAGCCCTCCCCCTTTCTTTGGAACAATGAGATAATGACTGTACCAACCTTCGTTCGCCTTCGAAGTGGGAACCATTCATAATGCTGTCTTATTCAAGGGAGTGTTTATTTCTTCCCTCAGCACTGCTGCTTCGTCCCCTACAACTGTGTTTATTACAGAGAGGATTCGGGTTAGTCTGACCCAGAACTGTAACCGGTAACCTATGGCAACTGTTCTCTCTACCCATTGAGAAGCTGCGCATGTGTGCCATTGAGGGAGGCGAACTCCAAGCCGACTGACCTGCAGCACTGTAGGTGAGGGGTTATTGCTCTGGCATACCAGAGGCAACAACATCACCTGTCTGCCCTGACTTACTTGATTTGCAGTGTGTTGAATACAAACTGCACTTTTTATTGAATTCAACCAATGAACATTTACAATATTCACACATTGAATGAGAGGCACCTTTATTAGGACACTGGAAAAATGATAACTGCTGTGGTCAATTGAGAAATATGTAATTCACCCAAACTGGGGGCAACAACCTGAGGCAACAAAAGTGCATGTGTGTGTGTGGGAGGGTTGTGCTTGGGAGACTGTGATAGGGGAATGCCCTGCCTTTTGGGACTGGACCCCTGAACAGAAAATGGAGGACACCTCTTGGGTGGCAATGGATGAGGGGCAATGGTGCCTCCCTGCTGCTGGAGCCCCTCTCCACTCAGTCCTAGAGCTAGGGGGAGTGTGGTTTCTTCCTTCTAGGCATTGGGTCCCTCTGGAGGCCTGGTGGTGGACCTTTGCTCCAAGCTGAGTGGCACTGAGTTTGACTGGGTGGTTGCAACTTCATCAGTGTGAGCCTGAACCTGTGTGCTGCGCTGCCGTCCTAGGAGGAGGTGGTGGTATCACCGACTTGCAAGTGCTAGTGGGCTGCTTGGGTTTTGCGTCATGTCCGGGAATAATGCTGCACAGAGCTTCTGTCTACTTTCTCATTTCAAATGTCGCCTGGATGGCGTTGAGTGACTGCCCAAACACACCATCAGCAGACACTGGCTCATCCAAATAGATGGCCCTGTCCCTATCCAGCACATCAGAGAGAATCAACCATAGGTATCTCGGTGCCACCACTGTAGATATCATTACTCTACCCAAGGAGAGTGCTGCACAGCGGGACAAACGGAGAATGTAATCTGTGGCAATTCTGACCTCATTGAGAAGAGGCGCCAGCAGACCACCAGGGAGAATCTGTGTCCCAAGTTCTGCCAGACACATGGCTTGATATGTTTGACCATGGTGACAGAGCTCAGTGTATGGGAGGTGCCTGCCTGCACTCGGTAAATTTTCTCCAGCTACAATGCGGAGAACCTGCAGTGCTTGGATTGGAGGGCTGTGGGGATGCCCACACCATGGTTGTGGGGCAGGGCCAGATAAGCTACCAGCGACAGCTCCATAGATGGAGGATTGACAAAATCAACCTGCTCGGCTCCATCCAGATCCAAATGCTATCCATAGCCAGGCACCATGACGTGGGTAGACAGTGGTTTGTTCCATGTTGAGGTTAACTCTGCAAGAAAATCCAGGAACATAGGCAGGCGGTTTTTGACCATCATCGACTCCAGGGGAAGAAAAAATCCTGTGAACATAGACAGTTTCTGAGCTGGTGGAGGAGAGAGCTACTCCATCTCCAGTCTCTCAGGATTTGTCATTCAGGCCAACCAGTGCAATAGTGGTGGTATACTGACCTGATGATAAAGCCTCCTCTTCATCCTTCAATAAACCCTGCATGTCCAAGCTGATGTCCAGCACATCATCATCATCATGGCAAGTGGATAGCTCAAGCTCCGGCTGGCTAGCATTCTCAGATGGATCCGGCTCCAACTCGGCTAACCCCTCATCATACTCATGTGGTCAGCCCAGTTACCAGCATGGATGTCAACCAAAAGCTCCTCGCCTTCAGACTCAAACGAAGCCAGATCCCTCGTCTTGGAGAGGAGGGGGACATGCCGTGCAACAGTAGTCGTTCCCAGCACTTTCTCCACAAATGCGGCCGGCCTCTCCAAGATTGAATGACGGAGCTGGTGACAATACGCACAGGACTGGGGCTCAGTCAATGCTGTCTTGGCGTGGGCAATATCCAGACAGACAGGCCACGCCTCGTGCTGGCCCTAGTCAATGCAAAGAGAAGCCACACTCTTAAGAACAGGGGCAAACAGGAGACTTCCTCTTCACCTGTATAGGCTTGGTGCTCATTATGAGACACAAAGCTCTGGACAAAACACACTCAAAATTAACACTTTGCAGATAGCCAGTGGCTAACACAAACGGGCCATTAAGCTAACTTTGAGCTGGCAGTAGCCTATTGAAGAAACAGAGATAACTAGCTGTATTTAGCTAACCTGATTTGACAAAGGTTTTAGCGAGGTGAAGAATGTAAAAACTGAAGGATGACTGTGGTGACGGGTTTATAGATGTGCAGTGCAGACAGGGCCTCACATATGACACCACAGATCACCTACCCTAAAGGTGTGAATAGAGATGTCTTCAGTCAGGCCACAAAGGGCATGATATCCCATACGTTTAGAGTGAAGAGGTCACATATGAGTGATGAAACGTTTCTGTCAATAAACGTGTCCAGATTCAATTTTCTTTGATACCCCCTACTATATATGTTGTACCAAGGGATTCGACTGAAAGGAAACAATGGTTCAACCATGTTGTGGTTAACTCTGTTTCATTTCAAATGGCTCTCTAGGATTTGGATTGTTCAAACATCACTTTACGTGGTTGTCCATACACGTTAGTAAGTTTAATAAAAACAATATTGTAAAGGATTGTAGCTTTAGAGAGGGTGTTACATGCAAAGTAAAATGTGATATTTTAACAGGTAAAGGTCCTTGAAGGTGAGAACAGGCAGAAGAGCCAGGAACTACAGGAACTCCAGGCTCGGGTGTGTCAAGAGAAGCAGAAGGAGGAGGAGGCGCACGCCAAAGCTTTCACTCTGAGGCAGAGAGTTGTGGCGTGTGAGGCTGGCAGAGAGGCAGCCCTGAATGAGGTAGAAAACCCCCGGGGGAGAAATGTCGGTTAACAACATGCTGGAGAAAACATTCCTCCCATTCACACATACTTAGAGACTACCTGCTGTATTCGTTGAGTGAGTGCATCAAGCCCACAATAATGTATATTCATTCTCCTATGAAGACAACTTTACTTGATAGTCTTGAGTTTTTCTGTGGAGTCTTCAATCGGATGTTACAGAAATGTCATAGAATATGTTCAGGATAAATACAAGTGATAAGAAATACAAGTTTTCCTCTTTTTCCTCTTGTACTCAACCTCTTCTATTAGAAAAGCACTAGACATGAAATGATTATATCCTATAATGTACACTAATGAGTCAAAACATTATGACCACCTGCCTAATATGTTGTTGGCCCCCATGTGCCACCAAAACAGCGCTGACCCACTGAGGCATGGACCCTACAAGACCCCTGAAGGTGTCCTGTGGTATCTGGCCCTAAAACATTAGTAGCAGATCCTTCACGTTCAGTAAGTTGTAAGGTGGAGCCACTGTGGATCGGACTTGTCGGTCCAGCACATCCCACAGATGCTCAATCGGATTGAGATCTGGAGAATGCTGAGCCCAGGGCAACACCTTTAACACTTCATCATGTTCCTCAAACCATTCCTGAACAATGTATGCATTGTGGCAGGGAACATTATCCTATTGAAAGAGGTCACTGCCATCAGGGAATACCATTGCCATGAAGGGGTGTATCTGCTCTGCAACGATCTTTAGGTAGGTGGCACGTGTCATATTGATGTCCACATGAATGGCCAGACCTAGGGTTTCCCAGCAGAACATTGCCAAGAGCATCACGCTCCCTCCACCGGCTTGTCGTCTTCCCACAGTGCATCCTGGTGCTATTACTTCCCCAGGTAAATAGCACACACATACACGGCCATCCACGTGATCTAAAAGAAAACGGGACTCATCAGAGCAGGTGACCTTCTTCCACTGCTCCAAGGTCTAGTTCCAATGATCGCATGCCCTTTGTAGGCACTTTTGACAGTGGACAAGGGGTCATTATGGGCACTCTGACCGGTCTGCAGCTCCACAGCCCCAGCAGCAGCGTGTGATGCACTGTGTGGTGACACACTCCTCCCATAACCATCATTAAACATTTCTGTGACTTGTGCCAGAGTAGACCTTCTGTTGGTTTGGACCAGACAGGATAGCCTTCGTTGCCCTCATACATCGATGAGCCTTGGCCTCCCAACACCCTGTCACCGATTTGTGGTTTGTTCCTCCTCAGACCGCTGTCGGTAGGTAATCACTACTGCTGACTGGGAGCACCCCATAAGCCTTGCCATTTTAGAGATCCTCTGAACCAGCCATCTGGCCATAACAGTATGGCCCTTGTCAAAGTTGCTCGGGTCTTTACTCCTGCCCATTTCTTCTGCATCCAACATGTTGACTACAAGAACAGATTGTTCGCTTACCATCTAATCTACCCAGTCCTTAACACTTGCTCTTGTTTGGAGATGTTCAGTGTTATTCGGTTCACCTGTTGGTGGTCATAATGTTTTGGCTCATCAGTGTATGTTAGTATGCTTTTGATTATTGGTATAATTCTTAGGTACATTGTTGTAAAGTGAATGAAAAGTTGGACATTATAGTTTTAAGCATGATAAAGGCTCACAATTATAAACTAAATAGTGATTTACTGCAGTGATATAGGCATAATTTATTGTATGTTCCAGGTCAATAAAGCCTCAAATCCACCACACAACCCAAGGCTGTCATCTAAAATCTAATGATAAATATTGTTTATCACCTGCTGCAGATTTCTTATAAAGCCTGGTCTTTTCAACAATTTTACCCCCATTGCTAACACTGTTTTTTTGTTGTTGTTTTTTTTTTGTGCCAATTTTGTAGCTTGTGCTTGTAACTTGTAACTTAGACGGAAATGGATGAATCACTGTGGCGACTCCTAACGGGAACAGCTGAAAGTAGCAGTAGTTGTAACTTGTATTTTTTCCCTCCTTTTTTCTCCCCAATCCTATCCGGCCAATTACCCCAGTCTCCTGAGCTGTCCCGGTCACTGCTCCATCCCCTCTGCCAATCCGGGTAGGGCTGCAGACTACCACATGTCTCCTCGGGTACTTGTAGAGTTGCCAGCCGCTTCTTTTCACCTGACAGTGAAGAGTTTCACCAGGGGGATGTAGCACGTGGGAGGTATTCAGTTCCCCCTCCCCCCTGAACAGGCACCCCAACTGACCAGAGGAGGTGCTAGTGCAGTGACCAGGACACACACCCACATCCGGCTTCACACCCACAGACACAGCCAATTGTGTCTGTAGAGACGCCCGACCAAGCCAGAGGTAACACGGGGATTCAATCTGGCAATCTCCATGTTGGTAGGCAACGGAATAGATCGCTACGCTACCCGGATGCCCCGTAACTTGTATTTTAATGGTATGGTCAATGTTCTGAGTTATAAAAGTCACCCTAACCAGTGCCAGTGCAGTGCAGCTGGGATACTCATGGTCCTCATGGAAACCTAACTTAAAAGAAAGATGGATATGATGAGCGTCCATAATTAATTTTATATGACACACTGTGAATAAGTCCGACCAGTAGACACCCTGAGAATTAGTTTGGTTCAGTGCCTCCTTCCTGTCTCTTTGCAAAGGCTATGGGGTTGCAGCGCCATGTGGTGGAACTGGAATTGGCACAGCATCAGAGCAGAGAGTCACTGCAGGAGAAAGATGCTTGTCTTCAACAGAATGACCAGAGGCACAGGGAGGCAACTTCTCACCTGGAGAGGTCTCTAGACGATGTCAGGGGTCAACTCAGGGACCTCGCCCTGCGGGCCAACCTTGCAGAAAGAAAGGCAGAGAGCCTGGAGGAGCAGCTGTGTCTTGGAGATGCCACACGGCATGACCTGGAAGTCAAGCTGGCGGGGCTGTACTCAGCTCTGCGCCGCACTCTTGGCATCCACCCCACAGGACTCTCACGCACCCCCAGATCCCGTCGACGCTCTCCCTCTCAGTGGAGCACTCACCTGCCAGTGAGGGGTACAGTCGTCCGCTTTACATAATTGTGGTGTATCATGCCATTTATAGTATTTCTGTATTTTCTCTTCTGTATGCAGATGCATTCCTGAGTGTGATCTTTATGTGTAGGGGGAGAAAGTGTGCATGAAGGACCTGTGCCCTCCTTGTCATGTGGTGAAGATGAAGAGCTGGATGGCAACACTGTGCAGACAGCCCTCCAGGAATTCCAGCAAGAGCTCACGAACACACAAAGAGACAGGGTAACATCGAACTACCTCTTAACAATGGTTAAGCAGTGCTCAAATGCACAGATGCAAAGACTCAGTCTTAAAGCTATTAATTTTCCCATATTCATCAGAATCTATTAAACAATCAAACTGCAGGGCTAAGAAATTTCTCACCTCTAGTAATAATAGTAACTGGAAGCTTTAACTGGCCTTAAATATTCAAACTTGGAAAACAGATAATTTATTTAAAAATGCTTGGTTAACACTAAGGCTGGGCAATAATTCAGTATTATCATCTATCTTCTTTCAGTGGAATTGTATCAGAATGAACTTTAGATACGGTCATATTGTGATATACAATGTTGTTATCTAAACTGATGATAATGTGAATCGGTTACCTAAAATTTCTCACAATATGACATCTGAAATATTTGAGGGAATATTTTTTGAAACCTATTTTTGATTTGATATTATACTTTACATTATCAAACAATTCAATGTGATGAACCTCAGTTGGATTCTTCAACATGGTATTTTTGCATGTTTAAGCAGACATTGCTATTGTGTAAAATTCCCTATCATCATTATAATGATATTTTTCATGTTGCCCAGCACTAGTAAACATTGTTCAATGTTCATATCTAGCAGCATTTCCCCCCCTTTTTCCCCCCAATTGTATCTGGCCAATCACCCCACTCTTCCGAGCCATCCTGGTCACTGCTCCACCCCCCCTGCTGATCCGGGGAGGACTGCAGACTACCACATGCCTCCTCTGATACATGTGGAGTCGCCAGCCACATCTTTTCACTTGACAGCGAGGAGTTTCACCAGGGGGATGTAGTGCATGGGAGGATCATGCTATTCCCCCCAGTTCCCTCTCCCCCCTGAACACGTGCCCCGACCGACCAGAGGAGGCGCTAGTGCAACGACCAGCACACATACCCACATCCGGCTTCCCACCAACAGGCACGGCCAATTGTGTCTGTAGAGATGCCCAACCAAGCTGGAGGTAACACGGGGATTCGAACCAGCGATCCCTGTGTTGGTAGACAATGGAATAGACCGCTACACTACCCGGATAGCATTATTTTTAACACTTACTATATGTAATGTTCTCACTAAACTTTGTCTTTAAGGATGAAGCCAAGGCCCAGATAGTCACTCTGAGTCACCAGGTGACAGAGTTCCAGCACAGCCAGGACAAGTCATGTGCTCAACTGCTACATTTACAGAAGGCCTTGAAGGAGAAGGAGGAAGGTGGGGAAACCAGTGGGTCTGAATAACATCAGATATCAGTTATGTGCACAGTTGTATAAGTTTTACTTCACATGTTCCCTCCAGGGAAACGAGAGATTGCAGAAAGACTGCATGGAGCACAGACCTCCCTTTCCCTGCAGGAAGAGGCAGCATGGCGTAGAGACAGGGAGAAGAGGTGCCTTGCAGAAGAGGTGGCAAAACTCAAGACCAGTCTACAGGCAACTGAGGTTGAATTCAGGGCACTGCAAGTATGTTGAAAGACCAAGAAAAAAAGACAATTTCAAAAATCTGATGCCATTTCTTGAGTGACAGCTGTGAGGGTTGTGTATCATCTCTCTGCAGGGGAAGCTGCAGCACTTGCAGAGTGGAGAAGCTTGTGCAGATGCAGAGCAGCGGAAGCTGAAGGAGTCCCTGGAGGCAGCAGAGAAAAAGGCAAGCCTTCTTGACCTGTCCAAGTGCACCCTGGAGGGAGAGCTGCAGCGGGCCAAGCTCAGGGCAGCGGAGCTAGACACAGAGGTGGGGTTATTACAGGAGAGATTGATGGAGATGAGAAGGGAACTGGGCGACAGCAAGGACCGGTATGCCGCGCTGAAGGTCAGTGAGGAGAGGCTGATCACTGCACTGGGCCAGGCTGAACAGCAGGAGGGCAAGCTGAGAGAGAAGCTCCATGACCTGTCAAACTGTGTCAGAGACAACAGGGCCAGCACAGGAACCATGCAAGAGCAAATAGCACAACTCCAGAGGGCTCTGACTGTCAGTGAACATGACCGAAGGCTGCTGCAGGTAGTGTCTACTGCTGAATCACACCCACTAAAAGATGTCTTCTAAAGATGAATAAGTGGAGGGTATAGAAACATACTACAGGCAGCACTGAATATGAAGAATACTGTTTTTTCAGGTCCTGTAAATAAAACTAATTATGTGCACCATAATCTTTTAAGGTTTTCCTAAGGATGTTTAATTGAAACTTCAAAATTAAATGACTAGGTGAGCTTCCATTACTGCACTTTGATTTACAGTACAATAGTACGTTTTTGTTTGAGGATTAATATTTTTTTTTGTTATTTACCTTTGCCTCCCTGGTTTTCCTTAAGTTCCTCAAAGACTGCAATAAAATGCTCTGACAAGCTCATTAATTCTCCAAGAGCCTCTCAGGAGAGCTTTCAGGACTCAGTTTGGGACTGCATTTTAAAGATGCTGTGCAAACAAAAACATAGTGTGCTTCATATAAATCTCTTTTATTTTGCTTGAAACATATCGGCTTGTGCCAATAAAAAGAAAAAAAAACAACTCTTGCCTGTGACTTTGAACATAATCTGTCAGGTGCTGAGCGAGGAAAAGAGTATGCAGGGAGGTGAGGACTTTGGGGTGATCCTAAGTGCAAATTTGTTATGTTTTGACGACAGCAACTTGCTTAATGTACAGCAGTGTTATGCAATTAAAACTTACAGGAACATCTGGATAAAGCCAGAGATGCCCTTTCAGAGAGTAAGAGGCTCAACCACACACTGACAGAGCAGGCCCAGAACCTTCAGAGGGCCCAAGAGGACTCAGAGCTGAAGATTTCTGACCTGGAACAATACAACAGTACACTGAAGGAGGTGAGTCAAGAAGGGGAAAGTTTATTATTTTGTAAATATGTTGAACTATCAAATGTTATACTCTGTCTTGAGGTAAAGTATGATTTTGAATGGGCCACTGACTGTAACCCAGGCCCTGATGCAGAAGAAGGAGGTGGAGGTCCAGGCCCAGGGGAGCTCCCAGCAACTGCAGAGGGAGAACAAGGAGCTCCAAAACAAGGCGACTAGTCTGCAGAGCTCTCTGCACAAGCTGCAGGGTGAGAAAGCTGAGCTGGAGAGGGCTCTGAAGCAGCTTAGAAAAGACAAGTCTCTACTCAGAAAGACTCTGGAGAGGGTAAACTGTCCTTTTCTCAACACTGTTCTTCAACCCTGTCGTTTTTTTCCTTTACATTATTTAAAAATGTACTCCTTGCATCCAGTATATCGTCAATGAGGTGAGACCACACCATTTCTGGTGAAAAGTTAAACGGCTTTTACCCACTTTGCTGTTGACTGGAAGCATTTCTCTTGGAAAATACACTTGTCCCCAGTCAGTTCATCCAAACATAAATATCCTGTGGGTTTTCATCAGCCTATTATTGTTTGTTCCTTTTCTCCCCCAGACTCCACTTCTCTGTCACATACTGTATAAAGTGATCTTATAATGATGGAAACATGTAGGAGTACTGTGAGAATCTAGGGGCCCTGTGCAGGGCCTCTGTTACATGCATTACAGAAAGGCACGTGAGCAGAACGATCATGGTAAAGTCGTTCCCGTTGTGTCCCTCTCATGCTGCTGTCAGGTAGAGCTAGACAGGCTGAGGAAGGAGGCGGAGGCTATGTCAGCAGGCAGGGAGAAGGAGCAGCTCAGGCAGACTGTCCGGAGCCTGGAGCAGGAGTTGGTGGAGAGGCAGTTTGAGATGCAGACCCTGCAGGTGAGAGGTCACAGGGCTATGGCAACAAGTACAAGAAGAGTTACACCATCAGGGCACATTGATAAAAAAACAAAAACAAAACATCTTTCCCTCATCACCGTTGAGAATTGATACTCTATTTTAACGTTAAAGGGGAACAATCACTCACAGTTTTCAACATTACCTCTCGGTATTTGTTGGAGGGATAACTATCCAGCCATAATACAGAGCAAACATCTGTGTATGTCAGAAACGCTGCCAATATTGTGGGGAAAAGTGTCCTTCAATGATGTCATTGGTTGTCAATTTGTGAATCGCCATTTTTATATGGTATTCAGTGACAGTCCCTACAACAGCTTTATGTAGTGTTGTTATTCACATTTTCTTATACAATATAGCTTATTTCTATATCAGCCACCGAAGATAGCGGAAAACTAGAAGTAAGGGTTGTATTTTTCCACATTGATGGATTGTCCACCAATGATGTCACTGGTGGACATTTTTCGCACAATTTC